>NC_092398.1:35164488-35532646 GCF_030028105.1 Mobula birostris
AGGGTGAGGGCGAAGGAGAGGATGACGTTGAGAGGTGAGAGAGAGGGAGGGAGAGAGTGAGTGGGAAGAGGGAGAGGGGAGAGTGAGGGGGAGAGAGGGAGAGGGGAGGGAGGGGGGAGAGAGGGGAGAGGGGAGAGAGGGAAAGGGGAGGGAGGGGGAGAGAGAGGGAGGGTGAGTGACACAGAGGTAGAGCAGGACAGAGAGACAGGTAGGGAGAGTTACAGGATGCAGTATGTGGGGTGGAATGGAGTGGGAAAGGGGTGGTTGGCGTTGACAAGGTTAGGGCTTAAGGCTGCCCGAGCACACCCTACCCCCCTGCTGTGGCACCCAGAGCCACCCTTCTGCAGGCACACACACACACACACACACACACAAACACACAGTCACACTCTCGTGCTGTTAACTGCGCGACGTGCCTGGCGAGGGACGGCCCCCAGACCACGGCAGTTGCGTCGGCCATTCAGTTAGGCAGTACCCCCACCCACCCCTCCACCACTGCACCCAGACATCCACAGCAGCAGCAACAATGACACGCCGGGTTAAGAAGGAGAGTTGAAATGAAGAGAGTTGATTCCTTACCGTTGTGCAGCGGTCGTGCGGAACGCAGCTGGGAAGTGGAAGGCAGCGTGACGAAGGTGAAAGGGTAAAAAACCAGACTGTGATGCTCGACCTGAAGGTAACAAGGCAGTATGTATGACAGGGCCGGCAGCTAACCTGTGGTAGGTACCGCACTGGTGAGAGGCTGGATGCACCAAGCTACCCTCCTCTGGTGTTACTGACTGCGTCCTGCCTCCTGATGGGGCGTTGCTTCACTCTCAGACAACCAGATCGGAAGCCAGTGGAATACTGGATCACCATCTTCAATCGGTGATGCCTCTGAAAAGGTGCAACCATCATTCTACCCCAACCACCCAGGACATTCCCTCTTCTCATTGCTACCATCAAGAAGCACATAAAGGAGCGCCATCATACACACTCCACAATTCAGGAAGATCTTCTTCCCGTCTGCCATCATAATTTCTGAATGGACGGTGATCCTGTGAATACTACCTCACTATTTTTGCACTACTTATTGAATTTAAAACTTTTATATGGACAATGGATTCTGGTCAATTGGCCATTGGTTAATCGGGGCAGCTGCCTATTTGGGTCCCTGTGCCACTTAATTGGGACAGGAAACTTGCTGAACAGTTTCTATCTAGCATCAGATGCGTGCACTTGCATGGCTGTCAGACACTCTTACTTAGACCGTCAATTTTGTGCGTTCAAAAAGCAGCGATTTTTGTCAATGATAGTTGGTGAGAATAAGTAGTAAGACAATTCAGAATTGTTTTGCTCACTGCAGTTGCAATCATTCAGGCTGGAGATGCCAGAAACAGCCAGGGATGAAAATGAAATGATTTCACTACTTCAACAAGTTAGGACCTATGAAGGCTTCGACAATCACCTTAAATGTTACAATGAAAATGAAGATTTGGAGAATGCAATCATCGAAAGCATTGTATGAAGGCAATCCACTAGGTGTCTGAGCTGATTTTGTTCACTTACAGGCAAAAGAATGCATACACTGGGTGAATTCCTCTTTGATAACTATCAGGAACCAACACACACTTTATAGCACCGTATAGCAGCACCGATACTGTTCTCATTTCTTCTGCAGTTCATTTAAATACCTAAGTTGTTACTCTACTAAATGGTGCTTTGTCCTTTCTTATGCCTTTTTACCTAATTCCATGAATTTTCCACTAATTGGAGAAGCTGCTTAATTGGGCCAAAATGTACTGGTCACAATGTGCCCCAATTAACTGGAAACCACTGTATTTCTCATTTCAATTCATAGCATTTTTTATGCATTGCACTGTACTGCTTTTGTAAGTCAACATATTTCACAACATGTGTCAGTGACAATAAATCTGATTGACTAAAGAGAAAGTGCAGAACTAATGCAGAGGGGGGATGGGAGATGGGGAGAGAGAGAGAGAGAGAAAGGTGGGGGGAGAGAGAGAGGGGGAAGAGACAGGGGAGGGGGAGGAGAGGGGGAGAGGGGGAGAGGGGGAGAGGGGGAGAGGGGGAGTGGGGAGAGGGGAGGGGGGAGGGGGGAGGGGAGGAGAGGGGAGGGGGGGAGGGGAGGGGGGGAGGGGAGGGGGGGAGGGGAGGGGGGAGGGGAGGGGAGGGGAGGGGGGAGGGGAGGGGAGGGGGAGGGGAGGGGGGAGGGGAGGGGAGGGGGGAGGGGAGGGGAGGGGAGGGGAGGGGGGAGGGGAGGGGAGGGGAGGGGAGGGGAGGGGAGGGGAGGGGAGGGGAGGGGGGAGGGGGGGGAGAGGGGAGGGGAGGGGAGGGGGGGAGAGGGGAGGGGAGGGGAGGGGGGAGGAGAGGGGGGAGGAGAGGGGGGAGGGGAGAGGGGGGAGGGGAGAGGGGAGGGGAGAGGGGGAGGGGAGAGGGAGGAGAAGAGGAGAAAGGGGGACTGAATGAGCCTGTGGGGTAAAGCAGGGGGACCCTGTAGTGACTGGATTGTAGTGAAGGTGGGAGCCAGTTAGCGACAAAGCGTGTTAGATTGCCTGGATCCTTCAAATGGAATGCAAGCGGGGTAGTTTCAGTTACCTTTCTTTGGTGGACCCACTTGCCTGAGGGTCTCCCAGGGTAAAAAGGCGAGTCACACTTAAGTCGCTCCACTTTATACAGAGCCTGACTAATGGTGGACATTATGCTTGGAATCTGTACAAGGTCTGGGCTAATTCAGAGCTGTGGCAGGAGTGGGATGGGTGTGTGAGTGGGGGGTTGGTGGGTGGGATGGTCCAAGGGTTGGGAATGGCCCTGGAACTCAAGTGATGGAGAGAGATGGAACTGGAAGATGCCTCGAGGAGCACTTGAGGTGGTGTAGCCCTCTGCATCTGAGGTCATGCCACCTGAGGTACAGAGAAGCCATATATGGATCGGGCGGCTGCTTTGCAGACTGCCTCTGTTCAGTTCACAGGGGTGACTGTGAAACCCAAGCTGCCTGCCACTTTAATCCTCTGACTCAATCGCTCTCTGAGTTCCCTGCCTTTCTCCTGAGATGTTACCCCAGACAAGTTTAATACCCCATGGCTCACCTTCCACGTAGTGCTCCACAGTTAACGCAACACTCAACAACGTCAGATAGTCAGCCACTTCAGTTTTTGTGTCAGGAGTGGCCAGTTCTGATGACAGGCCACTGACCTGCTCCCATTTCCCTCCCAACCGATACTAACTGGCTTGTGGGCTTTTTCAGCACTCACTTGTATCTCAAGATTTCCACTGCCGCAAGTCCAGTGTTGATCCTTTTCTCTGTCTGTTGTTGTTCATTTGGAGTGACTTACGAGTCTATATCGCCCATCTCACCTGCCATTTGCACGATTGAGCCCTGCCCCCCTCCATTGTCTCAAGCTCTTCTCCTCCCTTGCTACCTGCCTTGCTTTCTGGCTCCGACGGAAGGTGAGCTCCTGAAACGTTTCCTTGCTCCACCGATGCTGCCTGGTGTTCCCTGCTTTTATTTGGCACCTCCATTATCTGCAGTCTGTGTGCTTCGAGAGACAAAGCTGGCTTGGTAGGAAGCAGGGTCTATTGGCATGCAACTACTATGGGGGGGGGGAAGAGAGGGTTTACTTGTGGGAGGGGGGTGGACATGGTCAAAGGGGAAATATAGCCACTCACCTCAATATTGAGCCGATAACAGTAAGTCTGGACAGTTCTCCATAGGTCACCAGACCGTGGCAATCAATCCTCACAGCCCCCCACATAAGACCCCTTACCACACCGCCCAACCTCCCAATCGACACAACTCACCACTGTCGCTGACATTATTTTCTTCAATGTTTATCTGCTCTGATAGGTCACTCAGGGATTTCTCAGATGCCTGGCTACCTCGGAGCGTCATAGACAGCTGCCGCTTAATTTTCTTCATCCGATCCATCAGCGTCTGATTTCCACTCGCCTGCCGTGTTAAAGGAAATAACAAGCAGATAAGAGAAGCTGTTCACCACAAGAAAAGGGTGATTGTACTGATGCTACGTTCTTCCAGGCACTCAGAGGTATGGGTCAGCACTCCATCGAACGGAGCCAACTCTTGGCTTGGAGCTTAGCTCAAAGTTCAAAGTAGATTTAATATTAAGTACGTACAAAAGTATATATTACTATATACGACCTTGAAATTCATTATCTTGCAGGTACTTACAGGGAAAACAAGCAATAGAATTTTACCAAAAACTATGCATAAACATATGAGATTCTGCAGATGCTGGAAATCTAGAGCAACACACACAAAATAATGGAGGAACTCAACAAGTCAGGAAGCATCTATGGAAATGAATAAACAGTCGACATCTCTGGTCGAGATTCTTCATTAGGACTGGAAAGGAAAGGGACTGATGGCAGATTAAGAAGGGGCAGGAGAAGGAGGAGTACAAGCTGGCAGGTGACAGGTGAGACGGAAGGTGGATGGGTGATAAAGTGAAAAGCTGAGAGGTGGGAGAGGTAAAGGGCTGCAGAAGAAGGAATCTGATAGGAGAGGAGAGTAGACCACAGGAGAAAGGGAAGGAGGAGCTGAACCAGAGGGAGGCAGATGATGGGCGGGTGTGGTGAAGAGAAGGGGTGAGAGGGGAACTGAAATGGGGGGTGGAAAAAGGGAGAACGGGAGGAGAGGAAATTGGAGAAATCAATGTTCATGCCATCAGGTTGGAGGCTACCTAGAGGAATATGAGGTGTTGCTCCTCCAATCTGAGGGTGGCCTCATCATGGCAGTAGAAGAGGCCATGGACCAACATACTGGAATGGGAATGGGAAGCAGAATTAATAGGTGTCCACTGGGAAATCCGACCTACTGTAGCAGACAGAGCAAAGGTGCTCAACAAAGCAGTTCCTTCAATCTACACGAAGTCTCGCTGATGTAGAGGAGACCGCATCAGGAGCTATGGATACAGTAGATACCCGCTGACAGACTCGCAAACGAAGTGCCACCTCACCGGGAATCGAACCACAATTGCTGGCTTGGCAAAAAGCATTACGCTAACCGCTACACTACTGTGCTGCAAACCCGAAAAGAGCTGCCGTCTCGAAAGTGCCAGCGACCAGGTTTCAAATCCGGCTTCTGGACTTAAGCAGTTTGTACACTCTTACTGTGAACGTGTGGGTTTCCTCTGGGTGCCCGGGTTTCCTCCCACATTCCAAATACGCACGGGTTGGGGTTAATTTGTGAGCATGCTGTGTTGGTGTTGGAAGCGTGGTGACTCTTGTGAGCTGCTCCCAGCACAATTCTCAGACTGTGCTGGTCACTGACACGAGTGACAAATTTCACTGTCAGTTTCAATGTATGTGTGACAAATAAAGTTAAGCTGTAATCTTAACATTAATCAAAGAGGTACAGGCTAGGTTAATTGGTTGCAAGGGTGTGATTGAGCTGCACAGGCTTATTGCTGTAGCTCACTAAAAAACACGAAGCAATGCAGACTCTGGCCCCCCACTGCAAGGGAGGAATCTGTTCTTTGAAAGAAGCCAGAGAAGGCTGCTCCAGTGTTCCCGTTGTGACCTCTTCTACATTGGTAAGATGAATCATAAACTGAGGGACCACATCACTGAGCTCAATCCACAAAGAGAGGAACTTCCCGGTGGCCAAACATATTGATTCCAATTTCCATTCCCATTCCGACATGTTGGTCCATGCCACGATGAGGCCACCTTCAGGGTAGGAGAGCAACACCTTATATTCTGTCTGGGTAGCCTCCAACCTGATGGCATAAACGTTGATTTCTCCTTCCGGTAAAATAAACTTTCCCTCTACCCCCTCTTCTTCTATTCCCCACTCTGGCTTCTTACCTCCTCACCTGCCTATCACCTCCCCTGGAACCCCCCCTCTTTCTCTTTCTCCTATGGTCCACTCTCCTCTCCAGCTCTTTAACTTTCCTACTTCCCTGGCTTCACCTATTATCTTCTAGCTTGTCCTCCTTTCCCTTCCCCACCTTTTATTCTGGAATCTTCTCCCTTCCTTTCCAGTCCTGAAGAAGGGTTTTGGCCTGAAAGTTTGGCTGTTTATTCGTTTTCATAGATACTGCCTGACCTGTTGAGTTCCTCCAGCATTTTGTGTGTGTTGCAGAGAAGGCTGCATTAGATACACTCGTGCTCGGGTCCCTGTCAAGGACTCTGATTCCTGCATGAGGGGTAAACGTGTTAGTGGTGGAGCCTTGGCCAACTGACCAGGTTACCGCAGGATGCCTCAGTGTTTAAAAATGGCCCATGGGCAGCCCCTCACACAAAGCAGGCATGTCACTGTGCAATCAGAATCAGCAACAGGTTTACTATCACTGACATAATGTGAAATTTGTTGTTTTGTGACAGCAATACATAAAGATTTTCTAAAAGTTATCAAAAGGAATATTTAAAAAAAGTGGTGCTTAAAAAGAGCAAAATAATGAGGTAGTGTTCATGGGTTCCTGGATTGTTCAGTAATCTGATAGCAGAGCTGTTCCTAAAACATTGAGTGGTTCTCTTCAGGCTCCCGTACCTCCTCCCTGATGGTAGTAACGGGAAGAGGACATGTCCTGGATGATGGGGGTCCTTCATGATGGGTGCCGCCTTCTTGAGGCATCGCCTTGAGAAGACATCCTCAATGGTAGGGAGGCTAGAGACTGTGATGGAGCTGGCTGAACTACAACCCTCTGCAGCTTTTTCCAATCCTATGCATTGCAGCCTCTGTGACAGACAGTGATGCAACCAGTCAGAATGCTGTAGAAATTTGCCAGTCTTTGGTGACAGACCAGATCTCCTGAAACTAACTTGCCTGTTCCTCCATCCTGAAGAAATGGACCACATCCCCCACAGCTCTTTTTCTCTTCCCACAGTGCAGCAAGTACTGGAGACGTACGCAAATAAAGTAATTTGATGCGTTGCTACATAAACATTTGTGTGTACGCCCTTGGTTTGTAATCATGAGTGTCGCATAACACTTGGCAGAAGAGATGGAGATGATGCCCAGTGTAGGGATGAATTTCACGAACCCAAAGTGAAACCCAGAGTGGACTGCTAAGTACGTGACAAATAAAATTGATCTTCAGTCTCTAGTAACAGCAGTAGAGTTCTTGCTGATGCTTCACCATTCAATAAAATTCATCTGCTCAACTTCACTTTTCCAATCCAAATTTCCTCTTGTTCTGTGCTCAAGCAGCCAATGATCATCAGTGCATCCGCAGTCTTCAGGGGGTGGGGGGAGAGAGTGACCGGAGGAACAGAGTCCGAGACACCTAGGTCCTTGGATCTTCCATCCCCTTGTTCTACAGGGACTGTCCTGAGGAAACCTCAGCGGCTATATTTTATTGGGTGTGTCACCTAAAACTAGCTAATTTCTACAGATGTACCATGGAGAGCATTCTGAATGATTGTATCACTGTTTGGTACGGAGGATCCAATACACAGGATTGGAAATGGCTGTGGAGGGTTGTAGACTCAGCCAACTCCCTCATGGGCACAACCCTCCCCACCATCGAGGAGATCCTCAAAAAGGTGACATCCATCACTAAGAATACTTAACAACCTCTCCTCTTTGCTACCATCAGGGAGCTTGCAGACCCACACTCAAAAGTTTACAAACAGCTTCTTCCCCTCCACCACCAGATTTCTGAATGGTCCATGAATCCATGAACACTATCTCACTATTTTTGCAGTGAAACAGACTGGGGCTGTATTCCTGGTAGTTTGGAAGAACGAGAGGAGACTTAATTGAAGCCTGTAAAAATCTCACAAAGTTAAACAGGCCAAATATAGGGAGGATTGTTTCCTGACGGACCAGGTCGCAGCCTCAGGATACAGCAAATGCCATCTATAATCAAAACAGGGAGACATTCCTTTGCAACACACACAAAATGATGAAGGAACTCAGCAAATCAGGCAGCATCTATGGAGAGGAATAAGAAGTCAATGTTTTCAGCTAAGACCCTTGAACAGTCCTGGCACAGGGTCCTGGCCCGAAACGTCAACTGTTTATTCCCCTACATAGATGCTGCCTGACCTGCTCTTTTTTCCACACTGCCAGATATATATATATATATATATATATATATATATATACTGTACTGCTACCACAGTAACAATAAATTTCCTGACTCAGATCCTGACCTATTCTGCCACTCCAGCTTAGCAACCCTCTGCTGTTCATCACTGGATGAATATCTCAGTTTTGAGGTCAGCTAGACCCACGGTGATGAGTGATACAACCCTGGAAGAAGTGACTTCTATTTTGGAAGCATTGTGAGTGTACATGGTGGTTCAGGTGAGGATGTTAAAGCTAGAGTAATTTCCAACATCTTGAAGAAAGTGTGGACATTCAGAATCATATCAAGGAAAACCACAATCAGAATCCTCGACTCAAATGTTTAAACAGTTCTCATATATGGCTCCGAAACCTGGAGGAGAATTCTAGACATCAGATGGACTGACAAAGTGACCAACCAGACACTGTGGGAAAACACCAACCAGGAAACCATAGTGGTACAAAATATGCAAATAGAAATGGAGGTGGATTGGCCAGTCCTTAGGAAGCCAACCAACAACATCACCCGGCAGGCATTAAAATGGAATTCCCAAGGTAAGAGGGAAAAGGGACGTCTAAAGAACACGCGGAGGAGAGACGTCAAGGCCGAAGTAAGACGATGGGGACATTCCTGGTTCACCCTCGACAAACTGGCTCAGAACAGAGGACGATGGAGACAGGAGGTCATCAATGGCCTGGAAGCTAAGGACAAAGAAGAAGAACTGGAGGCTGTTACTGTAGGCAATGCAGTCTGCAGGCAGAGGGATGGAGGGATGGCTGATACAATTACTCTGCCTTACTTGATGAAACGTTTAAACGTGCCTTTGTAACCTCCAACTTAACTGTTCCAGCATCTTACAGTCAGCTTCCATTGTTCTGCTGCCTGGCTGATTTCTGGGATGTGAGCATAGCACATAAGGAGAGACTAGTTTAGATGAGATTAATCACGTGTACATGGAAACATAAAGTGAAATGTGTCGTTTAAGTTAACAACCAACACACCCACCACAGTAGCACAGCAGTTTGTGGGACGCTATTACAGTTTAGACTGTTCTGATGTTTGGAGTTCAATTCTGGTGCCATTCCATCACATACCAGTCCTCACTGAGGGATCATAAGTGGAAAAGGTGAGCAATTTCAAGTTCGTGGGTGTTATCATCTCTGAGGATCTATCCTGGACCTAACATATTGATGCAGTTACAAAGAAGGCACGACTGTGACTATATTTCATTAATTTCAGGAGATCTGGTAAAGAGACTCGCAAATTTCTACCGATGTACTGTGGAGAGCATTCTAACTGGTTGCATCACTGTCTGGTATGGGGGTGGGGGACTGCACAGGATCGGAAAAAGCTGCAGAAAGTTTTAAACTCTGTTAACTCTGTCATGAGCACTAGTCTCCCCAGCATCCAGGGCATCTTCAAGGAGTAATGCCTCATAAACGTGGCATACATCATTAAGGGCCCCCATCACCCAGAACTTGCCTTCTTTTCAGTGAGGAGGTATGGCAGGCTTAAGGCACACACTCAGTGATTCAGGAACAGCTTCTTCTCCTCTGCCATCCGATTTTTGAAAGGACATTGAACCCATGAACACTACCTCACTACTTTTTTTCCTCTTTCTGCACCACTTACTTAATTTAACTTTTTATGTATACTGTATATGTACTCACTGTAATTTAGTTTTAATTATGTATTATGCTGCAACATAACAGGAAATTTCATGTCACACGCCAGTGATATTAAATGTGATTCTGATTCTGCAAAGCGTCTGTACGACCTCCCTGTGGAATGTGTGGTGCTCTGGATTCCGCCCTCAGGCTAACTGGTCATCCTAAACTGTCCTGTCATTGGGTTAGGGTTAAATTGAAGTTGTTGGGAATTGCTGAGGCGGCATTCCTCGAAAGGCTGCAAGGGCCCACTCTGCGCTGTATCACTAAAATATTTTTAAAAAGACACCCGAGGGCATTCTGAGGCAGCCTGCAAGTGTCGCCACACATCCCGGCACCAACACAGCATGCAGCAGAACAAGCAGTCAGCAACACAACAGCAGCGAAACAGACTGGGGCTGTATTCACTGCAGTTTGGAAGAATGAGAGGAGATTTCATTGAAGCCTGTAAAGGTTTCACAAAGGTAAACAGGCCAGATAGAGAGAGGATTGTTTCCTGAAGGACCAGGTCGCAGCCTCAGGATACAGCAAATGCCATCTATAATCAAAACAGGGAGACATTCCTTTGCAACACACACAAAATGATGGAGGAACTCAGCAGCTCAGATAGCATCTATGGAGAGGAATAAGAAGTTAACATTTTCAGGCAAGACGCGGCAGCAGTCCTGATGAAGGGCCTCGGCCTGAAATGTCAACTGTTTATTCCTCTCTACAGATGCTACCTGAGCTGCTGAGTCCTCCAGCGTTTTGTGTGTGTGTGTGTTGCTCTGGATTTCCAGCATCTGCAAAATCTGCTGTGTTTAAGACATTCCTTCACTCAGTGTGTGGTGAACATGTGAAAGTCACCACAGAACGCAAGGAAAAGAGGAAACAAAAGCCTGAAAACACATACCACCATGCTCAAGGACAGCTTCTACCTCGCTGTTACCAGACTATTGAACCCTAGTACAATAAGATAGCCTCCTGATGTCACAATCTACCTTGCCATACCCTTATATCGTATTGTCTACCTACACTTTCTCTGCAATTTTAACACTTTCTTCTGCATTTTGCCTTATTCTGCATTTATCTTGTACTACCTCGACGCAATGTGAAATTGGAGATTACGATATTAGCTTTATTTGCCACATTCAAACATCGAAACATACAATGAAACGCGGTGTTAGCTTCAAATTAAATCAGCAACGACTGTGTCTGGCAGCCCACTAGTGTCGCCATGCTTCTGGTAGCAACATAGCATGCCCAATAAAATAATCCGTACAAATAGCATGCAAGTTTTACATTAATAAACCAATTTACAAAGGCGACCAGCTCTTTGAATATAGAACATTACTGCACAGCACAGGCCCTTTGGCTCACGATGTTATGCCAACCGTACAACGTACTCTAATATCAATCTAACACTTCCCTCCCGCATAGCCCTCCATTTTTCTATCATTCAAGTGCTGATCTAAGAGCTTCTTAAACGTTCCTAATGTATCTGCCTCTAATACCACTCCTGTTAGGACGTTCCACGCACTGTGCGAAAAACATACCTTTAATTTTTGACCCCCTCCCCCCAACCCCATTCTTTCCTCCAATCACCTTAAAATTATGTCTCCTCATATTAGCCATTTCAGCCCTGGGAAAAAGTCTCTGGCTGTCCACTCAGTCTATGCCTCTTCTCATCTCGTACATCTCCATCAAGTCACCTCTCAACCTCCACAGAGAGAATTTGCTCAACCCCTCCTCATAAGACATGCTCTCAAATCCTGGTAGATCTGCTTTACACCCTCCCTAAACTTCTAGGTCCTTCCTATAATGAAGCGACCAGACCTGAACACAATATTCCAAGTATGGTCTCCAGGGGTTCCCAACCTTTTTTACGACATGGACCAATACCATTAAGCAAGCAGTCAATGGACGCCAGGTTGGGAACCTAACCAGGGTTCTAGAGAGCTGCAAGGTTATCTTGCAGCTCTTGAACTCAATCCCCCGACTAATGAAGGCCAACATGCCGTATGCTTTCTTAATCACCCTATCAACTTCCGCAGCAACTTCCAGTGATCTATGGACACAGACCCTAAGATCCCTCTGTTCCTCTTCACTGCTAAGAATCCTGCCATTAACCCTGTACTCTGCCTTCAAATTCGGTACCTCAGGTAACATTAAGAAATCTGTTCAAGGCAAAACGGCACAGCTGAAAAGTCAAAGATCTCAGACGAGCACAAGCAGATAAAAAGAAAACGTACAGGACATTGGGGACCATGATCGTGCCTGTGAAGAGTCCCCAGGGACTGACACGACTGCGGAGATTGCTGGAGGCTCACTTGCTTCTGCCTTCTTATGCAAGCGAAGCACTTGATGCTCCTGCCCATCGCGATTATAAATATTCAGGGCTGTGAAGCTGCGGGCGTATGCAGAAAGCAGCAATTACATAACATGCAGCACAGGGCTGGCTGCGAGAGGAAAGGAAGCAGGCTTTCGGAGTGGAGACACTGGAGGGAGCAAGTGAGAGACCTTTATGTGACTCTGCTCATTATAATTGAAGCTCATCACTCCACACCCACGCTGTGACACCCCCACCCCACCTGATACACAAATCCGAAGCGCTGGAAGCTTGTCTATTATTGAAGAGCAGTCGTTTGGAAAATTGCAAGACATTAAGGGGAGAGGGGAGGAGGGAGTCATGAGTCAAGCTCCCTTTTGCTTCGAAAGCCCCACAAGGGTCTTCTATTGAGAGAGACTGAAAACACACACACAGGCTCAAAGACGGGTTTAGAACTGTGCCTGGCAATCTTAAATTGAAAAACAAAACTACACTTACAGCCATTTGCTCTGTAGCAGGGGATGAGAGGGTCGGAATCAACCCTGGTCCACAGAGATGATCAAGGGGCCGTGCCCCACCCACAGCAATGTGCCCTGTTCAGAAATGATGTACGAAGCAAACCTGGTCCACAGAGATGATCAAGGGGCCGTGCCCCACCCACAGCAATGTGCCCTGTTCAGAAATGATGTACGAAGCAAAGGGTGAGGAAACCCACATGCCCTCCTCTCATTGCTACCATCAAGGAGGAGGTACAGGAGCCTGAAGATACACACCCAAATGTCTTAGGAACAACTTCGTCCGCCATCAGATTTTTGAATGGACAATCAACCGTCACCACTTTGCTCTATTTTACATCTCCCAAGATGCAGAAAAATTGATTCAGGCTTTTGTTTTTAGCCAATACTACGAATGTAATGCATACTTTTCAGGGTAGCCTGAGAAAGATATAAATTGGCTGCAGCTTGTTCAAAGTGCAGCAGCAAGAATCTTAACCAAGAAAAGAAAATCTGAGCACATTTCACTGGTTTTGGCATCTTTACACTGGCTGCCTGTGTCCATTAGGATCAATTTTAATATACTCTTAATTGATTATAAGTTCTGAATTTGAATCATTATCACAGGAAAGCAGCATCCATCATCAGGCACCCCCACCACCCAGTTCTCTTCTTGCTGCTGCCATCAGGAAGAAGGAACAAGAGCCACATGACACACACCATCAGGTTCAGGAACAGTTATTACCTCTCAACCATCAGGCTCTTGAACCAAAGGGGATAACTTCACTCAACTTCACTTGCCCGTCACTGAAATGTTCCCACAACTTAGGAACTCACTTTCAAGGACTCTTCAAGTCACGTTCTCCATATTTATTGCTTAGACCATAAGACATTGGAGCAGGATTAGGAAATTCAGCCAATCGAGTCTGCTCTGCCATTCCATCATGGCTGATTCCAGATCCCACTCAACCCCATACATCTGCCTTCTTGCCATATCCTTTGATGCCCTAACCGATCAGGAAACTATCAACTTCCCCTTTATCCTTGGCTATTTCATCCACTTTGCCTCCAACTTCCACCCTGCCCTCAAATTCACCTGGTCCATTTCCGACACTACCCTTCTTTTTCTTGATCTCACTGTCTCTATCTCCGGAGGCAGCTTATCCACCGATGTCTATTGTAGACCAACGTACTCTCACAGCTACCTGAACAATACCTTGTCCCACCCTGCCACTAGTAAAAACGCCATCCCTTTCTCTCAATTCCTCCATTTCTGCCGCATCTGCTCTCAGGATGAGGCTTTTCACTCTAGAGTGAAGGAGATGTCCTTTTTCAAGAAAGGGTCTTCCCTTCCTCCACCATCAACACTGCCCTCAACTGTATCCCCTCCATTTCATGCATGTCTGCTCTTACCCCATCCTCCCACCACGCTAATAGGGATAGGGTTTCTCTTGTCCTCACTTACCACCCCACCAGCCTCCGTGTCCAGCACATAATTCTCTGAAACTTCTGCCACCTCCAACTGGATCCCACCACCAAACACATCTTTCCCTCCCCCCACTTTCTGCTTTCTGCAGGGATCACCCCCTACGCGACTTCCTTGTCCATTCGTGCCTTCTCACTGATCTCACTCCTGGCACTTATCCTTGAAAGCGAGACAAGTGCTACAACTGCCCCGACACCTCCTCCCTCACTACCATTCAGGGCTCCAAACAGTCCTTCCAGGTGAGGCGACATTTCACCTGTGAGTCTACTGGGTTCATATACTGTGTTCGGTGCTCCTAGTGTGGCCTCCTGTATATTGGTGAGACCCAATGTAGATTGGGAGACCACTTCACCAAGCATCTACGCTCCATCCGCCAGAACAAGCGGGATCTCCCAGTGGCCACCCATTCTAATTCCACTTCCCATTCCTGATTTGTCCATCCATGGCCTCCTCCACTGTCGGGATAAGGCCACACTTAGGTTGGAGGAAGAATACCTCATATTCCATTTGGGTAGCCTCCAACCTGATGGGATGAATATCGATTTCTCAAACTTCCTGTAATACCCCCCACCCTGTTCACCATATCTCATCCCCCTGTCCCTTTCTTACGCTATCTCCTTGCCCACCCATCGCCTCACTCTAGTGCTCCTCACTCCAGTGCTCCTCCCTCACCCCACCCCACCACCATGTTTTTCTTTCTTCCATGGCCTTTAGTCTCTTTCACCAATCAACTTCCTAGCTCTTTGCTTCATCCCTCCCCTCCAAGTTTCACCTATCACCTGGCATTTCTCTCTTCCCTCCCCCCACCTTTCAAATCTACTCCTCAGCATTTTTTCTCCAGTTGTGCCGAAGGGTTTCAGCCTGCAATGTCAACTGTACTTTTTTCCACAGATGCTGCCTGGCCTGCTGAATTCCTCCAGTATTTTGTGTGTGTTACTCAGATTTCCAGCATCTGCAGATTTTCTCTTGTTTCCCCTTTAACTATACTCACTGACTTGGCCACCGCCGCAGTCTGGCAGAATAATCCATAGATTCACCACTCTGGCTAAAAAATTCCTCTTTACCTCCATTCTAAAAGGTTTGAGGCTATGTCCTCAAGTTCTGGACATCCCCACCATAGGAAACATCCTCTCCACATCCATCCTATCTAATCCTTTCAACATTCAGTATGTGTCAATGAGATCCCCCTCATTCTTCTAAATTCCAGTGAGGACAGGCCCAAAGCTGCCAACCCCTTCATTCCCAGAATCATCCTTGTGAACCTCCTCTGGACTCTCTCCATTTCTCAAACATGGGGCCCAAAACTGTTGATGATACTCCAAATACGGGCTGACTAGTGTCTTATAAAACCTCAGCGTTATCTCCTTGCTTTTATATTATTCCCCTTGAAATAAATACAAACATCGCCTTCTTTACCACAGACTCAACCTGCAAATTAACCTTCTGGGAACCTTGCATGAAGACTCCCAAGTCCCTCTGCGTCTCTGATGTTAGAATCTTCTCCCTATTTAGATAATAGTCCGCACTATTGTTCCTTTTACCAAAATGCATTATCATACATTTCCCAACACTGTATTCCATCTGCCACTCTTTTGCCCATTTTTTCAATCTGTCTGTCCTGCTGCAATCACATTGCTTCCACAGCACTGCCTACCCCTCTACCTATCTTCATATCACCTGCAAACTTTGCCACAAAGCCATCAATTCCATTATCGAAATCATTGACAAACAATGTGGAAAGTAGTAGTCCCAATATTGACCCCTGAGGAACACCACTAATCACTGGCAGCCAACCAGAAAATTCCCACTCGCTGCTTCCTGCCTGTCAGCCATTCCTCTGTCCATGCCAGTATCTTTCCTGTAATGCCACGTGGCATCTTATCAAATACCTTCTGAAAATCCAAGTAAATAACTCCACTGCCTTTCCTTTGTCCACCCTGCTTGTTACTTCCGCAAAGAACTCTGGTAACAGATTTATCAGACAAGGTTTCCCTTCACTGGAATTATGCCGACTTTTGATTTATCTTATCATTAGTCTCCAAGTACCCCAAAACCTCATCCTCAATCATAGACCAACACTTTATCAACCACTGAGGTTAGGCTGACTGGTCTATAATTTCCTTTCTTTTGCCTTCCTCCCTTCTTAAAGAGTCAAGTGACATTTGCAGTCTTCTAGTCCTCTGGGACCATGCCAGAATTAAGTGATTCTTGAAAGATCATGATCAATGAATCCGTTATCTCTTCAGCAACCTCTCTCAGGACTCTGGGATGAGGTCCATCTGGGTCCAGGTGACTTATCCACCTTAAGACCTTTCAGTCTGCCTCACACTTTTTCCCTTTGTAAACTCCCCTGCTCCCTTACATTCACTGACCTCCAGCACACTGCTACTGTGTCTCCACAGTAAAGACTGATGCAAAGTTCACCTGTTCTCTCTTTGTCACCCATCACTACCTCACCAGCATCATTTTCCAGTGGTCCAATATCAACTCTCACCTCCCTTTTACTCTTTATATAACTAAAAAAACTTTTGGTATCCTGCTTTATATTATTGGCTAGTTTGTCCTCATATTTCTTCTTTCCCCTTCTTATAGCTTTTTTTAGTTGCCTTTTGCTGGATTTTAAAAGCTTTCCAATCATCTAACTTTCCACTCACTCATGCTACATTATATGTCCTTTCCTTGTCTTTTATGCAGCCCTAAACTTCCTTTGTTAGCCACAGTTGCCTATTCCTGACATTGGAGAACTACTTCTTCTGTGGGACATATTTATGAACTATTCCAAGAAACTTCAGCCATCTCTGCTCTGCTGTCATCCCCGCCAGTATCCTCCTCCAAACCACCTGGGCAAGCTCCTCTCTCATGCTTCTGTAATTCCCTTTATTCCATTACAATACTGATACACGTGATTTACACTTCTCCCTCTCAAATTGCAGCTTGAATTCAATCATATTATGATCACCGTCTCCTAAAGATTCCTTTATATTAAGCTCCCAGATAAGATCTGGGTTATTACACAACACTCAATCAAAGGTAGTCTTTCGCCAAGTAGGCTCAAGCACAAGCTGCTCTAAAAAGCCATCTCATCAGCATTCAACAAATTCCCTCTCCTACGATCTGACAACAGCCTGATTTTCCCAATCTCCTTGCATATTGAAGTCCCCCATTTTCAACTGTGTCATTATCCTTATTACATGCCTTTTCCAGTTCCCTTTGCAATCTGAACCCCACATCTTGGCTACCATTTGGAGACCTGTATATGATTCCCATAATGTTTTGTTACCCTTGCAGTTTCTTAAATCCATCCACAGAAATTCAACATTCTGTGACCCTCTGTCACCTCTTGCTAAAGATGTAATTCCATCTGTTACCAACAGAGCCACACCACCGCCTGTGCCTTCCTGCCTACCCTTTCGATATAAAATATATCCTTTGATGTTGGGTTCCTAACTATGGCCTTTTATCAGCCACAACTCAGGGATGCCCATGACATCATAGCGACCAATTGCGCCACGAGTTTGTCACCTTTTTCTAAACACTACGTGCATTTAAATGCAGCACCTTCAGTTTTGCATTCTTCACACTTTTGAATTTTGCTTCTGTGGTACAATTTAACTCTTTGCTCTGTCTGCGTTTGTAGCCAATCATTGGCTTATTTATTTATTATCATTATTTATTTCTTTTTTGTATTTGCACAGCTTGTTGAATGTGCAAGTAGGTATGGTCTTTCACTGATTCTGTTATGGTTATTGTCCTATTATGGATTGAGTGTTATATGGATGTGTTGAGTATTCATTAAGGACTGGGTGTGTCTGCACCCGCCCCTGACACTGCTTCTCTGCCGCCTATCCCACACCCCTCCTGCAGCACTCCACCCTTGCCATTCTCAGCATCTTCCGCTCCCACCAGATTTACAAACTTGCTCTCTGCTGCGCGTTGACAGGGACAGTGCTGTGCGTAAGTCTACAGCACTCTAGCTATTTCTTACTGGGGTGGCAGGGTGAAGATACATCTCTACCAAAGGAGGTGTAAGGTGCGCGAGCCTGTAGGTCACCCTTGGGCAAGGTGTAGTAGCTGCTTAATCCCCCGATCAGGGTCATGTGAAGCCATGTGAGCAGGTGGTGGATGGTCATAGAGCAGCTGGTGTATATCACAAGTCCTGGTTGTGCAACCACCGACGTCAGGCAGACAATCTCTGAAGAGTATTGATGATGGCTGGGGTCACTGTCTTGTAAAATCACTGCCCAGAGACGATGGCAAAGCACTTCTGTACAAAAATTTGTCAAGAGAAATCATGGTCAAGGAAGGGGAGGAGAGTGAGGGCGGCGGTGTGGGGCGTCTTCCCCATGGGCAATGACCCCTTGCTTCTTCTCAGATTAAGGACAGATGAAAGACCATCATTGCCCAAGTCATACAACACTGCACATAATGTTTATGATGACTGCAATGCACTGCTGTTGCACAATAACAAATTTCACAACGTACACTAGTGACGTTAAAACTGATTCTGATTCCGTGGTCTTTCCTGACACAGGTCATACCACTGCACACAGATTTAGGATCAGGTCTACTATCGCTAAGACATGACATGAAATGTGTGGCTTTGCGGCAATAGAACAGTTCGAGACATAAATATCTATAAAACACAGACAAAAATAAATAGTGGAATGAACAAAAAAGAATAACAAGGTAGAGTTCATGGACAGACATGTTACGGCAGAGGGGAAGAAGCTACTTCTGAATCAGTCTGTGGCTTCAGGCTCACATACCTCCTCCTCGATGGTAGTAATGAGAACAGGTTATGTCGCAGATTGTGAGGGTCCGTAATGATGGATGCCCCTTCTTCAGGCAGCACCTTATGAAGATGATGGGTGGAGTTGTGCCCGTGATGGAGCTGGAGGAGTCGACAACCCTCTGCAGCTTTTTTCCGATCCTGTGCGTTGGAGCCTCCACACCAGTCGGTAATGTAGCTAGCTAGAATGGTACATCTGTAGAAATTTGCGAGTGTCTTTTGGTGACATACCAAATTTCCTCAAACTCCTAATAAATATATCTGCAGTCGTGCCACCGTCTTTGTAACCGCATTGATATGTTAGGCCCAGGAGAGATCCTCAGAAATGTTGATACCTATGAACCTGAAACTGCTCAACCTTTCCTCTGCTGATCTCTCAGTAAGGATTTTATTGTGTGTTCCCTCAACTTCCTATTCCTCAAGTCCACAATCTTCGTCTTACTGACATCAAGTGCAAAGTCAGGTTTATTATCACTGACTTATGTCATGAAATTTGCAGTTTTATGGCAGCAGTACGGTGTAAGTCATTTAAAAAATTACTTTGTTACAATAGGAAATACCTAAAAAAATAAATACAAACATTTGTAAATAGTGCAAAAGTAGTGCTTATATGGGCAGAGCTCCAATAGCCACTCAATAGCGACTTCTTTCAGCTCATCTGCGGAAACAGCTTAATTTCCACCTTTAATGTCTCTGTTTTTCCTTTTCAAGGTGGATAGGGTTCTGTCGAAGACCCTGATCTAGAGCAACACTCAAACTTCGGTACTTTGTGGCAATGGGATCCAGTCCAGCTCACCGACCGGCCGTTTTTCAATAATCCCAAGCTTCCAGCCTACAAGACAAGGGGGCCTTCGGGGTTCAGGGGCTTTGAGGCTCTGGTGACAAGCGGCTTCTATGCCAGTGCCACCAACTGAAGTGTCGTGGAAGAAAACAGAACATCAGGAACAGTGGAACAGTTGTTGCTGGCCCTGTACACTCTCTCTCTCTCTCTCTCCCCCCACCCCCCTTTCTCTCACTGGTGGGGAGAGTTTATTGCTGATTCTTGAGTTGGAGAACTCAGAAAAAAGTGACGCGGCAGACTTTAACACCGTAAGCCAGAGAGCTGTTTGTCTTGGTTGGGCTCCCCTCTCGCTATGGAAGGGTGACAGCTCTCTGTCCCTTTATTAGGGAGAGAGAGACACAGCCTGTGGTATGTTGAATTGTCAGGTGAACGATTTGTTTTTGTTGTACTGCAGATCATGGTCTTTGAAATTGCTTGCTTGGTGGGTGGAGGGTGCTGATCTTTTTTTTGCTGAAGTAAGTAGGAGAGGGGGAGTAGGGGGACTTTGGGGTTCTAACACTTTTACTGTCACTCATTCTTTGGGGCACTCTCCTGTTTTCGTGAATATCTCTGAAGAACAAGAATTTCAGGTGGTACACTGTGTACATTATCTGATATTAAATGGAACAGTTGAAGCCATTGAAAAAAAGAGCAAGTATTGGGGGTGTCTTCATTATCCATTCAGAAATCTGATGGCGGAGGGGAAGAAGCTGTTCCTGAACCATCGAGTGTGGATCTTCAGGCTCCTGTAACAGGACCTGATTCTGCTCCTGTGGATTTCAATCAGAAAAGGCTGCTGACAAGGCTGAGGGATGAGTTGCCTGGACTGGTTGTTGGAGGCAGTGGCCGCTGGCGGGAATACACAAGGTGCTTATCCACTGGGAAGGGTGAGACAGATACAAATGCACAGCCTGCACTCCATCACGGGGGAAGTAATTGATTCAGGGTACAGGAGATTTATGGCATCATTGGCCTCTAAGCTAGTTCATGCCACAGAGCAGCCGCTGTGAGGAGGTGGGGGAAGGTGGTTAATTGTACCATCAATCTGCTCTCGACAGAGTCCAGCTGGTGTAGAGGTCACTCTTCTGAAATCCTGCTGAAAGACAAGGCACACACAGAGAGAAAGCGAGAGGGGAATTTAAGGACACTTGCCAATTCTGTTCCTCTGCACAGAGCAAGTTCACACTGTCCCCCAGTGTGTCCGCGCCCACCTGCAGGCTGCTTCAGAAAATAAATGAAGAATGGTACAGGCCGCTGAGAAAGATGGCATGGCTGCTGGAAAGCCTGCAAGTACAGGGATCACAATAGGCTGCAGAGGGTTGTAGATCTAGCTGGCTCAGCCAAAGCACAAACATTCCCACCTTAAGAAAGAAGCATTTTCCATCAAGGTTCACAATCCAGAACCTATTCTCTTTTCGGTACTACCATCAGCGAGAAGGTACAGGAGTCTTAGGGAGTCTTACAGGAGTTCACACAATCAGCAATTCAGAACAGCTTCTTCCCCTCTGCCATCAGATTTCTGAATGGCCCATGAACCCATGAACACTACCTCACTATTTGTCTTTTGCATTGTACTGCTGCTGCAAAACAATAAATTTCATCACGTAAGTCAGTGATAATAAATGTGATTTTGACTGGAGATTTAATGATTATTATAAAGATTAGATTGGCTTTATTTGTCACATGTGTATCAAAACATACAGTGTAATACATCTTTTGTGTTAACGACCAACACAGTCCAAAGATGCGCTGAGGGGGCAGCTTGCAATTGTCGCCATGCTTCCGGTGCCAACATAGCATGCCCACAACTCAATAGCCCCAACCCACATACCATTGGACGGTGGGTGGAAACGGAAGCATCTGGGGGGAAACTCACGCAGTCATGGGAAGAACGTACAAACACCTCACAGACACCAGCGGGAACTGAGCCCTGATCACTGGCGCTGTAACAACACGATGCTAACCACTCACTAATTTAGACTTTAGAGGGCAGAGAAGAACCTGCTATCCTTTAGAATGGGGTATATTCCCCTCACCTCACACGAGGCTCTGTAGCTCTTTCTCATTGCCGACTGGCATGTTGGGGGGTTGGAGAATAATGTCCTTGTTGCTGTTGTTCTGTGTGGAGTGATCCATAAGGTTTTTGTGTGAGGGATGGGGTTGGCAGTTGAAGGTTTAATCTTCTTATTGCGATGTTTCCGTGTGGAACTATCTGTTAGTTTTTTGTGCAGTGGGGTGTTGGGGGTTTGGGGTTTGCAAGTTTTTGTTTCTCTTTCTGGCGGGGGTGGGGTTAATGTCTTTCTTTCAATGACTTCCATGGCTTTCTTTGTTTCTGGAGAAGATGAGTTGTATATTTTATACATACTTTGGAAATTAATGAACCTTTGAGCTGTGGTAAAGTTTGGATCAGCCACAAACCTAGTGAACGAGGAAACAAATTCAAATTCATGGGTCTGTTTGACTGACTCTTGAATCAGAATTAGGGTTATGAAATTTGTTTTGTTATGGCAGCAGTACAGTACACTACTTAAAATATACTATAAGTTACATTAAGGAATATATACAATCCTGTGCAAAAGTCTCAGGCACATATATATATATATATATAGCAAGGATACCCAAGACTTTTGCATAGCACTCCAGTAGTTTTATGTATTGCACTGCACCTCTTCTGCAAGAAAAAACACGTTTCATGACATATGAGTGATGATAAACCCAATTCTGGTATGGATCTCTACCGAGGATTGAGAGTGGGAAGGGGGGCAGGGAGAGGGGTATCATGGCTGCGAAAAGGGTAAGGGACAGGAAAGAGAGCAGGAAGCACCAGAAAGATATTCTATAATGATCAATGGACCAACTGCTTGGAATCAAATGACCTTGCCTGGTGTCTCAGACCTGGGTGTGTCTACACAAGTGCCACGTCCCTCACCCCTGGCACTCCTTCTCTGCCACCTGTCCCACATCCCCCTGCAGCATTCTGTCACCATTCCCAGCAACTGCCAGACTTACAAACTCGCTCTCCACTCCACGTTGGCAAATATTGTGCAAAAGTCTTAGGCACATGCAAAAAAAGTTCTATAAAGCGAAGATGTTTTCAAAAATAATGAAATAAAAAGTTTCTAAAATAATTTCTGTAAATACTTTTTTTTAGGCATCTGTTAGTCTCCTGAGACCATGGATTTGCGCCTTGGAAGGTTTCCAGGGCGCAGGCCTGGGCAAGGTTGTATGGAAGACCGGCAGTTGCTCATGCTGCAAGTCTCCCCTCTCCACACCACCGATGTTGTCCAAGGGAAGGGCACTAGGGCCGATACAGCTTGGCACCAGTGTCGTCGCAGAGCACTGTGTGGTTAAGTGCCTTGCTCAAGGACACAACATGCTGCCTCAGCTGAGGCTCAAACTAGCGACCTTCAGATCACTAGACCGATGCCTTAACCACTTGGCCACGCGCAACACTATGAAGACTAGTAAAAAGTAAAAAAAAAATCAAATCAATATTTGGTAAGACTACTCCTTGCCTTCTATAGGCCGCATCTATTCTCTTAGGTACAATGTTTTGTAGTTTTATAAGAAAATCGGCTGGTAGTATGTTCTGAGCATCTAGAGAACTTGCACAGTTCTACAGACTTCGGCTGTTGCGCTTGCTTTTCCCTCTCCAGTAAGCCCAGGCAGCCTCGATCAGGGCTCTGGGGAGGGCTTACCATCTGAAACCATATTAAAAAAATATAGGGTGCCTAAGCCTTTTACACAGTACTGTATACACTGATAGGGGATTCTGGGGTTCCAGTTAATTGGAGTACATCAGGAGCAGTACATTTTGGCCCAGTTAGCTGAAGACTCAAGGAAATAGTTAGAGGTATGAAAAGACAAACTGAGTAACAAATTATTTATTTAAATGAAATACAGAACAAATTAGACAATAGCTGTCAATACTACTACAGTACTATAAAACTGTGTATTAGATCCTAATAGTTACTGACGGAGGAATTGTACACTGCCATGTTCTTTTGATTGACTGTAATGAACAAATTCAGCGCAGACATCTAGTGCAGATAATTGACTGCCTTCATACAATGCCTTCGATGACTGCATCCTCCCAATCTTCATTTTTATTGTTCCATTCAAGATGATTGACAACACCTTCAAATTCTTTCCAGTTTTCAACTTGTTGAAGAGTGAAATGGTTTCATTTTCTCTCCCAGCTGTTTCTGGTATTCCTAAGCCAGAATGCTTGAAACTGCAGTGAGCAAAACGGTTCTGAATGGTCTTACTCCTTATTCTCACCAACTATCAGTGACAAATATCACCGCTTATTGAATACAAACACATGCAACTGATGCTATTTAAAAACTGTTTGCTCTAAGCGCAACATAGTGTTTGACAGCCACACAAGTGCATGTGACTGACGCTAGTTAGAAACTGTTCGGTAATAGTCTCCTGTCCCAATTATGCAGCATAGCGTCCCAAATAAACAAAAGGAATCCCAGCTACTTTCCTGATTAGGTTTTGTTCTTTTGTTCTCAAGTAAGTGGCTGCTCCGATTAACTGATGACAATTTATTTTCTTGTGGGCATACTCAGTAAATCCAATAACCATAATAGAATCAATGAAAGACTGCACCCAACAGGGCAGTCAAGCGGTGTTGAAAAAGTCAAGAGAAAAAAATGAAATAATAATAAATAAATGAGCAATAAATATTGAGAACACGAGAAGAAGTACCCTTGAAAGTGAGTCGAACAGATCAGTGATGGGGCAAGTGAAGTTGAGTTCTGGTTCAGGAGCCTGATGGCTGAGGGGTAATAACCATACCTGAACCTGGTGGCGTGTGTCCTCAATCTCCCGTACCTTCTTCCTCATAGCAGCAGTGACAAGAGAACATTTGCTGGGTGGTGGAGTACAGTGCTCTGTGTAGATGTGCTCAATGGTGGGGAGAGCTTTCTCTATGATTGAATGGGCCATATCCTCCACTTTTTGTAGGATTTTCCATTCAAGGTAGCAAAAAGAGAGCGCAAAAATAGCAAGGTAATGTTCATGGGTTGATGGACCACTGAGAAATCTGAAAGCGGAGGGGAAGAAGGTGTTCCTAAAATGCTTGCGTTATTCATTAAATTTCTGGTATCCAAAGATTTTCTGATCTTAATCTTTTTCTGTCAAATATGATTCTGCTACTGTTGGAGCCTGTGATCTACACTTTGATGGTGCGTTTTCGGGCTGACTAAACTATCTGGCACTTTGCTGTCTCCGAGAAAATTTGGCAAGGTTTCGAGTGAAATGTGTGGCCCAGAGACCAAGAAGCCTGGAGACAGGGTGCGAGCACATGACTGACTCTATTTCTTGCTAATTCCACCAAGTAAAGTGTCGAGGAAGGTTGAAGTCAATGAGGATGCAAGTGGAAGACAGGTGGGTGTTCAGCACCATCGACCTGCACATCTCCCTCTCGTTCGCTGCTCTTGGAGGAAGCTGTTTATGTACAAATGATCTCGCTCGCTGTCTTGCTTGATGCTGCTGGAGTCCATAGGCCTTGGGCAAGATTTAATTGACGTTGTTTGTGGATTGGACTCTGAAGTTCACGTAATGATGTGTTTCTGATTTCTGTCTGGGGCGGATTAAGTCTGTGGCCTGCAGATAGCAAGGGCTGGAGTGAACTGAGCTGAATATGCCTGGACTCTTTCAATGTCTTGTGATTTGGTGTTTTGTATTCTGTGTTTTTTCTTGCTGTTTGTGCAGTTTGTTCTTTTATTTGCGCGTTGCAGGTTTGATGTTTTTCTTTAAACGGGTTCCATGGTTTTTTTGGCTGTCCGGGGGAAGACGAATTTCAGGGTTGTAACTGCATACATACTTTGATAATAAATGTACTTTGAATCTTTTCCTAAAAATTCAATAACTGTGCATCCACAGCAGAGATTTCCAAACACTCAAGTGGCTGGCTGAAGAAGCTCCTGTTCTTAGATCAAAAATGCTGACTCCTTTCCTTGTGGAATCAATTTAAACTCTCGCTGACATGCTGGGATTTTGAATATGCAACTTGGGATACAAACTTGACGCAACTAATGCGCTACTATAGCTCCATACTTTGAAAGTGGCTCTGCACCCTAGACCCTCCAGGCAAGAAGAACAATGCAAAATTATTTCGTTACAAGCATCCTATTGTGTATCATAAAAGATTCCCCCCCCCACCCCCACCAGCCAGGACATGCCCTCTTCTCATTACTACTATCAAGGAGGTAGTACAGGAACCCAAAGAATTTTAGGAACAGCTTCTTCTCTGCTTTCAGATTTCTGAACTGTCCACGAACCCATGAACAGTACCTCGCTATTTATGCCCTCTTTCCACTACTTAATCTTTTAATATATATATATTTAAATTATTGTATCTTCTATGTATTGCATTGTACTGCTTCTGCAAACAACAATTTCACTACAGACAGTACTGTGCAAATGTCTTAGGCAGACATGTATATATATGCCACAAAAAAAAAACAAATTTCATGAATGACGATAAACCTGATTCTGATATGGGTCACTATGCTGACTGAGAGTGGGAAGGGGGCAGGGAGAGGGGAGCCATGGTTAGGAAAAGGGGAAGGGAGAGGAGAGGGAGTGGGAAGCACCAGAGAGACATTCTATAGTGATCAATAACCAATTGTTTGGAATCAAATTACCTTGTCTGGTGTCTCAGGGTTGGGTGTTTCTGCACCCACGCCACCCCCTGCCACTAGCACTCCTTTTCTGTCATCTGTTCCACATCTCTCCTACAGTGCTCCACCCTCACCATTCCCAACATCCTTCGCTACCGCCAGATTAACAAACTCGCTCTCCGCTCCACGTTGACAAATACAGTCCTGTGCAAAAGTCTTAGGCACCCTGGCCCACATATACTCTACTGTATATGGGCCTAAGACATTTGCACAGGACTGCATGTCAGTGATAGTAAACATGACTCTGATTCTCAGTGTTCACAGTTCTTTCCCTGTCGCCTTACTGCAGTCTTCAGTTAGCATCTGTACCACGCAGAAAGGGTTGACCGATTTAATTTAATTCAAAGAGGCTTCATTTGGAGTACTGTGAGCATTTTTGGGCCTCTTATTTGAGAAAGTGTGCACTGACATTGGAGAGAGTTCAGAGGAAGTTCACGAGAACGATTTTGGGAATGAAAGGGTTATCATATAAACAGCAATTGAAGACTGGTCCTGTACTAGCTGGAATTTAGAGGAATGAGGGGCGATCTCATTCAAACCTATCGAATGTTGAAAGGCCTAGACAGTGTGGATGGGAAGAGGATACTTCCATTGGCCGGGGAGTCTAGGACCAGAGGGCACTGCCTCAAAATAGAGGGATGTCCATTTAGAACAGTGATGAGGAGGAATTTCTTCAGCCAGAGAGTGATGGATCCATAGAATTCGTCTTCACAGGTGGCTGCGGAGGGCAGGTAACTGGGTGCATTTAAGGCAGAGGTTGATAGCTTCTTGATTAGTAAGGGTGTGAAAAGTTACGGGGAGAAGGTTAGAGATTGGGGTTGAGAGAAATGGATCGGCAATGATGAAATGACAGAGCAGACTTGACAGGCCAGATGGCCTAATTCTGCTCCTATATTTTATGGTCTTAAAAGCCCTGATCCCAAAAGATGAAGCAGCCAGTTTGCCTGGAGTGCTGTAAGGCAGGAGAACGTGGCAGACTGCAACACAGTGGTTGAGTTACTGGGCTAGCAATTCAGAAACCTGGACTAATGAGGCAGAAAACTAATTGGAGCATATTCTGCCTGGAGGTCGTTGGCCAGTGGTGTTCACAGGGCCCTGTTCCAGGACCTCTGCTCTTTGTGAATTTTATAAATGACTTGGATGAGGAAGTGGAAGGGTGGGTTAGTAAGTTTGCAGATGTGATGAAGGTTGTGGAGTTGTGGATAGTGTAGAAGGTTGTCGTAGGTTAGAATACGATGCTATCGGGATGCAGAGCTCAGTTGAGAAATAGCAGATGGGAGTTCAACCTGGAAAAGTGTGAAATGATTCATTTTGGAACGTCAACCTTGAAGGCAGAATACAGGGTTAATGGCGGGATTTTCAGCAATGTGAAGGAACAGAGAAATCTTGGGGTCCACGTCCATAGATCTATCAAAGTTTCCCCACAAGATGATAGGGTGGTTAAGAAGGTGTACGGTGTGTTGGCTTTCATTAGTTAGGGGATTGACTTCAAAAGTTGTGAGGTAATGTTGCAGCCCTATAAAACCCTGGTTAGACCACACTTGGAATATTATGTGCAGTTTTTGTCACCTCATGATAGGAAGGATGTGGAAGTTTTAGAGAGGGTGCTGGGGAAGTTTACCCTGGAGTAGACAGCATTTCTTCTGAAGATAGGTTGAGTGATCTAGGGCTTTTGTCTTTGGAGTGAAGGATGAGAGGTGATTTGATAGAGATATACAAGATGATAAGAGGCATTGATTGAGTGGGCAGCCTGAGACCTTTTCTCAGACAAATTCAAGGAGGCATAATTTTAAGGTGATTGGAGGAAAGACTAGGGGAGCTATCAAAGATTTTTTTTTTTACACAGAGAGTGGTGAGTGGTGAGGGATAGCAGTAGAGACAGATACATTAGGGGCATTTAAGAAACTCTTAAGACCGGCACATGGAGGGCTATGTTGAAGAGAAGGGTTAGACTGATTTTGGAGTAGGTTATCAGGTCGGCACAACAGTGTGGGCCGAAGGGCCTGTATTGTCCTATGTTCTATGTTTAGCGCAAAGCAAATGCCACCAGAGCAGGTGGGGAATTTAAAAATCAGTGAGCTTGATAAACCTGGAATACGAAACAGCAACGCTGACTGTGAAGCCACTTGGAAACCTGCCATCCTTTCTCAATCTGTTCCTCCAAACCCAACAAAATGGCTGATTAACAGTCCTCAGTAATGGCACAATAAGTCACTCAGTCCGAAATCCCTCAGGACAGTCGTTACGTTAGGTGTCAAACACTCTTTGTAGTTCATCAGTCTTCTTCATTACTCTCTCTGTCTGCTTGCTATTTGTGTTTCTTGGTAGGGCACTCAATCCTTTCAGAACACCAACATTTAATTGCCTGGAGCCATTTCAATCTTACTCTTTCCAACTCTGATCTTATTTTTAAGCAAAACCAGAATTAGACCTATGCTGGTGCCGGAAGCGTGGTGACACCTGTAGGCTTCTTTTCCAGTCCTGATGAAGGGCTGCACATCCTCAGACTGTGGCGGTTGTTGATGCAAAATGACACATTTCACTTTATGTTTCAATGTACATGTGACAAATAAAGATAATCTTGAAACTCAAGGGAGCTCACCACTACTTCTCATGGGGGCGGGGAAGAGGATTGGGGACAGGCAATAAATGCCACATTAAAGGATTCAGGGGTCAAGCCATCCCCACTCTGGTGTAAGAAATGCCAAGGGCAGTTTGTTTGTTCATTATGTGCCGTACCACATTGACGTGAGCCATCATGGGCGATCCATGATTGCTTCTGGAAAACGTTTCTACAGAAGTGGTTTACCATTGCCTTCTTCTGGGCAGTACCTTTATAAGATGGGTGCTCCAGCCACGATCAGTTCTCTTCAGAGACTGCCTGACGTCAGTGGTCGCATAACCAGGTCTTGTGATATGCACCGGCTGCTCATACGAGCACCCACCTTCTCCCATGGCTTCACGTGACCCTGATTGGGGGTGAGCAGGCTAGCAGAGCGAAGGAGCACCTTACACCTTCTTTGGTAGACGTATCTTCACTCCACCACCCATAAGGCTTCCAAATCCAATATAGCTATGGAGAGGGTACAAATTTCCAGTGGGAGGGACACAAATATTTCTCCCCGTCATACATTACTGAAACCACATCCACAGCAGCACAGGGTCGAGCAAAAGACTGACCTTTCAGCCATCACCGGAGACGCATTGCTGCCGGCAGGACTCAGCTTTTTATAGTACAGAACACATAAAATGCTGGAGGATCTCAGCAGGTCAGGCAGCATCTGTAAGGAGGAATAAACAGTCGACGGTTCTGGCTGGGGTGAGGAAGGAGTATAAGTTGCCAGGTGATAGGTGAGACCAGATGAATGGGAAGGGGGAATGAAGTATGAAGCTTTGCACTATATGAGGATGGATGGATCCTCGCAGAGGCCCCACTGCCTCCACCTGCAAATGGCCATCTTGGCCAGGCCCAGAACAACCTGAAGTCTCCACCTGCGCTAGGGAACATCTGACAGCATATATTACCCCAAAAACCATGAACTAGGGACATTCTTTCTGCAGAAAGAAAATGCAGAAATAACTGGTTTCCAGTGAAAACTGATCCAGGGAAAATAAAGGAAACATTTTGCCATCGTTTTACAAAGCAGAGGCTGAAGGCTGTTATTATCCCCTTGTAATTATATCCACTGGCTTCAACACCACTCAGTAAACATAAAGGGACAATGGTAAAGTGGGATGATTCAGTTATGAGTCATTCAGTAAGGACACTCGTGAAAACACTCTTCTGCAGCTCAACAGGAACATAAATTTACACCTGTAAGAGGAGAGCAGAGCATGCAGAAATACCTCCGCACCATGAAGGTGAGGTATCTCCACACCACAGAGAGATATTCTACAGCGCAGAGGACAGATAATTCCACACCGCAGAGGAAAGATACCTCCACATTGCAAGAGAGGTACCTCCACAGCATGGAGGAAAGGCAACTCCGCACCACGAAGGTCAGGTATCTCCACACCACAGAGAGATATTCCACAGCGCAGAGGACAGATAATTCCACACCGCGGAGGAAAGATACCTCCGCATTGCAAGAGAGCTACCTCCACACCGCGGAGGAGAGATACCTCCACACTGCAAGAGAGATACCTCCACAGCATGGAGGAAAGGCAACTCCACACTACGGACGAGAGATACCTCCACACTGCAGAGGAGAGATACTTTCACACCCGGGAGGAGAGATACCTCCACATTGCAAGAGAGCTACATCCACAGTGCGATGGAAAGGTAACTCCACACAATGTGGAGGAGAGGTACTTCCACATTGCAAAAGCGATACCTCCACAGCGCGGAGGAGAGATACCTCCACATTGCGGAGGAGAGGTAAATTCACACTGCTGAGGAGGTAACTCATCGTGGAGAAGAAATATCTCCACTCCTGCTATAGGGCCAGACCCACCCTGCTGCCTCTGATTTACTCCACTTTGATTGTCTGGATCAGCCTACGAGGTTTCTGCGGTGTTGAATCAGAATCGGACTCAGGCAGCTCCATCATGGGCACAACCCTCCTCACCACTGACGACATCTTCACGAGACAGTGCCTCAGGAAGGCACCATCTATCATGAAGGACCCTCACTATCCGGTACATGCCTCTTATCATTACTCATGTCAGGGAGGTGGTACAGGAGCCTGAAGATGATTCAGGAACAGCTTCTTCCTTTCTGTCATTAGATTTTGCAATGGTCCATGAGCATATGCTCGCTAATCCTTTCTTTCTGCAATATGCAGAAAGAAATCAAAAGGGCTAAAAGCAGGCATGAGGTTGCTCTAGCAGGCAAGGTGAAGGAAGGTCCTAAAGCTTCTACAAATATGTTAAGAGCAAAAGGTTTGCAAGGGACAAAATTGGTCCTCTGGAAGATCAGAATGGCAATCTATGTATGGAGCCAGAAGAGATGGGGGATCTCTAGAAGTGAGGCAAAGGCAGCAGCAAGGTCATGGACCCTATACAGATCACAGAGGAGGTGTTTGCTGTCTTGAGGCAATCTCCAGGGCCTGACAAGGCGTTCCCTCATTCCATGTGGAAAGCAGGTACAGCAATTGCAGAGATATTAAATCATCCTGAGTGACAAGCTGAGGTACCGGGTACAAGGTGGTGAGAGTATGGAGTGAGCTGCCAGTGCCAATGGTGGATGTGATTTTGATTTCAACATTTAGGGGAAGTTTGGATAGGTACATGGATGGGAGGGGTATGCAGGGCTGTGGTCTGAGTATTGGTCGATGGAACTAGGCAGTTTAAACAGATTAGCCTGGACTAGATGGGCCAAGGAGACTGTTTCTGTGCTGTAGTTTTCCACTACTCTATATTTAGAAATTTGTGGTAAATTATTGTCTTTGAACCACACGTTGCCACACCACAACAAACTTCACTTCAGTGATAATAAACCTGATTTTAACTCAGAGCACAGTGAGTCCAGGGTCCTGTCACTGGAGAGTCCTGGGGTCGATATCAAAGGTCCACGACCAAAGTTGGTGAGTCTGGCAGTCTGCAAGGTCAGAGGCTGGTTAAGTGGTGTTGCACAGCCGCAGTTGTTAACACCACTCAACCAGCCGATCTATATCGCTCCTGTATGCCTCCTTATCACCATCTGAGATTCTGCTGATAAGTGTAGCATTATTGATGAATTAACAGGTGGCACTTGAGCTGTGCTTAGCCACACAGTCATAGGTGTAGACCAGGGGTTCCCAACCTGGGGTCTACGGATCCCTCTGTGAATGGTAGGAGTACAGCATAAAAAAGGTTAGGAACACCTGCTAACCTGTAAAGGAATACAGTACTGGGCTAAGCACGCATCTATCAGGTGTGCCTGTGTTGGTTGACAGTGAGGAAATGTTATAAATGATCAACACTGACAATGATCTCCTGATCAGGAAGGAAGATACAGAGGCCCAGGTTCAGAAACTCTGTGATTAATAGTGGGGAGATGATAGTGTTGAACGCCGAGCTGTAGTCGATAAGCAGCAGTCTGAAGTACGTTTTACAGTTGCCTGGGTCCTCCAGAGCAGAGCACAGAGCCAGTGAGATTGTGTCTGCCTTTGCTGACTGTTGTGTTTATCTATAATCCCATTTGCCGGCAAGAGGAAGTTTCCTTCTGAGCCTTGTCCACTTAATTGCCTGTCCATGCGTTTCTAAAATGTAGTGATTAATCAGACTTCATCACCACCTTTGGCAATGAGTACCAGATACCACCATCCCTGTACTTATATTTTTTGATAAAGTTCTCCAAGAAAGTGCGGGGCGGGGGGGGGGATTGACTATCAGCTGGAAGAAGACTGAATGCATGGTTGTCACAAAGCAGGAAGGATTACAGGAATGTGAGTTGAAAGTGGGCAATGAAACAATTAAACAAACATGGAATTTCAATTACTTAGGGAACACAATAACATCTGACGTTGGGGCTGATGTTAAAATTAGGAGGATTAGGATTAGGATTACTAAAGGCATGTTCAAGTGTTAGAGCAAGAAACTAAAGAATAACATAATTTATGAAACTCAGAGTGTTACGGTGCTGCATTTATTCCACGCTAATATATGGAAGTGAATGTTGGACAATATCAAAGCAAGATGAGGGAAGACTCGAAGCTGCAGAAATGGGGTTTTTGAGTGATGAAAATAATGTGGAAAGTCAGACTAACAAATGAAGAAGTGTTGAGAAAAGCTGGAATAAGAGGAGAGCTGATATCATCACTCAGGAAAGGGCAGCTGGAATTTCTAGGACATGTACTTAGGGAAGAGAAGCTCAAAAAATCTTGCAGCAACAATTGATGGAAGAAAAAGTTGAGGTTGACAGCACATGACATTCATGAGTATATCAAGGGATGGTCAGGCAAAAGTTTAGAACTTCTCAGATTAAAAACAGACGGAAGACCATGATCACCAAAGTCACATGACATGGCACGTGATGATGATGATGATATTGATTATATCCCCTTTAAAACTGTGTTCTCTTACCAAAGCCACGCAGATGATCTCAAATCAGACTCTGTCTTTACAAATGTACATAAATCTTGTCCGTTTGAAATTTCTGTAATAATTCCCTACCAATGATCTAAGGCTCTGCGCTGAACTGAGGCTGTGGCCTGCAACTAACGTGCTTCTGGATTGACTGTGACTGGCTTCGTGGCGCTGGACTCACTTCCGTGAACTTCAGTTCTGAATGTTACTTAATGTTAATGGCCTACTTCTGCTCCTTTGTCTTATGGTCTTATATATTTTCTTTGATAATAAATTTACTTTGAACCTTGAGTAAGGTAACAATATTTAGAGATACAGCACAGAAAAGGCTCTTTCAGCCCAACGAGTCATACTGCCTAGCAACCCACCTATTTAACTCCAGCAAGATCACAGGACAATTTACAATGACCAATTAACCTGCTAACCAGCACATCTCCTGTGTGCTATATGTACCTCACTTTGAGTTCGGAAGATGCAAGTCTGGATCCCACTGTGACAAGTGGGGAGTTTACAGTTGGAATTCTGTAAACCAGGAACAAAAAGCTGGTCTCTGTAATGGTGATGGTTGTGAAAGCCAACTGATTCATTGCTGCCCTTCAAGGGCGGAAAGCCTACAGCCTTTGTGCAGTACAAGAGTATCCACCCCTCAACCGACCTCCAAAATGGAGAAAGATAAACATTAATGTCGAAACATACAGTGAAATGCGTCATTTTGCACAAATGGCCAACACAGTCCGAGGATACGCCTGCAAGTGTCGCCACGCTTCGGGCTATGTCTTTGAGATGTGGAAAGAAACCAGAGCACCCAGAGGAAACCCAGCCAGTCGTGGGGAGAACGTACAAACTCCTCACAGACAGTGGTGAGAAATGAGTGATAACTGACTGCCAAATCGAGGCAGAGGGTCCCGGGCCCGAGAGGGAGGAAAAAAACCTCAGGCTTGGCCGACTTAAGCACCTGACCAGATTGAAAAGGTCAAGGTGTCGGGGCTGGAGGGGAGGGTCGGGCCGGTGTTCGGCTCGCTGCTCTGCGAGGTTCACTCAGCTCTGCCCTGAACTGAGGCTGTGATCTGCAACTAACGTGCTTCTGGATTGGCTGTGACTGGCTTCGTGGCGCTGGACTCACTTCCGTGAACTTCAGTTCTGAATGTTACTCGCTTACTTTTATTGTTTGTATGGTCTTCATTGGGTGTTTGATGGTCTTTTTTTTTAAATGGGCTCTAATGGGTGTCTTTGTTTTCTGCCTGCCGATACGGGGTGAAATCTCAAGGCTGTATATGGTATACATGGTTTGATAATAAATGCACTTTTAATTTTGAAACTAACAGTGACCCTGAATAAGAGAGCAACTGACAGTTCTGCCAGATCAGATGGTTATTTTATGTCACTTTACTCTGGCTCTCTGGTATGTGTGTTGTCATGGCCAAGGAAGTCCAACATACACTACATGTGGTTTTTGGTTTGGCTGATTTAATTACAGTGCCTGTAACAAAGGGACAGTGCAGCCCATAATAGAAATGTACCAAAACAAAAAATAGATTCAGATTTATCACATGTACATTGAAACATACTATGAAATGGGTTGCTCTGCGTTAACACACCCTAGGATGTGCTGGCAGTAGCCCTCAAGTGTCAGCACACATTCTGGCACCAACGTAACGTGCCCACAATGTGCAGCACAGCAACACAGAACACACGAAGCAACAAAACGACAACGGCAAAACAAGCCCTGTTTCTCCCTCCCACCCACACATATATAGGGCAGGCCGTCTTCAGTCTCCAGCAGACTTGGACTCGCAGACACACCGGGCCTTCGACTTCCCCAGCGGATTTGCAGACTCGGCCTCGACTTCCAGACTACCGATTGAACTTTGGCCTTTGATCTTCGGTATTGACCTGATCACTGAACACTAGTCCTTGAACTCTGGTATCATCAATTCATGTTCGTTGGGGGTTACTGGCCCTTGTTCCTCCTGCCTATTCCAGAAACTCCAATACTGGAACCCATAGATAATTTGCTGACCCAGAGGGGGAGGGGGAGGCGGGGGCCACCAGCCCTCATCCACGCTGATCTCTGGCCTTTGCATGCGGAGCCGAGGCTTAGACTCTAAATCCACCATATCCCTGTCACTAAACTCTAAACTGACCCCTACCATTTCTCTATCCCCAAAATGGTAGGACAAAGTAGCATAACACTTCACAGCGCCAGTGACCTGTGTTCAGTTTCTGCCACTGTCTGTAAGGTGTTTGTATGCTCTCTCCATGCTCGCGTGGATTTCCTCCAGGTGCTCTGGTTTCCTCCCACAGTCCAAAGGCGTACTGAGCAGGTTCATTGGTCATTATAAATTGTCCCATGACTAGAATAGGGTCAACCGGGTCTGTCAGGGTTTGCTGGGGCAGCATGGCTGTATCACCAAATAAATAAATAAATAAATGGTCTGCCAAACAGAACTGCTTTAACTGATAGAGTATGCTAAGTGATTTCTTTTTTTTACCTCATTCTGCATTAAGAACCACATCCAAACATTACCTAATGCTCCACAGAACAATCCCTTAGCCAGGCAGGAAACCAATCTAAAAGCTGCAATATAGAAGCACTCAACTCATCCAACCCTCTACATAATTCAAAGGGATAGATTGCTGGGCATCTGTGTCTCTGTTTTAGTCCACATTATCCTCAATTTAAAAGCCATTTGACCTTGCACACTGTTGCCAAGCTCAAACCCAACAACACGAATTGTTGCCCAAGGTTGACGCAAATCAATTAGGATTGGGAGCACTGGCTGTTCACCATTGCCCAGCTCAGGGAAAGCTGAGGCTGACTGGGTGCCATGGTAGCTTAGCGGTTAGTGCAACATTCTTACAGCTCAGGGTGTCAAGAGTTCAGAGTTAAATCCTGGCGTCCTCTATAAGGAATCTCTGTGTTTTCTCCCACAGTCCAAATATGTGCCGGATAGGTTACTTACTAATTGTAAATTGTCCCATGGTTAGGTTAGGGTCAATCGGGGATGTTGGGGGTAACTGAATCTCTAAACAAATGATGGAGGGAGACGTCCCATCTTCCTGGTACCTCTCGTCCTTCCCTTTCTCCTCTCCTATCAGATTCCTTCTTCCTCAGCCCTTTACCTCTTCCCAGCTTCTCACTTCACCACCCCACTTCCCTCACCCTTGGTATCAACTATCAGCTGCCAGCTTGTACTCCTTTCCATCCCTCACCTTCTTATTCTGGCTTCTACCCCACTTCTTTTCCAGGCCTGATAAAAGGTCTTGACCCGAAATGTCAACTGTTTATTCCCCTCGATAGGTGCTGCGAGACCTGTTGAATTCCTCTGGTGTTTTGTGAGAGTTGTTCTGGATTTCCAGCATCTGCAGAATCTCTTGTGTTTATAAAATTATGAAGCCTAGCTAGGTTAGATATAATCTTTTGTCCCCTGGTAGCGATATCAAAAGGAAGAGGATGTACAGTAGGTTATAGATAGGAGAGATACGAGGGAAACTCTCTTTACGCACATATTGATATCTGGGGCACCCTTCATCCACTCCACTAGCACTTCACACCTCATACCTAAACTGACACAGAAACTGTCCTACCGTGTTTTCATAAGCCACGATGCAAACTCTTGCCAAGAGTCACTTTGTCACTGCAAGATTCAAGATAGTTTAATGTCATTTCCAGCATATGAGTGTAAAGGAGAACAAAATAATTGTTACTCCAGGTCCGATGCAGCACAAAATTCACAGTAAGATAAAGAACACAATAATAATAACAAAACACAAATAAATATAAATACATATGATCACATACATAGATTGATTGTATGTCCATAAAACGATGCTAGGCACAAGAGTATCTGTTCATAAGGTGACTGACAGGAAATAATAAAGTCATTTGGTGGTGGTGTGGAGGAGTGGGTTAATGGGTGGAGGTATTGATCAGCTTTACTGCTTGGAGAAAGTAACTGTTTTTGAGTCTGGTGGTCCTGGCGTGGATGCTACGTAGCCTCCTCCCTGGTATGCCACTGCCTTCTTCTGGGCAGCATCTTCACAAGATGGGTGACCCCAGCCATTATCAATACCCTTCAGAGATTGTCTGCCTGACGTCAGTAGCTGCATAACCACAATTTGTGATATGCATCTCATACAACCATCGATCACCTGCTCCCGTGACCCTGATCGGGGGCTAAACAGGTGCTACACCTTGCCTAAGGGTGACTTACAGGCTAGCAGAGGGAAGGAGCACCTTACACCTCCTTTGGTAGAGACGTATCTCCACCCTGCCACATAAAACAATCTATGCATAAAAGCTAATCTTATGTATAAATGGCCACATTCAAACAATTACATATACATTGTGTTTAGTACGATTGCTTTTATACTTACTATATCTATTGTGTTTTTCTATGCTGCATTGGATCTGAAGTAACAATCATTTTGATCCTCTTTACACTTGTGTACTGAAGAATAAGACCATTTGGCCCATTAAGTCTGCTCTGCCATTTCATCATGGCTAAACCCCAATCTCCCCATAATCCTTCATACCCTGACTAATCAAGAATCTATTAACCTCTGCCTTAAATAAACCCAATGACTAGGCCCCCATAGCCACCTGTGGCAACAAATTCCACAGATTCTGGCGAAACAATTTCCTCCTTATCTGCACACTAAAAAGACACCCCTCTATTCTGAGGCTGTGTCGTCTGGTCTTAGCCTCCTCAACCACAGGAAACATCCTCTCCACATCCACTCTATCGAGGCCTTTCAACATGCAATAGGTTTCAATGAGATCCCCTCTCATTCTTCCTGAATTTCAGTGAGTACAGGCCCAGAAGCATCAATGGCAATACATATGACAAGCCTTTCAACCCCAGCATCATTTTCATGAACCTCCTTTGAATCGTTTCCAATGTCAGCACATCCTTTCTTGGATAAGGGGCCTAAAACTGCTCACAATACTCCAAGTGAGGCATCATAAATGCTTTGTAAAGCGTCAGCAATGCAACCTTGCGTTTATATTCTAATCCTCACCACCGACTCAACCTGCAAGTTAACCTTCAAGGAATCCTGCAAGTCCTTTTGCACTTCAGATAAGGGGCCCAGAACTGCACACAATGCTCCAAGTGAAGCCACACCAGTACTTTATAAAGCCTTAGTATTACATCTTTGCTTTTGATCATAATGTCAATAAATAATCGAGAACCTTGACTATCTGGGAGGTGCTGCCAAAAGATGAGGTGTGATTGGGTGCCATCTCATTTAAGAGACATTTAGGCAGGCATTTGAATCGACAATGCTTAGAAGGATACAGATCTATGGCAGGCAAATGGGATCAGCAAATCACTTTACCTTAACCTGGTTAGTAGATTACTTGTTCGGTACAGAGTAAAGGTCCCTCTGCACTGTCCCGGAACATTCTTCCAGGGCAGGGAAAGCACGAGCAAATACAAGCTAAGACCTAGTTTGACATATTAAAGGGTGATTTAGATCAACACAATAGTGTAGCAGTTAGCACCAGCTGTGAGATTGGGGTTCAATTCCCGTTGCTGTCTGTAAGGAGTTTGTACGTTCTCCCTATGACTAAATGGGCTTCCTCCAGATGCCCTGGTTTCTTCCCACATTCCAAAGGTGCACAGGGTAGGATTAAGTGAGCTGAGGGTATGCTGCAGCCAGGAGCATGGTCACAAATTGCTAATTTCCACAGATGTAGTGTGGAGAACAGTCTAACTGGCTGCATCACTGTCTGGTGGAGTTACTGCACAGGAATGAGGTGAGCTGCAGGAAGTTGTAAACTCAGTCAGCTCCATCATGGGAATTAGCCTCCGTAGCATCAAAGACATTTTCAAGGAGTGGTGCCTCAGAAAGCTGGCATCCATCATTAAGGACCCCCATCACCCAGGCCATGGTACCATTGGAGATGAGGTACAGAAGCCTGAAGGCACATGCTCAATGATTCAGGAATAGCTCCTTCCTCTCTGCCGTGCAAATTCCAAATGGCCACTGAACCCATGAACACTACCTCACTACTTCTCTCCCCCCAGTTTTTGTGCTATTTATTTAACTTCTTTAAACACAGAGATTGTAGTGGGTAGTGGCTCCATCTGTCACTACTACAGGGCGTGACGACCCTGCCCTACACGAGTCCTGGGCTCAGCTGGCTCCAGCTGACAGTACCTGGTCTGGGCCCCTATCCAGGGTTACAGATCCCACTGCCTTGTGGAGTAAACCCTACACAAATCTGGAGTGCAGCCCTAAGGCGGTTGGATGACATACCACGTCACCTCCCAGCAGCCCCTGCAGCCAAGCTGATGCCAAATGTACTGCTTCACATTCCTTTGGACCACATCCATGAGGCCGAGAGGGGGATCTTGATGTCTGGGCAGCCCAGGATCTCCATATTCATCGCCCAGATCTGCGCCTCGGAGCGGTCACTCCGATGGGCGCATCCATTGTCTACTTAGACAGACGGAGCCATTACGTTAACCAGGAAGGAGAGAGATAGCATGGAACAGGCCCTTCTAATCCAATGAGCCATGTTGCCCAGCAACCCACCTAGTTAACCCTAGCCTAATCACTGGACAATTTACAATGACCAACCTTTGTACTGTGGGAAGAAACCGGAGCACCCACATGGTTCACTCGGAGAACGTACAAACTCCCTACAGACAATGGCAGGAAATGAACTCCCAAATTGTGGAATGCCAAGCTGTAATTTCTATTTAGTTATTTATTTATTGAGATACAGTGTGGAATAGGCTATTCCGGCCCTTTGAACCATGCTGCCCAGCAATTCCACAATTTAATCCTAGTCTAATCATTGTACAATTTACAGTGACAAATTAATCAACTAACCGGTACGTCTTTGGACTGTGGGAGGAAACCCACATGGTCACGGGGAGAATGTACAGGCAGTGGCAGGAATTGAACCCGAGTCGCCTGTACTGTTAAGTAACATGCTAACTGCTATGCTACCGTGATGCTCTTGAGGAAACGAAGGGCCTCTTACCTGAGGTGGTAACATAAGGCATAAATTTATGATCAGGAGGGAAAGTTGTGACTTCAATTCATCAATGAAAGATGCTGGAAATCTACAGCAACATACACAACCTGCTGGAGGAACTCAGCAGGCCAAGCAGCATTCATGGAAATAAATAAGCAGTTGACATTTCGGACCGAGACCCTTCATCAGGACTGGAAAGGAAGGGGGCCTCAAAGAGGCTTTACAGTGGAGAGCAAATCATGAAGACAAGAGATTCTGCTGATGCTGGAAAATGTTGGAGGAACTCAGTAGGTCAAGCAGCGTCTATGGAGGGGAATAAACAATCAATGTTTCGGACCGAGATCCTTCATCAGATGTATCTACATTTGATGCAGGGAGTTTCTGGGGACCAGCCTTAGTAGAAGACATGCCACACATGCAAAAAGCACGTCTCTTTAGAATGGAAAGCCTTCAGCAGGCCAGACAGCATTCATTGTCAGAGAGGAGACCTGAATTTTGTGTCAATGGCATTTCATTTCTACTGTCTGTAAGTACTCATGCACTTTAATGAGGATGGAAAGGGTATGAAAAAAGGCCAGACAGGGTCAAAGGGGAGGCATTTCATCTGGTCATGTAGAATTGCTTTTCCATTACTCTGTCAAATGTGGGGATGGAGCATTTGAACGGCACTGACTGTTTCTCTGTGAATAAAGTTGGTATGCTCTGGGTGGACAGTGCGGTCTCCTGTGTTGTAATCTTCAATGACTGACAGCTAGGAAAGTTGTCTGCCAGTAAAGACAGGTCAGAGAAATGGGAATGACGCAGCAGTTGAGCACTGTGGCCAAACCTGGTTCAAGGCATCTTGGGTGGACAGTGTGGTCTCCTGTGCTGTAATCTTCAATGACTGGCAGTTGTGAGAGTCATCTGCCGATAAAGGCATTGTCAGAGAAATGAGAATGACACAGCAGTCGAGCACTGTAGCCAAACCTGATTTAGGGCAGATGACTAACAGTGGAATACTCACCCCCGCCATCCCAAAGAAGGCCTCGGCTCTGGCTGCTCATCACAGGGAGTCTGCTGTCTGGGAATCTAGTCAGGACCGGAATTGGAACCCCTGCCAACTCGTGAGATTAGCCAAATGTTTCGAGGGAGTTGTGGATGAGGGGGAAGAGAATGCCACGGTGGTGAGATTTGTGTTTATTTTGTCCTTGTTGTGTACCACTCTGGTGTGGTCCTCTAGAGGCAGGTTCCATGATCTGCCAGGTTACCTGCAGACTCCTGATTCTGTCCAACCCACAGTGAGGAGGAAAGAGCCCACTTATTATTAGACTAACCGCATCAACCATTGTTACCACAATGAGGCAGAGACTGGGTGCCAAGGAAATGCACCATCTAGAAAGGCCTGTTTAGAGAGGGTGTTCCCAATAGTGGGGGAGTGACAGAGTGGATGTGGAGAGGAACACAGAACATAGAAATCTACAGCACACTACAGGCCCTTTGACCCACAGTTTTGTGCCAACCACGTAACCCACTCCAGTAAAATAGAGGGCTAGAATTACCATATGGCATAGCCCTCTATTTTACCAAGCTCCATGTACCTATGTAAGAGGCCCTTAAAGACCCTATTGTATCTGTCTCCACCACCGTCGCTGGCAGTACATTCCACACACCCACCACTCTCTGTGTGAAAATCTTATCTCTGACATCCCCCCCCGTGCCTACTTCCAAGCACCTTAAAACTATGCTTCCTTGTGTTAGCCATTTCAGTCCACATGATCAATGCCTCTCATCATCTTATACACCTCCATCAGGTCACCTCCCATCCTCCATTGCTCCAAGGAGAAAAGGGGTGCAAGTTTACTCACCCTATTCTCATAAGGCACGATTTCCAATCCAGGCAACATCCTTGTCAATCTCCTCTGCACTCTTTCTATAGTATCCACATCCTTCCTGTAGTGAGGCGACCAGACTGAACACAGTACTCCAAGTGGGGTCTGACCTGGCTGTAACATTACCTCATGGCTCTTGAACTCAATCCTGCAGTTGATGAGTGCCAACACACCATATGCCTTCTTAACAACACTGTAAACCCGTGCACAGTTGGAAATGGACCCCAAGATTTATTGCTCCTCCACACTGGAGTCTTACCATTAATACTATATTCTGTCTTCAAATTCAACCTACCAAAATGAACCATTTCACACTTATCTAGGTTGAACTCCATCTGCCACTTCCTTATCCCAGTTCTGCATTCTATAGATGTGCCACTGTAACCTCTGACAATCCTTCAGACTATCCACAACACCCCCAACTTTTGTGTCATCAGCAAACTTACTAACCCACCCTTCTACTTCTTCATCCAGGTCATTTATAAAAATCACAAATAGGAAGTGCCCCAGAACACATCCCTGAGGAGCACTACTGGTCACCGACCTCCATGCAGAATACTAACCATCTACAACCATCTTTTGCCTTCTGTGGGCAAGCCAGTTCTGGATCCACAAAGCAAGGGCTCCTTGGATTCCATGCCTCCTTGCTTTCTCAATGAGCCTGGGATGGGGAACCTTATCAAATGCCTTACTGAAATCCATATACACTATATCCACTGTTCTACCTTCATCATCAATGTGTTTTGTTACATCCTCAAAGAATTCAATTGCGCTCGTAAGGTACGGCCTGCCCTTATCAAACCCATGCTGACTATACTTTATCAAATTATGTCCATCCAAGTGCTTATAAATCTTGCCACTCAGGATCTTCTCCAACAACTTGCCCACCACTGAAGTAAGACTCACATTTGCAACCCACCAATCCTCCTGTACTTCTCCGTCCCTATTGATGATGCAAAGATCACTGACAGAGGCTCAGCAATCTCCTCCCTCACTTCCTACAGTAGTCTGGGGTACATCTCATCCGGACCCGGTGACTTATCTACCAATGCTTTTCAAAAACTCCAGCAAATCCTCTTTCCTAATGTCTATACGCTCAAGCGTTTCAGTCTGCTCCAAGTCATCCGCACAATTGCCAAGGTCCTTTTTCCTGGTGAATACTGAAGCAAAGTATTCACTAAGTACCTCTGCTACTGCCTCCATACATGTTTCCACTATTGCACCTGATTGGACCTAGTCTCACACGGCTCATTCTCTTGCTCTTCACATACCCATAGAATGCCTTGGGGTTTTCGTTAATCCTGCTCGCCAAGGTCTTCTCATGGCCCCTTCTAGCTCTCCTAATTTCATTCATAACCTCCTTCCTGGCAACTTTGTAATTTTCTAGAGCTCCATCAATACCTAGTTTCTTGAACCTGTTGTAAGCTTCTTTTTTTCTTAACTAGATTTTCCACATCCTTTGTACACCATGGTTCTTTTACCCTAGCATCCTTTTCCTGTCTCAATAGAACATACCTACGCAGAAAGCCATGCAAATGTTCCCTGAACATTTGCCACATTTCTACCGTGCATTTCCCTGAGAACATCTGTTGCCAATTTATGCTCCCAAGTTCCAGCCTAATAGCATCATGTTTCCCCCTACCCCAATTAAATGTTCTCCCAAATTGTCTGCTCCTATCCCTCTCCGGTGCTACAGTAAAGGAGATAGAATTGAATTCACTACCTCCAAAATTGCTCTCCCACCGAGAGAGCTGACACCTGACCAGGTTCATTTCCCAACACCAAATCAAGTACAGCCTCTCCTCTGGTTGGCTTATCTACATATTGCATCAGGAAACTTTCCTGAACACACCTAACAAACTCCAGCCCATCTAAGCACCTTGCTCTAAGGAGATGCCAGTCAATATTAGGACAGTTAAAAATCTCCCATCACAACAAACCCTATTATTATTGCACCGTTCCAGAATCTGCCTCCCTACCTGCTCCTTGATGTGTCTGTTACTATTGGGGGATCTATCAAAAAGCACTCAGTAGAGTTACTGCCCTTCCAGTTTCTGACTTTCACCCACATTGACTCAGTAGATAATCCCTCCATCCTCCTCTTTTTCTACAGCCATGACACGATCCCTGCTTAGTAATGCCACGCCTCCACCTCTTTTGCTTCCCTCCCTGTCCTTTCTGAAATATCTAAAGCCTGGCCCACTCAGCAGCCATTTCTGCCCCCGAGACATCCAAGTCTCTATAATGGCCACAACGTCATAGTTCCATGTATTGATCCATGCTCTTTTCATCCACCTTTTTTATGATAGGCTGAGTGCATCTTTGCTCTATCATCTGCTTATCCCTCCTCACAAACTCCCTACAAGCTGTCTCTACTTGTGTGCCAGCTGCCGCATTCTCTGCCTCTTCACTTCAGTTCCCACCTCTCCTGCAAATCTAGTTTAAACCCTCTCCAACAGCATTAGCAAACCTCCCTGCCAGGATATTGGTCCCCCTCAGACTCAAGTGCAACCCACCCTTTTTGTACAGATCACACCTGTCCCAGAACTGACCCAATGATCCAGAAATCCGAATCCCTGTCCCCTGCTCCAATCCTTCAGCCACATATTTATCTGCCACCTCATTCTATTCCTATACTCACTGACATGAGGTACATGCAGCAATCCTGAGATTACTACCCTTGAGGCCGTGCTTCTCAGCATTGCCCTCATCCTCACCCCTCCAGCATCCAAACCGGCAATGACACAGACAGCATCTTTTCTGTCGTCAATTAGTGAATGTGATGCTTGATTACTGTCAGTCATCAGCACCCTTGGCTTGGGCCTAAAGGCTGATTTATACTTGTGCGTCAAATGGACGCCGTAACCTACGCAAGTGGCCTACACGTGTTGTGGGCATTTATACTTGTGCGTTGGTGTGTCTGCGTCGCTCTGCAATTTGGGCATGTCGCGCATGCGCACACACTTACCCGTGCAAGACTTCATGGTCATGGTAGTCTTTCTTGGGGTAAACAAGTTTAAAGCGAGCGTCTTTTTTCATGAAAGTGAAATGTGTCCTTCATAATTTCGGAGGTCTGTAAAGCTTTATGGAAAGCACTGCAGCCAGAGTTCCTTCCCTGCCCTTCAGTCGCCCAATGGGAAGCTATTGCAGTGTAGGAGGAAATGTGATGCTACCAAGCGGACCAATCACAGTTGTTGCGGTCTGCATTGCTGCCACGCGTAGTTACATTTTGGGAGAGGTGCGCATCAGGCTACGGCGTAGGGATCCGCAGCTACGCCGTACTTACAGTGTCAATTTGATGCAGAAGTATAAATCAGCCTTAAGCTGGCATGCCGAGACCCCAATTTACGGTCAATGCCAAATCTCCGACGGAGGATATCTACAGAGCATCATGCTGTCAGTGGTGCCATCCTTGGTTTAGGGATTAGCCCACTGTCCTGTGCAAGTGGAATAACGTAATCAGGTTGGAGGAGACATGCAGGGAAAGCCCACTGCCTTTATTCGCCCACAGGTACTACTGTGCAAAAGTTTTAGGCAGATATATATTTAGCTCAGGTTGCTAAGGCTTTTGCAGTACTGTATTTGTCAATGTGAAGCAGAGAACAAGTTTATAAATCTGGAAAGAAAGGGTAAGATGCCAGAATAATGCTCTGTGACAAGACAATCCTATTTCTAACTCCTCAACATAATGCTGTACGGAAGCAGGAACCCCTTTAACATCAGGCCGACACTCAGGCATAAAGATTAGTTTTATTTAATAGCTTTATTTATCTATAAAGAACAATTTCCTTAGGCCGGAGAATTTAGAGTTCAATGGCACGCTTTAGGGTTAGCCACTTTCAGTCCGAGATGGAGAGATGTTTATTCACTAATCTGAGCGAGTTCCCTTCCCCAGAGTTGTGGATGCTGAGGCATGGCATACATTCCTGGACGAACCTAGAATTTTTCTGCACCCTAAAGGGAATTGGGGGATTGGAGGGAAAGTGGGTGAAATTTATTGATTTAATTCATCCCTAACATAAAAATCTGTAGTTCCTAGAGACCAATTATGGCAGCTGGAGGACATCATTGCTAGTGTGGAAGAACTGACCTTCATCAAAGACCATCCATTCAATGAGGGCCAACCCAGCTGGGGATGCTGTCTGCCATATAAGCATATTTCAAACTCAACATAATTCTGCATGGAGGAAGGAGCTCCGCTAACACCTGGCTGAAATTGAGGTATAAAATCTGGCTTTATTTGTCACATGTACATTGAAACATAAAGGGAAATGCATTGTTTGCGTCAATGACCAGCAGAGCCTGAGGATGAGCTGGGTGCAGCCCTCAAGTGTTGCCATGCTCACCACTCACTAACCCTAACCTGTACAACTGTGGAAGGTGGGGGGAAACCTACACAGTCACAGGGAGAACATACAAATTCTTTACAGACAGCGGTGGGAATTGAACCACAATCTAACAACTAGTGCTGTAAAGTATTACCATAACCACTACTCTACTGTGACGCCTATTGCTGACAAGCAATAAGCTGATTAGCCTCAAGTTATAATGGAGACCAAAGTTCTGCACATTGTCTGCCTTCAGCGCACAGGAATCTCGCAGCAACCTACAGAGTTGTCGACTTTGCCAAATCCTTCTTCGTTAGGAACTGCACAGATATTGATAATGACCTGTAATTTTAGCTGGACTAACCAGGTAAATGACGTAGCCACAGTGGCTGGAAAAAGGCTAGGGATCCGACAGTGAGTGAGTTCCTCTAGCCTCCCCTCCATGGAGAAGAGACTGGTCAGGAATGCGATGGAACATTCTCTAATTGCCAGGAACATACAAGAGGGACACAGATATAGGCACAGGGATGTAAGAAAACTGGAGGATAACAGGTTGTATAGGAAAGGGTTAAATTGATTGTAAGCTTAGGTTTAACCTAATTATAGGAAGTAGATATTATATATATATATATATATCGGCACAACTGCTCTACGTTCTAAGTGTGGCTCCAATAATTCACATTCAGATTCATTTATTTATCACATGTACAGCAAAACAAAATGAAATGCGTCATTTCTACTAACAACCAACAAAACCTCAAGAGGTGCTGGGGGGCAGCCTGCAAGCGTCGCTAGAGATTCTGGTGCCAACACAGCATGTCCATAATGCTCAGCAGAACAACACTAGTAGCAGCATCAACATCAAAACAACATTGGTAAGACAACCCCCTTTCATCCCACCTTCCTCCCAACCACCCATCCAGACAAACAGACTTGTCTTCAAACTTCAGGACAGGCTACCTCCAGCTCTCCAGTGGACTCGCAGACTCCGGACCTCTGCCTGCCAAGAATACTTAAAATACTCAACATTATCCAAGACAAACCCGCCTCCATCCCCCTACAAGCAGACCACGGCTGAAATGTGTCCATTTTTCAAACAGCACTGGTGATTTGCTAGGTCTACTCTAACAGCTTGTGGAGGGGTGAAGATACATCTCTACCAGAGGAGGTGTAAGGTGCTCCTTCCCTCCGCTAGCCTGCAGACCACCCTTGGACAAGGACAGCATCTGCTTAACCCCCTCCCTCCCCACCCCCGGCTCAGGGTCATGTAAAGCCATGGGAGCAGGTGGGGCAGTGGATGGTCATATGAGCAGCTGGTGCATATCACAAGTCCTGTTGTGACCACTACTGCCACGCAGACAGTCTCTGAAGAGTATTTTGAGACCTGTCTTGTAAAGGCACTGCCCAGAGGGCGGCAATGGGAAAACCACTGTAGAAAAATACACCAAGAACAATCATGGTGATGGAAAGACCATGATCACCCACGTCATACAACATGGCACATAATGACGATGATGATGACTCTAACAGCCTCTCCCAAACCCACCATGCAAAATATTTCATCTTACACATGGCTTCTTGGAAACACTTTACTGGATCTAGATTCTAAAACTCATTAAAAAAAATTGAATGATAAAAAGATAGAATCTTAAAATCTTTAAATACTCATATAGGACTGTGCAAAAGTCTTAAGACACATATATTTTGCTAGGGTGCCTAAGACTGTTGCACAGTACTGCACTTCTCAATGTGCAGCGAAGAACGAGTTTATACATCTGGCGGGAGCAAAAGATGTTGGGAATGGCAATGGTGGAGCACCATGGGAGGGGTGTGGACAGAGGAGGTGTGCCGGGGTGGGGGTGGGGTGGGTAGGTAACACTGGTGCAGACACACCCAGTCCTGAGACACCAGGCAAGGTCATTTGATTCCAAACAATTGGTTTATTGATCATTACAGAATGTGTCTCTGGTGCTTCCCACTCCCTTCCCCTTTTCCCAACCATGATTCCCCTCTCTCTGCCCCCTTCCCACTCTCAGTCCACAATAGACGCCCATATCAGAATCATTCTTGTCCTCTGAAAGGAGTCTGTACATTCCTCCCCACAGAATATATGGGATTCCTCTGGATACTCCAGTTTCCTCCCACAATCCAGATATACTGGTTAGGTGATTAATTGAACATTGTAAGTTATCCCATGATTAGGCTGGGGTTAAATCAGGGGTTCTCGGGGGTTACTGGGTGACGCAGCTCTAAGGGCAGGAAGGGCCTTTTCTGTGTTGTATCTCCAAATAAATACAAATGTTTATAAACTCATACTTGAATTGCCAATGCACAGAACTCTAAGGACAGACTGGTGGAGCCTCCAATGCATAGGATCGGAAAAAGCTGCAGAGAGGGTTGGAAACTCAGTCAATATCATCACATGCACAACCCTCCTCGACAACATCTTCAATCAGCAGTGTCTCAAGAAAGAGGTGTCCATTATTAAGGACCCTCACTATCAGGGAGGAGGTACATTTTAGAAACAGCTTCTTTCTCTTTGCCATCAGATTTTAAGGCAGTCTCAGAACATTTTGTTCTCTTTTTGCACTACATTTTATATGCTAACTTGAAGTAACTATTCTTAATGTACAGTACTGCTGCTGCAAAACAACAAATTTCATGCTGTATTTCAATGATAATAAACCTGCTTCTCATGGTAAATGGAGTTAGTACAGACAGGAAATCCAATCACAAACAAGAGAAAATCTGCAGATGCCGGAAATCCAAGCAACACACACAAAATGCAGAATGTCCTGCAGAAGGATCTTGGCCCAAAATGTCGACTGTACTCTTTTCCAAAGTTGCTGCCTGACCTGCTGAGATTCTCCAGCATTTTGTGTGCGTTGTTAGTATAGACGGGTACTTTATGGTCAGCACTGATGTATAGGTGGACAGCCTTAGAGTCTCCTGCCAATGACTCCAAGGCTAAGTGTCTAAAGGCTGATTTATACTTGTGCAGACTAGCTTACACTGTAGCCTACGCAAGTGGGCTATGCCGTTGTGAGCATTTGTACTTGTGCGTTGGTGGGTCTGCAATTCATCGCCAAATCGCCAGTTAGCAGTGGGGTTTCTATGCCACTGTGTTGAGTTTCTTCGTGTTGAAACTCAACACGAAGAAACTCAAACTTCAAACAATGGCGACTGAAACTGAAGGAGGGTGAATTTTCTGTGCTTGTCCACCCACTGAGAGACATGGATGAGGAAATGCATTTCAAACATTTTCGGATATCGGCGGGTAGACTTGACGATTTGGTTCATCGTCTCCAACCATTTATTTCGCATTAGTATATGCACAGTATACTCAGAGACTGGCAATCACCATTCGAGTTTTAGCTTCAGGTGGAAGTCAACAGACTGTAGCAGCTAGCTACAAACCAGCATCAAGCACAGGGTCCTCCATAATTTTGGAGGTCTGTAAAGCTTTATGGAAAGCATTACAGCCAGAATTCCTCCCTGCCCTTCAGTCGCCCAGTGGGAAGCTATTGCAGCATAGGAGGAAATACGATGCTACCAAGCGGACCAATCACAGTTGTTTCAGTCTGCGTCGCTGCAACGTGTAGTTACATTTTGGGAGAGGTGCACGTTAGGCTATGGCTAACTACTTCATTTGACGCACAAGTATAAATCAGCGTTAAGTGTGGGTGAGGGTACAGAGGATCTGTCCTGGGTCAGCGCATAAGTGCCATAACAAAGAAAGCACGGTAGTGCTTCTACTTAGAAGTTTGCAAAGGTTTGACACGTCATATAAAAGCCTGACAAACTTCTGTCGATGTGCAGTGGACAATATACTGACTAGCTGCATCATGGTCGGGTATGGAAACACCAATGCCCTAGACAGAAAGGTCTACAAAAATAATGCACGCAGTCCAGTCCATCACAGGTAAAGGCCTCTCCACCACTGAACACATCTACGAGGAGCGCTGATGCAGCAAAGCAACATCCATCATCAAGGACCCCAGGGTGTGCTTCTTTCTCACTACTGCCATCAATAAGGTGGTACGGGAGCCTCAGGCTCGCACCACCAGGTTCAGGAACAGTTATTACCCCTCAACCATCAGAGGGGGTAACTTCTCTTACCCCATCTCTGAAATGTTCCCACGTCTTATGGTATCAATTCCCAGGACTCTTCATCTCATATTTTTGATATTCATTGCTTATTTATTTTTTATTATTTCTTTTTGTACTTGCAGTTTGTTGTCTCTTGCACATCTGTTTGTCTGTCTTATTTTTCATTGAGTCTATTGTGTTTCTTCATATTTACTCTGAATGCCCTCAAGGAAATGAATCTCAGGGTAGTATATGTGACTTACACGCACATTGATAACAAATTTACTCTGAACTGTAGACGGGGTTTGCGAGCAAAGGATCAACCAGCCAAGCAGCTTATTGCTGTGTCCGCTCCTCGCGTTTTAATCAGCACAAGTGGATAACAGAAACTGGACCATCTGCTCGCAAAGAATTAAATCAAACTGCTTGTGGATCGACCTAGCTACATATAAACAGCACCTGGACAGAGGAAGGCCACACGGCAGGAGTGAGAATCCCTTGAAAATAAGCAAATACAATGGGCATGACAACTGGCATGAGGGATTGGCAGGGTATGAGCAAGGAAGGGCTGCCAGGGTGATGGTGATGTTCACATCTGGTCCACGCAGAAAGTTGTTCACAGGCCCTACTTCATTAGTAGTATCAGGAGATTTGGTAAGTCACCAAAAACCATAGCAAATTTCTACAAACTATTCTGATTAGTTGCACTACTGCCTGGTATGGAGGCTCCACTGCAGAGGATTGCAAAAGGCTGCAGAAGGTTGTAAGCTCAGCCAGCTCCCTCATGGACACAACCTTCCCAATAATCAAGGACATCTTCAAAAGGCAGCATCCATCATTAAGACCTTGACCATCTAGGTAGAATGTGCCTTCTCATCACTACATCAAGGAGTAGGTACAGGAACCTGAAGACACACACTCAACATTTTCAGAACAACTTCCTCGCATCTGTCATCAGATTTCTAAATGATCCATGAACACTAACTCACTATTTTGCTTTAGACCATAATATATACAAGCAGGATAAGGCCATTTGGCCCATTGAGTATGTTCCGCCATTTCATCATGGCTGATTCAATTTTCCCTCTCAGCTCCAATCTCCTGCCTCCTCTCCGTATCCCTTCATGCCCTGACCAATCAAAAGTCTATCAACCTCTGCCTTAAATTTACATAGATTTGACCTCCTCCTGTGGCAAAGAATTCCATAGATTCAACACTCTGGCTAAAGAAATTCCTCATCTCCATTCTAAAATGTCGCGCTTCTATTCTCAGGCCATGTCCTCTGATCTTAAGACTCTCCTACAATAGGAAACACTCTTTATATGACAAGCCACTCAATCCTAGAATCATATTCATGAACCTCCTTTGAACCCTCTCCAGTTTCAACTGCTCACAATACTAATGCTCCATGATCTCTTCAGGCCCCTCTTTCAGAACTTTGGGGTGTACACCATCTGGTCCAGCTGACTTATCTATCTTCAGACCTTTCAGTTTCCCAAGAACCTTCTTTCTAGTTTTGCACTACTTTTTTTTGTATTCCTTATTGGAACTAATAATTTCTTTTAATGTATTCAAGTCTATTGCATCCACAAAACAACCGATTTCATGACACACATCAGTGATAATAAACCTGATTCTGATTCAGAGCAGATGGGAGGGAGGAGGGTCAACAGGACTAGCGGGCCTGACCAAGATGGAGAATGTAGGGTTCGAGATGAATGAGTAAGTGCTTCCCTTTGAAATCCTGTCCATTTGTTGACAACCCCCACAACCACTAAGCATATAGCTAAAGTTTAACCATATCCTGAATTTGAAATTGCATTTAAATTCACTCCAGCTTTCCCAGCTCTCTGCTCTCTCCCAATCCTGGCTTTGAAACATCCCCTGATTTCCACTGCCCTACTAGTAGTGAAATGGCCCAGTCCTTCCAGCATGGTGATGTGGATGGAGGTTCGATCAGTATCAAATGCTTCAACCGCCATGAGTTTGGAGCTCTAAGTAAATTAATTATCAAAGTACAGTACTGCGCAAAACTCCTAGGCACAGAAGTCTTAGCACAGTACTGTAGTAATGTTATGTATTGCACCGTAGTGCTGTGCAAAAAAACCCACAAATTTCAATACATATGTGAGTGACGATAAACCTGTTTCTAATATGGTGGATTGAGAGTGGGAGGGGGTCAGGGAGAGGGCAATCATGGTTGGGAAAAGGGGGAAGGAGAGGGGAGTGAGCGGGAACCACCAAACTATTTGGAATCAAATGACCTGGCCTGGTGTCTCCGGGCAGGGTGTGTCTCCATCTGTGCTACACTCCCCTACTCTTGGCATTCTTTCTCTGCCACCTGTCCCACACCCCTCCCACAGCGCTCCAACTCGCCATTCCCAACAACCCTTGCTCCCACCAGATTCACAAACCTGTTCTCCGCTCCACGTTGACAAATACAGTACTGTACCTGTAGCTGATTAAAGGTAGAAGGCTTCCCCTGCACATCTCCAACCTGTCTGCACAGGCTAGGATACCAGACGATTCAGTTCTCTTCTGGCTATTGCCGTCAGGCAAGTGGTACAGGAGCCTTGGGTCCCACACCACCTAATTAGGGCTAATCCCTAATCCAAAGCAGAGCATCACGCTGTCCACACTGACAGCGTGATGTTCCGTAAATATCTTCAGTCGGAGACTCTGTGTCAACCATAAATCGGAGTCTCGGCATGCCGGTTTAGAACCAAAGCCGAGGGTGCTAATGACTGACAGTAATCAAGCATCACAACCGTTGTTTGACAACAGAAAAGTCGCTGTGTTGTTGCCAGTTTGGATTCAGAAGGGGCAAGGACAAGGACAGTGTCCTGGAAAGAGGGGAACAACAGGTGGGTGGGGGTGTGTGTGTGTACATACACACACACGCTCTCTTGCTCGCTCTCTCTCTCTCTCTCTCTCTCACACACACATATCAAGGGAGCGGCAGTTAATCATTACAGCAAAGAATGCACTTCATTTTACTAAGCCAACATTGGTAAGGGTGGGGAAGTGGGTTGGGATGCTGAAAGAACGTCATGCGTTGCGAAAGCTAGTGGCTCAGGGAGCAGGTGGACGAGCGTTTTGGATCTCGGCCTTCAGCCCAACTTGTCCATGCTGATCACAGTGCCCACCGAGCACCAGGTTCAGGGACAGTTATTATCCTGTAGTGTCAGGCTCCTGAACCGGTGTGGATAACTTCACTCACCTCAACACTGAACTGGTTCCACAACCTACAGACTCACTTTCTAAGACTTGACAACTCATGTTCTCAGTATTATTTAATATTTTTGTACAATTTGTCTTCTGTACCTTGGTTGTACGGCAGTATTTGTTCATATGTAGCTTTTTGTACATCCTATTGTATTTCTTTATTTTTCCTGCAAATACCTCCAAGGAAAATAATCTCAAGGTAGTGGTGCTCCTTCGTTATGTGCCGTAACATATGGAGAGGGTGAACATGGTCTTACCACGGCCGTGATTATTCTTGGCAAATTTTTCTACAGAAGTGGCTTGTCATTTGCCACCTTCTAGGCAGTGTTTTTACAAGATGGTGACCCCAGCCATTATCAATACGCTTCAAAAATTATCTGGCTGGTGGCAGAGGTCATCTAACCAGGACTTGTGATCTGCACCAGCTGCTCATACAACCACCCACCACCTGCTGTCAGGGCTTCAAGTGACCAGGATCGAGGGGGCTAAGCAGGTACTACACCTTCCTCAAGGGTGACTTGCAGGATAGCAGAAGGAAGAAGTGCTTTACACCTCCTTTGGTAGAGATGTATCCCCACTCCACCACCCAACAATGTATAGTATGACATATAGTGTGTTTAACCAAGTAAGTGTCATTTCCATCACACAAGTGCAAAGGAGAACAAAAATATCGTTACTTCGGATCATCTGGCTCCAGGGATCCAGTCCTTGAGCCCAAACACGCAGACGTCTGGCCTCTGAACTCCAGACAAAGCGGGCCTGGAAGCTTCAACCTCAGGTCTTGCTGATTTTGGCCTTCAACCTTTAGCTTTGCTGTCCGGATTTTGCCGGCTCCAGAACTTGCCAATCACAGGGCTGACCTTTGGGTCTCCATCCCAGCATCAAATAACACTGGCCTATCTCATCCTTGAAGGGTTAACCAAGGCTCATTAAAACAGTTCAAGAATATCACCCAAAGTGTACAACCTTCCACACCTGCCTCACAGATCCAGTGACCTACGCTTGATCCCTGGGCATCAATCCAGCCTACAAGCCTACAAGTACCCAGACCAACTTGGGTAAAGCCCTTCCACCATAACTCACCTTCAAGGATTCTGCAACTCAGGTTCGCAATATTTATTATTTTTTCCTTTTTTATATTTACACAATTTGTTGTCTTTTGCACACTGGTTATTTGTCTGTCTTTGCTGGGCACATTTTCATTGATTCTATTGTATTTACTATGAATGCACACAAGGAAATGAATGCCAGGCTTGTAAACTCAGCCAGGTCCATCATGAGCACTGGTCTCCCCACCGTCTAGGACATCGTCAAAAGGCGGCGCCTCAAGATGGCGGCACCATCATTAAGAACCCCTACCACCCAGGACATGCTCTCTTCCTGTTACCATCACTGAAGAGGAGGTACAGAAGCCTGAAGACACACACTCAACCTTTCAGGAACAGCTTCTTCCTCTCTCCATCATTAGATTTCTAAACAGTTTATGAACACTAACTCACTATTTTGGTACCTTTCTGCACTTTTTCATACATTTCTTAATGTAATAGTAATTTTCTTATGTACTGCACTGTACTGCTGCTGCAAAACAACTAATTCCATGACATACCCCACTGTGCAAGAGAATATATCTATCTATCTATGGTGGCTAAGACTTTTGCAAAGTACTGTAGTAACTTTATGTATTGCACTGTACTGCTGCCACAAAAAAACCCATTTCATGACATATAGTATATGAGTGATGATAAACCTCATTCTGATATGGGTCTCTAGTGTGGACTGAGAGTGGGAAGGGGGCAGGGAGAGGGGAATTGTGGTTGGGAAAAGGGGAAGGGGAAGGGAAAGGGAAAGGGGAGGGAGCAGGAAGCACCAGAGAGACATTCTGTAATGATTAATAAACCAATTGTTTGGAATCAAATGACCTTGCCTGGTATCTCAGGGCTACCGGCATCTTCTCTGCCACCTGTCCCACATCCATCCCGCAGTGCTTCACATTCACCATTCCCAACATCATTTGCTCCCGCCAGATTTACAAGCTCGCTCTCCATCCCCCGTTGACACATACAACGTCAGAGCTATCTATACTGTATGCCTATACTGAAGGCTTTTGCGCAGTACTGTATGTCAGTGATAATAAACCTGATTCGGATTCGATCCTGACCTCTGGTGCTGTGGGTTTCAAAGTTCAAAGTAAATTTATTATCCAAGTAATATATGTCACCATGTACAACTGAGATTCATTTTCAAAGCAAAGACATTTATTATCAATGTATAAATTATATAACCATGGGATTTGCCTGCTTACAGACAACCACAAAACAAGATACTCAAAGAACCCAATTAAAAAAGATGACTAACAAACACCCAATGCGTCGATAGAGAAAAAACACAAATCACGCAAACAATAAAAGCAAGTGACAGCCTTCAGAATGAAAGAGAAGTAGACACTTAGCCTTAGCCTCAGTTCATCACCCAGAGGGGCAGATTGTAGTGAAGTTTGCAGATAAGAAGCCCATAGCAGGACATAGCCTCAGCGCCATAGCTTGCGGTGACTGGAGTAAACATTGCGGAGCAGCGAGCTAGAGTCAATCCTGACATAAGTATCTGTATTGTCCCGGTGATCTGGGGCCGCATGGAGATCCAATGAGATCACGTCATTGCGGCAATGGGAAAATTGCAGCGGGTCCAGGTCCTTGCTGAGGCAGGAGTTGATTCGAGCCATAACCAACCTCTCAAAGCACTTCATCACCATAGTGCTACTCTACAATAGTCGTTAAGGCAGCTCACACTACTCTTCTTGGGCACTAGTATAATTGTTGTACTTTTGAAGCAGGTGGGAACTTCCGAATGTAGCAATGAGAGATTGAAAATGTCTTTGAATACCCCTGCCAGTTGGTTGCCACAAGTTTTCAGAGCCTTACCAGATATTCCATTGGGGCGTGCCGCCTTGTGAGGGTTCACCCTTCTGAAAGACAGCCTGACGTCAGCCTTCAAGACAGAGATCACAGGGTCTCGGGCTGCCGAAATCTGCAGAATTTCTCATGTTTACGTAGACGGGTGTCTCTGTGGTATATGTAATGTACCATACAGAGGACAACAGCAGTGGGAACAGTATCTTGTCTCGTGCAGTGTCATCAAACAAAGTGGTTAAATGGAGTCTTGATCAAAGGGAAAGGGAAGGGGGGGGATGCCATGAATTCTATTATGCATTGGTGAATCATTGGGTATATTTAAGGTTGAGGTGGATATGTTCTTGATTAGTCAGGCATGAATGGTTACAGGGAGGAGATTGGGGCTGAGAGAGAAATGGATCCTTGATGAAATGACAGAGCAGACTCAGTGGGCCAAATGGGTAATTCTGCTCCTATATCTTATGGTCTTTCAACTGCTCCCAACACTCTCTGCCTCCCAAGGATCATACCACTTACCCCATACATGTTTGGGACGTCAGGGGAAACTGCAGCTGTGGGAAAACCCACGCGGTCACAGGGAGACAGAGACACACACACACACACACACACACACACACACACACACACAAAGAGACCGATATTTAAGCTAGGAATTCACAGCTGTCAGCTTGCACTGTGCCTATGCAGCAGGCAAGCATTACTAAACCCACACCGGGATTTCAAGCGGCTGCTATTTATTTATTCGGGGCATTCCCAAACAGCTGAGACTTGGTGAACTTTGTTCTCCAGTTTGAGTGGTCTAAACATCCAGTCTCTGCTGCCTTCGGGGAAGGCAGACACATGTCTGGGTTCTGATGGGAAAACGGGCTGACAAAATGGCAGGTACAGTATTGTAGCAGTGAGCGTAACACCATAACAGTGCCAGGGACCCGAGTTCAATTCCCACTACCATCTGTAAGCAGATTGTATGATCTCCCTGGGACAGCGTGGATATCCTCCCACATTCCCAAATCATATGGATTAGTAGGTTAATTAGTCACGTCGGGTGGTGTGGGCTAGTTGGGCTGGAAGGCCCTGTTACCGTGCTGTATTTGTAAATAAATCTACGTGGAATGAAGCCACAGATCAGTTGTAATTAATTATTCCAAGGGCAGCAAGGGGAGATCTGACCACAATGTCCCCTGTTAAGAGTGCTGATAGCAGATAGCGCAACACTATTTCAGCTCGGAGTGGAGTTCAGAGTTCAGTTCAGAGGCGTCCTCTCTAAGAAAGCTTGCATGTTCTCCCTGTGCTTGCATGGATTTCCTCCAGGTGCTCTGGTTTCCTCCCACAGTCCAAAGACATACCAGCTGGTAGGTTAATTGGCCATTGCAAATTGTTCTGTGATTATTAATTTAAGGCATCCGTTAGTCTTGCGAGACCATGGATCTGCGCCTGGGAAGTCTTCACTCTCTAGGGTGCAAGGTTGTATGGAAGACTGGCAGTTGCCCATGCTGCAAGTCTCCCCTCTCCACAACACCGATGTTGTCCAAGGGAAGGGCACTAGGGCCGATACAGCTTGGCACCGGTGTCGTCGCAGAGCACTGTGTGGTTAAGTGCCTTGCTCAAGGACACAACACACTGCCTCGGCTGGAGCTCAAACTCACAACCTGCAGGTTGCTAATCCAATGCCTTAACCACTTGGCCACGTGTCCACACGTGTTCTGTGATTAGATGAAGGTTAAATCAGGAACTGCCAGGCAGCACAGCTCAAAGGGCCAGAAGGGCCTGTTCCACTCTGTATCTCAGTAAATACACAAATAAAAGAACAGGGACATCTAATCTTGAGGCACTTCAGAGTCATAACAGTGCAGAGCAATTATTATTATTTCTTTCTTTCTTTGTGTATTTGCACTTCTGTTGTCTTTTGCACACTGGTTGTTTACCCTGATGGGTGCAGTCTTTCATTGATTTTATTATGGTTATTAGATTTTATTGAGTATGCCTGCAAGAAACTGAATATCAGGGTTGTACATGGTGACATATATGTACTTTGATAATAAATTTACTTTGAACGTGGCTTCTTTGAGATAGCTCTAAGGGCAGTACAGTAACATAGCTTTATAGTACAAGCTAAAGATCGGGGTTCAATCTGTCAGCAAGGAGTTTGTACGTTCTCCTTGTGAATGTGAGTGTTTCCTCCCACGCTGCAAATACATACAGCTTAGGGTTAGTATGTTGCGGAACATGCTATATTGACGCAGAAAGCGTGGTGTCGCTTATGAGCTGTTTCCAGCACAATCGCCGCTGATTTGATTTGATACAAATGACGCATTTCACTATACAGTATGTTTCAATGTAGATGTGACAAATAAAGCTAGTTTTTAAGAGCTACTAAAACTAGCTTTATTTTAGTAGCTAGTGCAAGGATCTCTTGATGGGGCACAATGATAAGATTGACCTGATCAAGCTCCAGGGAGGAGTGCTGAGACGTTCTGCGAAGTTCAAGCCATTAGGTGAAGCTGGCTGTGTCGAGTACACAACATGGGTTCACGCTTCACAGGAACACACTGGCGAGCGGCACACTGACCAACCTGGAGCTCTTGGGTGAGTCATTCACTAAACAGTCAGCACATTCCACAGGCAAGCATCACTTGAAACACTCCATGGCGTTTCTGAGTGACTTGAAAGGGACTGCATAATTGCAAATTACGCCTAAAGGTCACAGCACACAAAAAAAAATTGGGTGCTATCATGATAGATCTGCTACTGTCTGGTAAAGAAAAAAAAATGACCAAGGATTCTGGCCAGTCAGCTCACTGCCCAAGGGAGCCACTTAATCAAAGAAAGGGAGATTAAAGATTAGGTTTATTTGTCACATGTACATTAAAACAGTGTTTTAAACATTCACTGCATTGTTTGTGTCAACGACCAACACAGTCAAGAGGGTGTGCTGGGGCACCCAAGTGTCGCAAATCTTCAGGTGCCACCTCGGCATGCCCACAACGCAGTAAGCCTAACCGCTATATCTTGGGAGGAAACTAGAGTATCGGGAGGAAACCCACGCAGTCACCAGGAGAACATACAAACGTCTTAAAGACAAAGCAACACACACAAAATGCTGGAGGAACTCTGCAGGTCAGGCAACATTGATGGAAATGAATGGAGACTCAACGTTTCGGGCTGAAGCCCTACTGCAGGACTGAGAAAGAAGGGGAAAGAAAACAGAATAAAAAGGTGGGAAGGAGAATAGCTAGAAGATGATAAGTAAAGCCAGGTGGATGGGAAAGGTCAAGGGCTGGAAAAGAAAGGTTCTGATAGGACAGGAGAGTGGGCTATAGGAGGAGGGGACACAGGGGAAATAATAGACAGGTAGAAGAGGCAGGAGAGGGAGTTGAACCCAGGTCACTAGCACTGTAAAGCGTTATGCTACCCTGGCACAAAGTCAAAGTTCAAAGTAAATTTATAAACAAAGTACGTATATGTTAACATGTACAAACGTACTATCCTGAGATTCATTTTGTTACAGGCATTTATAGGGAGGGAAAAAAAAACACAACAGAATTTTACAAAAAAAAAGAGACAACCAATGCTCAAAAGAAGACAAAGAATGCAAATAAAAATAACGTCTAGTACATGTGTCGTAAAAAGTCCTTGAAACAGAGTCTGTAGGTCATAGGATCAGCTCAGAGTAGTGGTGAGTGTGGTTATCCATGCCAATTCAGGAGTCTGATGGTTGTGACAGTGTAGTGGTTAGCGTAAAGCTTTACAGACCCTGCGAATGGGATTCAATTCCCGCTGCTGTCTGTAAGAAGTTTGTAAGTTCTCCCCGTGACCGCGCGGTTTTCCTCCAGGTGATCTGATTTCCACTCACATTCCAAGAATGTACTGGTTAGAACTGTTAAGTTATTGGCCTGCTGTTTTGGCACTGGAAGCATGGCAACACTTGTGGGTTGATGATGTGACAAATGAAGCTAATCGTTGTTTTTTCAAATCTTTAAAAATGACTTCCTGAACACGATGGTGAGAGACCCAGGCTCCCCCCACCTTTGTTATGCACCACCCTACCTCCCCACCAACGCAACACAGATCTGGAGCAACTAGTTCACTGCAAACCCCCAAGGGCATCCGAGAGCCAACGCCCAACCTGCTCTAGTCTGTTCTACAGATGTATGGTGGAGAGCAACGTCTGGTATGCAGGCTCACTAGAAGCTGCAGAGGGTTGTAGGTTTAGCCAGCTCCATCACAGGAACAACCCTTCCCACATCTTCAAAATGCAATGCTTCAGTGCTCCATCATTAAGAACCCTCACCCTCCTCTCGTTAGCAGATACAGCAGCCTGAAGAGACAGATTCAACATTTAAGGAACAGCCTCTTCCCCCTCCACCATCAGATTCCTGAACAGTCCATGAACACTACCTCTTTTTATTTGATTTGTGATATATAGTAACGTTACCTCTTCGCGCTAGACTACTGCCACAGAACAACAAGCTTCATATCATCGAAGTCAGCGACAATCATTTCTTAGAGTGAAGGGTGCACGAAACACAGTGCAGAAAAATATTAAGCTGCTGGTGGCAGCAACAGGAGAAGCTATTCATTAGGAGTTTGAGAAGATTTAGTAGGTCACCGAAAGAGTCTAGCAATTTCTACAGGTGTACCGTGGAGAGCATTCTGACTGGTTGCATCACTGTCTGGCATGGAGGATCCAATGCACAGAGGGTGTGTAACTCAGCCAGCTCCCTCATGGGCACAAGCCTTCCCACCATCAAGTGGGCGGAGGCCTGAAGACCCACACTCCCTTTAGGAACAGCTTCTTCGCCATCAGATTTCTCAATGATCCATAAACCCATAACAGCACCACCCATATCCCCTCCAATTTTTCTTACGGCTGCACGGACCAACCACTGAAAACTACACCGAGGCACTTCAATAAAGCATTATATAAAAGAAAACTCCAACTGTGTGGCAACAAAGACTACGGGCGCAGGAGTATTTTAGTTACTGGGCAGTCGCACGCCCGAGAACAGTGACTACCACTCTATTTTGCTATGTTTTTATACTTTTAAAAAATATACTGTTCATAGTAATTTTTATATATTGTACTGTGGTGCTGCCACAAAACAACCAATGTCATGGCATACTTTTAGGTCATGGATGGCGGGGTGAAAATATGTCTCTACCAAAGGAGGTGTAAGGCACCCCTTTCCTCCTACCAGCCTGCAGATTACCCTTGAGCAAGGTGCAGCACTGGCTTATTCCCCCCCTCCACCCCACCACCGATCAGGGTCACACGAAGCCATGGGAGCAGGTGGTGGATGGTTGTACAAGCAGCTGGTGCAGATCACAAGTCCTGGTTATGTAACCACTGGTGCCAGGCAGACAATCTCTGAAGAGTATTGATAATGGCTGGAGTCACCAGTCTTGTAAAGATACTGTCCAGAAAAAGGCAATGGCAAACCACTCTGCAAAAAAAAAATTGCCAGGAACAATCATGGTTATGGAAAGACCACGATCGGTGCCGTCATACAGCACAGCATATAACAAACAAACGCAGTGAATTCTCACCACGACCACAGTATTACTTTGTTACATGAACTTCAGATTCCTTGAATCATACCATGCCCTACAGAGGGAATTGACATACAACTATGACCAATGTTTTCTGCCCTTCTGTGGCTTCCTGCCTCCACCCAAACTGGTTGCACAGATTTACTGCATTAAGGTTAGTCCTGGCTGTTTAATCCTCTCCATAGATGCTGCCTGACCTGTTGAGCTCCTCCAGCATCCTTTGAAAATTACTCACTATTTCCCTGCACTGCAGAACCTTTTGTCTCTATTTCCTTCCAACATTCTTCCATTGCCTGGGGACACTGCTGTAGAGAAACAGGCTTCATCAGCAGCAGGGGTCCCAACCTGGATCACATCTGAAGAACACACACACACACACACACAAAATGCTAGACGAACTCAGCAGATCAGGAAGCATCAATGGAGAGGAACAGTCAATATTTTGGGTGGAGATCCTTCATCAGGCCCGAAACTCTCCGTACAGGCAGGCTGATGTGTCGAGTTCCTCCAGCGTTTTCTAAGAGTCATAGAAAAGTACAGCACAGAAACAGGCCCTTCAGCCCATCTGTGGCAAGCTAATAATCTGCCTAGTCCCATCGACCTGCCCATGGACCGTAGCCCTCCATACCCTTCCCATCTATGTACCTATTCAAATTTCTCATCAATATTGAAATTCAACCTGTATCCACCACTTCTTCTGGCGGCTCGTTCTACACTCTCACCACCCTCAGAGTGAAGAAGTCCCCCCTCATGTTTCCCTTGAGCATTTCACCTCTCACCCTTAACCCATGGCCTCCAGTTGTAGTCCCATCCAACCTCAGTAGAAAAAGCCTGCTTGCATTTTCCCTATGTCTACCTCTCATAATTTTGCATACCTCTACCAAATCTCCCTTCAATTTTCCACATTCCAGGAATGAAGTCATAATGTATTCAATCTTTCATTACAAATCAAGCCCTCCAGTCCTGCACAACCTTGTAAATCTTCTCTGTGCTCTACAACTCCTCCTGTAGGCAGGTGACCAAGACTGCACACAATTCTCCAAATTAGGCCTCACCAACATCTTATACAACTTCAGTATACCATCTCATAAGACCATAAGATATAGGAGCAGAAGCAGGTCATTCAGCCCATTGAGTGTGCTCCATCATTCAATCTTGGGCTGATCCAATTCTTCCAGTCATTCCCACTCCCCTGCCTTCTCCCTATACCTTTTGACTCATTCCACCGAGATGCAGCACAGAGCGTCATAGGAAGTCATTCCTGCCTGTGGCCATCAAACTTTACAACTCCTCCCTTGGAGGGTCAGATACCCTGCGCCAATAGGCTGGTCCTGGACTTATTTCATAATTTACATATTACTATTTAATTATTTATGGTTCTATTACTATTTATTATTTATGGTGCAACTGTAACAAAAACCAATTTCCCCCGGGATCAATAAAGTATGACTATGACTATGATGCCTTGGCTAATGAACAACCTATCTATCTCTGCCTTAAGTGCACCCAATGACTTGGACTCCACAGCCTCTCGTGCCAACGGATTCCACAGATTTACCACTCTCTGACTAAAGTAATTTCTACACATCTCTGTTCTAAATGGACGTCCTTCAATCCTGAGGTCATGCCCTCTTGTCCTAGACTCCCCTACCACGGGAAATAACTTTGCAATATATAATTTGTTCAGGCCTTTTAACATTCAGAATGTTTCTATGAGATCCCCCCCTCATTCTCCTGAACTCCAGGGAATACAGCTCAAGAGCTATCAAACATTCCTCATATGGTAACCCTTTCATTCCTGGCATCATTCTTGTGAATCCCACCTCCTATACTCAGCACTTTGATTTAGGCCACTGGAAGCCAATGTGCCAAAAGCTTTCTTTACAACCCTATCTACCTGTGATGCCAATTTCAAGGAATTATGCACCGGTATTCCCAGATTCGTTTCTACTGCACTCCTCAGTTCCAACCAAAAGCAATGTTCTGCACTGTATCTCAATAAATCTATAAATTCAGCAGGTCATCCAGTATCTATGGAGGGGAATAAACAGTCAATGTTTCCAGTAGACATTCTTCAGCAGGTCCACAACTCTCTTAGATGCACTTGACCTGCTGAATACCTCAAACGTTTTGTGTGTTCCTTCCTCTCAACTGCCTTTATCCCATCAGGACCACATCACCTCCTATCCTGTTTCCCCCTCCCCCATCTCTTTTAAATAATCATCCGTAGTGCAGTCCAGGTCAACGGGTGGGAAACAGACAGCTTCCCCATCAGGTCTGGAGTCAGGCAGGGCTGCCCCCTCTCCCCTGTCTTGTTTGTCTGCTGCATAGAACCCTTTGTGGAAGCCATCAGGAGGGATGAGGGCATAAGAGGGGTGACGCTGCCAGGCAGTGGAGGGACCCAAGTGAAAACCTCCCTGTACATGGACGACGTCACCGTCTTCTGCTCTGATCCGAGGTCAGTTCGCAGGTTGATTGGCACCTGCGAACAGTTCGAGCTAGCGTCGGGGGCCAGGGTCAACCGCACGAAGAGCGAAGCCATGCTCTTTGGCAACTGGCCCGACCGATCCAGCGTCCCCTTCACCATCAGGTCCGACCACGTGAAGGTGTTGGGGATCTGGTTCGGAGGGGCTGAGGCGTGCAACAAGAACTGGCAGGAGCGGACTGCCAAGGTGAAACAGAAACTGGGACTGTGGGGAGGGCGCTCCCTGTCGATAACGGGCAAGAACCTGGTCATCAGGTGTGAGGTGCTCTCAGGGCTGCTGTACTTGGCGCAGGTCTGGCCCGTCCCCCGCTCCTACAGCTCGGAAATCACCCGGGCTGTCTTCAGATTCGTCTGGGGATCCAAGATGGAGCGGGTGAGACGGACCGCCATGCACAAGTCCCTGGACAACGGGGGCAAGAACGTCCCCAATGTCGCCCTCACCCTGATGGCCAGCTTCGTATGTGGCTGCATCAGGTTGTGTGTAGAGCCCAGGTATGTGGGCACCAAGTACCACTATGTGCCCAGGTTCTACTTGTCGCCCTGGCTGCGAAGGATGGGTCTGGCCCCACTCCCGCGCAACGCCCCAGTCAGCTGGTCGTTGCCGGCATACCTATCCCACGTAGCAAAGTTCTTCCAGGAGAACGCCTTTGACCACAAGGCCATCAGGCAGTGGTCGGCACGAAGTGTCCTGCAGGCACTGCAGGAGAAGGACGTGATGGACACAGTGGGGTGGTTCCCTGAGCAGACTGTCCAGTTCATCTGGCAAAATGCCTCATCGCCAGATCTCACCAACAGGCACCAAGACCTCGCCTGGCTGGCGGTGAGAGGGGCCCTCCCAGTCAGAGCCCTCCTGTACGCCCGGAACGTCGTCTCCGCACCCCACTGCCCACGGGAGGACTGCAGTGAGGAGGAGTCTGTGACCCACCTCTTTGCACACTGCCAGTTCGCAAAGAGGGTGTGGAGGAGGATGGACGGGCTAGTGTCACGTTTCATCCCCAGCAGCTGCGTGACAGAGGACTCTCTGATCTACGGGCTGTTCCCGGGGACGCACACGGAGACCAACATCCGGTGCTGCTGGCAGATCATCAACTCGGTGAAAGACGCTCTTTGGTCAGCCCGAAACTTGATCATCTACCAGCACATGGAGATGTCCGTGGGAGAATGCTGCCGACTGGCACACTCTCGGCTGCAGGAGTACGTGCTGAGGGACGCACTGAAACTCGGTGCAGCCACCGCAAGGGCCCGGTGGGGAAGGACCACAGTATAGGTTTCTCCACCCGTGGGAGTGGGAGGGGTCGGTGGGTGAGGAGTATACCCCTCAACAATGAGATGCTAAGCTGAACTAATGGAGTGCCACGTGGGTGGCTATAAACACGGGTATTTTACTGAGTATAATGGAAACGTATGTAAAGGATGAAAAGTGATTGAATGGTTTATTGTATATATTTATTTTTGAATAAAGTATATTTTGAAATAAAAAAAAAAAAAATTAGTTCCCAACATTGTTCCCTTTGCAACTAAAGGGGCCCTTTGACCATCCCCGGAGCTCCACCGTTATTTCACCCATCTCATTAGGAACACTGTGCGCATGAGTGAGTAATTTCCTGGGTGTCAACATCTCTGAGGATACATCCTGGGCCCAAAATATCAATGCAGTTACAAAGAAGGCACGACAGCGGCTATATTTCGTGAGGGGTTTGAGGAGATTTGGTATGTCACCAAAGACACTCGCAAATTTATACAGATGTACGGTGGAGAGTATTCTAACTGGCTACTTCACTTATTGTAATTCACAAGATTTTCTCTCTATTATCATGTACCGCATTGTTGTACTGCTGCTGCAAAGACAACAAATTCACGACATATGCCAGTGATATTAAACCTGACTCTGATAACATTCTACCAAGCATGTCACTTTACAGTTTTGATCTTGGTTGCTAGTGTACTTTAGCATACAATGCTCCCTCCTGACAGACTCTTGTTATCACTACCCTTTAGTACCCTGCAACAGTCCACATCCACTTCCACAATTCTCATCGCTGGAACCTTCTATCTACAAATATTTGCATGAAGCTTCAATGGATATTCAGCTTTGCTAGGGCACCACAGAATCATAGAGCTCTACAGCACAGAAACAGGCCCTTTGGCCTATATAGTCATTGTTGGGCTGGTCTTCTGCCTTGTCCCTCAACCGCTCCCAACAACGTACCTATCCAAACTTCTCTTGGATGTTGAAATCAAAACCACATCCACTAGTTCCAATGGCAGCTTGTTCCACATCCTGAGTGAAGAAATTCCCTCTAAGCTTCTCCTTACATATTTTGCTTTTCACTCTTAACCTATGACCTCTAGTTATAGTCTTACCCAACATCAGTGGAAAAAAGCCTGCTTGCATTACCTTATCTATACCCCTCATAATGTTGTATACCTCTATCAACTTCCCCCTTATTCCTCTGCATTCTGTGGAATTAAGTCCGAACCTAGTCAATCTTTCCCCATAACTCAGGTCAAGTCCTGACAATATCCTCTGTACTCTTTGACACCAGATGGACTGGGTTGGGTGTGGGGGGGGGGGGGGGGGGTGATTTTGTGTGCCATGGGATGACCCCATGACGGAATGCCTTGACATGCACAACTGCATTCTCCAGCTGTCCTTTCTGCTTTGTGCGTGTCACCAGGTCTGAAACATGGCACAACCACTGTCTAGCAAATCAACTCGCTTCCTCGTCGGGGACTACAAAACGGCAAGGTTGCTGCGACCTTGCACATTCCAGCTCACATGCAGCCTACCTACTGGCAAAAAGTGGGAAACCTTTTATCATAGACAGAACTACACTCAACAGATGGCAGCCCCTATATTTAGCCAGAGGCTGCAATACATTGTTGTATTAAGCTACAGAGGAAGGGCCAAGGCCAACCTGACACCCCCCCACCCCAGTATTCTCCTGCTACGGAAAATGGTGGATACAGTCCAGTCCATCGCAGGCTAAGCCCTCAGAGAAGACACACGGCGGGTCCTCGGTCACAGCGGTGGGGCGGAGGGGCAACTATTGGTTTGCCAGGCAGCTGGGATCAGTGACCTTTCCTCTGTCAGGACGATGCAGGCAAAGCAACCTTCTCCTCTGAGGTGGGGGAGGGGGGCACAAGGTGAGGGAGTGAGATGTAGTTGAGGGTGTTTTTCTCTACAAGGATGTAGTGGGTGCATGGAATGGACTACCAGGGAAGTGGCGTGATAAGCCTTTATTTTCTTAGAAGTTTGCCTAGATTTGACATGTCACAAATAATTGACAAACCTCTAGCGCAAGTTCAGTAACTTGAGCCACTATGTAGACAAGATGAAAAAGTTGATTGGGGACTTTAGGAAGGTGTGGGCTGACTCCTCACTGTACATAATCAGCTCCTTGTGGAAAGAGTTAGGAGCACCAGGTTTCTGGAAGTGTACATAATGGACGATCTCACCTGGTCCCTCAAAACCACTGTTTGGTCAAGAAAGCATAGCAGCATCTCCACTTCCCGAGGAGATTGAGGTGGGCAAGGCCTCCCGCCCCCCCACTCCAATTTCTAAACAATTTTTTACAGGATCACCATGGAGTGTCCTGAGCAGCTGCATTACCATTTTGTACAAGAATTGCAACGCCACAAGACCCTACAATATATCACTCTGCAACTCATTGCCGGACTTCCTTACAAACAGACCTCAGACTATAAGAATGTACAACTGCTCCTTCCTCCCTCCCCATCATCCTCCAAGGCTACGTGCTGAGCCCATTACCGCACACTCTGCTCACACTTGATTACATGGCCAAACACCCCAGCAATCACATCATCAAGTTTGCTAATGACACAACAGTGGTGGGATCCATCACCAACAATGATGAGATGACCTACAGAGAGAAGGGCTGGTGCCAAGCAGATAACCTCTTTCTTAATGTCAAGAAGACAAAGGAGATGTTTATTAACTTAAGGAGAACTGCACCCAGTCATACCCTCCCTTTACATTGGCCACACAGCAGTGGAAGCTGAGAACAGTTTCAGACTCCTGGGAGTGTACATCACATGTACCTCTCATGGTCTCAGAACACATCCTATACACTCATTAATGCTTCTGCTCTCTGTGGAGGCTGAAGAGAGCTGGACTATGCACATCTATACTCACATCATTCTACTGATGTGCAGTAGAGAGCATCCTAACTGAATGATACTGAAACTGCATTGTGGAAGACAAGGCGGCTCCAAAATGGGCAGTGAAAACTGTTCAGTGCATCACTGGCACCCAGCCTACCCGCCAACAAGAACATAGTGTATATATAAAAAGGTGCAAGAAAAGGCCCGTAACATTATGATGGATCCTACACACCCTGCTCATGGACTGTTTGTCTCACTCCCATCAGGGAGGAGGTTATGTGACATCGTGCCAAGGCCACCAGACTCAAAAACAGTTGCTTTCCCCAAGCAGTAAGGCTGATCAACACCTCCACCCACTAACTCCATCATTACTTAATTATTTCCCATCAGTCACCTTATCTACAGCCTAGCATCACTTTATGGACATACAATCAATCTCTGTATGTAAACTTTCTTATGTATTGATATTTATTGTGTGTTTTTTAAATTATACTTTATACTTTATTGTCGCCAAACAATTGATACTGGAACGTACAATCATCATAGCAATATATGATTCTGCGCTTCTCGCTCCCTGGATTACAAATCGATAGTAAATATAAAAAATTTAAATTATAAATCATAAATAGAAAATAGAAAAATGGAAAGTAAGGTAGTGCAAAAAAACCAAGATGCAGGTCCAGATATTTGGAGGGTACGGCCCAGATCCGGGTCAGGGTCAAAAATTATTGTAAACTTTATCTTTTGTGAGATAATTATTCCCTTCTCCTTACAGGTGTACGTGAAATGACATTAAACAAACAATCTTCAACAAAGGATTGTGAGGATCACTATTTGCAGAGGGGATCACCAGGGCCTCTCGTCCATTCATCCATGATACTTACCAGGCTGGGTCCTTTGCACTGTCAACGAACCCTCCCATCCGTCCATCAACTCTTTGACCCCCGACCACCAGACAGGAAGTGCCATAGTATTAGGTCAAGAACCGCTAGGACGAGAAACAGCTTCTTCCCCCAGACTGTGGGACAATTGAACCATCTAGGTCTCGCCACATATGAAGTGCCAGTAGCGTTGTACTGCTTACTTTTTATCTTGCATTGTAAATGCACCTAAATATTTGCTAATTCGTAGGTATTATTACCGTGTGTGAATTCTATGTACTGTGTTGTGTACCTTGGCACAGAGGAATGTTGTTTCATTTGGTAGTTTAAAAAGAATGAAATTCTTGAAATGACAATAAACGTGAACTTGATTGGGGACTGGTGAGCCCCAAGGTCGACAAGTCCAGGGTTGGAGGTCCGTGTGGGCAGGAAGCAGGAGGGCTAATGACAAACACCCCATAACCAACCTTCTCACACCCCCAAGATCAGCTAGTTCCAGAAGACAAGAGTTCAAAATCTTGTGATTGACATGTCAGGAAGTCAGAGGCCTAATGTCTGAAAGTCTAAGGCCAATGACTGGAGGTGGCCTGTTCTGGGTTTGGAGTCCTGTGTGTACATGAGTGGGTGGGGAGAAAGGGAAGATAGGAAGGGGCTTGTTTGGCTGTTGCCTTGTTTTGCTGTTGCTCTCTGAACATGGTGGACATGCTACGTTGGTGCAAATATGTGGCGACTTCTGTGGGCTGCCCCAGCTCACCACTGGGTTGTTTGTTTATTTACTTAATTAGCGATAGAGTGCGGAGTAGGTCCTTCGAGCCGTGATGCTCCAACAACCCCGATTTAAGCCCACCCTAATCGTGGGGCAATTTACAATGACCAATTAACTGTGGGAGGAAACCAGAGCATCCAAGGAAAATCTACAATTCCACAGGGAGAAACTACAACTCCTGACAGAGGAGCTGGAATTGAGCGCTTATCCCCGGACCACCTTCAGCTGCAATAGCATCTTGCTAACTGCTACACCACCACGGCAAGAACACAAGCAACTCATTTCAATGTATATCTGAGATAGATTCTGACAACTGAAACTACAATCAACGATAGGTGGCCAAAACCCTTAGCAAAGTAGAAAAGATTTCTGGAGGAGAGGCCGGATTACATAAATGGGAACTCTGAGAAAGGGAGGGTTTGGAGGCTGGGCAGAGGTTGCAGAGATAGGGAGAGGTGGAAGGGCAGGAGGAGATAAGGATGAAGGGAATGGAATGAGAGGGCTCAGCAGAAAGAAGGGTGGGTGTAATGGCTGGATGGAGATATGTAGTCCTCTGAACTGGGTTACAGAGATGGAGAGGGGCTGAGCAGTCAAAGGAGGAGGAATGTAGTCGGACGAGTTTACAGGGAGAGGAAGAGACTGGGGGGAGGGGAGGGGGAACGGCAGAGATTGGGGGGACAGGGGAGAGGGAACGGAAGAGACTGGGGGGGGGAGGGGGTACAGAAGAGACCAAGAGACCAGGGGGATGGGGGAGGGGGAACGGAAGAGATTGGGAGGTGGGGAAAATGGAAGATACCAAGGGGGGGGAGGGGTACGGAAGAGACCAGGGGACGGGGGAGGGGGAACAGAAGAGACCTGGGGGGTGGATGGCAGAGGAGGCAGAATGGATGAGACGGGGGGGGGGGGGGAGGAGACAGGGAGTGGGTTACAGAGATAGGAAGGATTGTGGGGATAGGTGAGGGTTACAGAGATAGGGATGTGCGTATGGACAGGAGGGGTTTGCAGAGATAGAAAGATGTGGAGACAGGAAGGGGTTACAGAGAGAAAGAGAGTGGGCAGAGACAGGAAGGGGTTACAATGATAGTAAGTAGTGGAGGAAAGGAGGAGTTACGGAGATAGGGAGGGATGTGTGGACAGGAGGGGCAAACAGAAATGGGGAGGCGTGCAGGAACTGGAGGAAAGTTATAGAGATAGGTAGGGGTGTAGGGACTGGAGGGAGTTATAGAGAAAGGGAAGGGTGTGGGGATAGGAGAGTGTTACAGAGATGAAGACAGATACAGGTACAGTGGAGTTATGAGGATAGTAGGGGGGGAGGGACAAGATGGGGCTACTGAGATAGGGAGGGGTTGTAGGGACTGGAAGCATTATAAAGATGGGGAGTAGTGTAGGGGCAGGAGTGGGTTACAGAGACAGGGATGGGTGTGAGGACAGGAGAATGTAACAGAGATATAGAGGGGAGCAGGAATAGTGGGGGTTATGGGGATAGTCAGGGGTGGAGGGAGCGGTGTAGGGACAGGAGGGGTTACAGAGATAGGGAAGGGTGTGGGCACAGGGGGTTTACAGAGAGGGAGGGGTGTTGAGACAGTAGTGGATAGGGAGGGTTGCGAGGTTAGGAAGGGGTTAGAAAGATAGGGATGGGGTGTAGGTGCTGGAGTGGGTTACGGGATAGGGAGGGGTATGTGGACTGGGTTTACAGACAGAGGGAGGGGCTTGTGGGCTGGAGGGGGTTTAAGAGATAGGGAGGTGTGGAGGGATGGGGGTTTACAGACATAGGGAGGGTTATGAGGATAGGAAGGGTTACAGAGGTAGGGAGGGGTGCAGTGACTGGAGAGATTACAGAGATGGGGAGGAAACTGGAAACAGGAGGGGTTTACACAGATAGGCAGGCATGGAGGGATAGGAGTGGGTTACCAAGATAGGGAGGGGTGTAGGTACAGGAGAGGGTTATAGAGATAGGGAGGTGTGCAAGGACAGGAGTGGGTTACAGAGGTAAGCATGGGTGTGGGACTGGAAGGGGTTACAGAGATGGGGGTGTGGGTTCACAGACAGCTGGGGATGGAGGGACAGGAGGCCCTTACAGAGATAGGGATGGGGTGCAGGGATAGGAAGAGGTAATAGAGACAGGAGCGGTTAGTGGGACAGGAGGTGGTTACAGAAATAGGGAGTGGTGTGGGGACAGGAAGGGGTTATCATGATAGGGCAGGGCATAGAGACAGGAGTGGTTATAGCAATAGGGAGGGGCATAGAGACAGGAAGGGGTTATCGTGATAGGGTGGGGCATACAGACAGGCGGGGGTTTATAGTGATAAGGAGGGGCATAAATAGGGAAAGGGGTTTGGAGATTGTTGAGATTATAGGATTTGAGGGATGGATGAGATTACAAAAATGGACAGATGGGGTGAGGGGGTGATTTGTTGCTGGTAACAAGAACTTAAAATGACACAATAGAGAGCAATAGGTGATGAGGACTCTGTCTGCAAGGGCACAGTGTTGAAAGAATGAAAGGGGGCATGGTGGATGCCAGCTATGAGAGCGTGTGGGGGTAACAAAAGCAAAGCTCACAGCTACAGTAGTAGCCGAGTTGTGTTGGACAGAGTTGGGCAGGTAACTGCATGGTAGATGGTGTGCAGGTGTCAGTTGATAGCCACATGCGATAACAGGAATACCAACGGCCTGCTGGGGACGATGATAGGATCAGGGCTGGGGAATAGAACCTCAAATTCTGGAACAACATCCAATGTTTATGTAGTGTCACCATTAGCGTAATGCTATTACAGTGCCAGGATTCAATTCCCACCATTGTATATCGGAGTTTGTACTTTTTCCCCTGTGACCACATGGGTTTCCTCGGAGTTCTCCCACATTCCAAAGATGTACCGTTGAGACGTGGCCATGCTATGTTAGCACTAAGAGCGTGACACTTGCTGGCTGCCCTCATTGATCTGACTGGATACACTGCACTAAATGTTTTGATGTACCTGTGACAAATAAAGCTAATCTTAACCTTAACGTTTGGGAAGAGTGAATTTCTGTTCATCTTTGGTTCTGAGGCAAGGCCTCCCCACCTCTGAACATCTACAAACAGCACCTCTAAAGAAAGGAGCATCCATCATCAGGAACCTCCATCACTCAAGCCACGCTCTCATCTTGCTCCCACCATTGGACATCAGATACAGGAGCCTAAGGTTCCACACCACTAAGTTCTGGAACAGGTACAGCATTACCCTACAACAGTGGTTCCCAACCTTTTTTACACTACGGACCAACACTACTAAGCAAGAGGTCTTTGTGGACCCCTGGTTGGGAAACCCTGCTCTACAACAATTAGGCTCTTGAACAAGTGCTGATAACTTCACTCAGTTTAAAGTTGAACTTATCCCACAACCTACAACTCTTGTTTTCAATATTATTTATTTACTTGTTTATTTATTTTTTTTTGCACAATTTGTCTTCTTTTGCACACAAGTCTTTATTTATGTATAGTTCTTCATTAATTATTTTGTATTTCTTTATGTTCCTGTTAAGAAAATGAATCTCAAGGTAGTATATGGTGACGTTGACATAACTTGATAATAAATTTAGTTGACTTTGATGAGTGGGCCAGAAACAGTGGATGCAGGGAGGGAAGTCATACCCACAAATGCTCCTGAGCTTCAGAAGCTAAAATCCAAGCAGACCACCTGAACTCCAGAAGGATCCCTCACCAACTTCCTCTCATCTCACAACTGCTGCTTGCGCTCTCACACCCCTTGTTCACTAACCCTTGGGACATTTCAGCTTTGCATCCCCATTCCAGCTCTCTCACTCACTCCCCTACATCAGGTGGGCCATACGTTAGTGGGCTGTGGTACCTTTCAAATCCTGGGGAGGATGAGGGAGAAATTGCTGATAAACGTAACGCTTCACGGCGCAACAATCGGGGTTCAATTCCTGTTGCTGTCTGTAAGGAGTTTATATGACCTCCGGGTGCTCCGATTTCCTCCCACACATATCGGTCAGGGCTAGTGAGTTGTGGGCAAACTCCTTTAGAAGCGAGTTGAGCAACCTTCATTGGTCAGTTTACTTTGCCAGTCAAACCTCTCCACCGAGCTCCTCGAAGACTGTCAGAATCACCACAGCGCTAAAAGAGGAGGGCTAGATTGCTGCCGAGGTCGGGCCACAAACGCAGGCTTCGATACAAAGGCTTGAATGCAGAGGGGATGGAAGGCAAAGGCGGCGGCACCCGTCATGAAGAACCCCCATCACCCATACATGCCCTCTTCTCATTGCTACCATCAGGGAGGAGGTACAGGAGCCTCAAGGCACACACTCAACGATTCAGGAACAGCTTCTTCCCCTCTACCATCCGACTTCTGAATGGACAATGAAGATTACCTCACTATTTTCCTGGCTCTCTTTTTACGCTGTATTTTTATTTATATATTCCTTCTTGTAATTTATATTTTATTATGTATTGCTAAGTACTGCTGCCGCAAAATAACAAATTTCACGACATATGCCCATGATATTAAACCTGATCGATTCATTTCAGCACCCCGGTAAACCTGTGCAAACCTTACTTTTTAAAAACAGGCTGTAATCTCAAGCCAAACCCAGTTTTGGAAACAACTGCCTGAATTTTTCTCGCTCTCCACCCCCGCCTCCCCTCTACCTTGTTTTCAAACAGAAAAAAACCCAATAAAATTACATATCATTTCCACGTCTCCGAGCACAATGCAAAACTCCACAGCATAATTCCTTAAAGAGCATTAGCACAGAACAAATCTGCCACACAACCAACCCAGAGCGTGGACCCGCAGGTTTACGCTCCCTTTACAGAAAGACAGGGACGGAGGCCTGTGCTGCAAACATCGCCCTGACAGGCACCGTGAATTCCTCTCCCACAACACCGTTCCCGGTGGAAGGAAATATAAATACCGCACGCACCGTTCCAGCTACTCTGGCACACAATCCAATGCAACCGTAGTTATTGAGCACGGGAGGAAACGCGCTGAGTTATTTACAAGCCGGCACTGTGAGATTTCAGAAATAAAATAACCTTTTTTTCTTTTAAATAAACACTCCGTCTAATCAATAAAGGTGCATGATGTGAAAAAAAACAACCTATTTAAAGACAATATTCAAAAAAACTCAGTTAACAGAAGCAAAGCGCCTGCGCCGAGTGCAGGATTCCTATGTCAACAATGCAGAGTCTCTATGTTTCTTATAGCTCACCCCCTCCTCCTCCCGACTATTACGGCGGAATATAACAGTTACGATTACAAAGCGAAGGGGAGAGGGAAATCAGTAATAAATAAGCTGGTTTCGTTACCTGCCCGAAGGAAAGGACCACCATGGGTTGACAGCCCCTTAAGGTTGGATGTGGAGGGATGGGAAGGGAAAGAGGAGGGATGGGGGTGGAGGGAGGGAGGGTGTGGATTTGCTTATCAGTGCGTCTCCCAATAGTCCCCCGACATCGCTACACCATTGCCCCCGCACTGAGACACAGACAGGCGGCTGCAGCCCTGCCGACAAGCTGCAGGGAAACAGGAATCCCGGCCCGAGGAGCGAAGAAAATGTAACGATTCAGCGGGCAACTGAAGGAGGGAGGGTGGGGCAAACGACACTGAAACTCTTCACAATACTCTGCCCCTTACCGATTCCTTCCACCAGTCCATTTATAAAGCACACTGCCGATACATTGAATGCAGTGCTACACGTTTATTCTGCGCCTCTCTAATGCTTTTTATTGTCTTAAACAACCTTATCATCCCCTCCTTTAATTCCACGTTGGTTGTGCCCAGATTCCATTCAACAGCTGCGGGGTACGAACTGTGCCAACTGCGTCCTGCTTAAAATAAGGGGAGAACGCGCCTGTTGCGATTCTTACTTTCAATTTACCGGCAGCAAAACCACCTCGGACTTTGTGAGTTGTTGGAAATATTGTAATTCAAAGATAAGGTGCTGCTTTTCATTCAGAAGTGAGCGGCTCTGGGGGAAAATGATTCCATTTCGACCCTCCGCCACCCCCTCCTTTGATTGCCGGTCGTTTAGTTGCGCTGCCACGGCCGAGCTGGCTGTCGGACAACGTAGTTCACTCAGCCACAAAACAGCCCGACAACGGGAACAAACGGACTACAAGTCCCGGCAAGTGCCGATTACAACAAGCAAGATGATTGACACCTTGTCCCTGTGCAGCATGACGACATTGTAACTCCGCCGAAAGAATGGGGAGGGGGAAGAGTGGGGGTTTAAGCGGAGAGAAAAGATCTTCAAAAGCAGCAGCAGCACTCCAGATGCCAATTATTTCCTGTGCTTGTAGTATCTTGGTAAAACCAAGTCTACGGAGGCATTGGCGAACGTGCAAAAGAAAACCTGATTGAACATTCCTCTATCCGAGGACTTTAAAAGGACAGAGGCAGGGTAGATATTTTCACTGTTGGGGAGATCCGTCGATGCTAGAAATTCAGGGGGAGTTTATTTATTGACGTGAGCCGGGAGGACGTGGAGGCAAACAACAGAGATCGGTTGAAAGGGAATTTAACACAGAGAGTAAGGGGGAAGCATAGAAAGATGGACAGAGACTGGAGCAATACCATTCATTCTTCTACACGCATATCTCTGACTACCCTTGATAAGATGGTGGTAATTCTTCTAGCAATGGCCTTCCACATTTGGGTTGGGAATTTCCAGGATGCAGGTCAATGGAGGAATGCTGTTATGCTTCTGAGCTGGGATGGTGTGGGACTTGCTGGGAGGAACCTGCAGAGGATGATGTTTCCATGTACCTGCTGTTCTTGGTAGATACTGTGGAACTGACGCATAATGTGGAGTGCTTGCCTACTTAATGGTGCACACTGTACCTACGATGCATAACAGAAAAGGGAATAATCTGTTTAGGTGTAGACTGGTGCAAATCAAGGAAGTTGCCTCGGCCCAGATGGTGTCAAGCTTTGACCACAAGATATAGGGACAGAATCGAGCCAGGTGGCCAATCATCTGCTCTGTCATTTCATCCATTTCCCTCTCAGCCCCAATCTTCTGTCTTCTCCCTGTATCCCTTCATGCTCTGACTAATCAAGAATCTGCTTTAAATATACCCAATGACTTGGCCTCCACAACAGCTTTGGCAACAACTTCCACAGATTCATCACTCTCTAGCCAAGAAATATCCCCATCTCTGTTTGAAATAGACATCCCTCCATTCTGCAGCTGTGTCCTTTAGTCCTGGACTCCCCCACCATAGGAAGCGTCCTCTCCACAAGGCCTTTCAACATTCGATAGCTTCTCAACCCCAAAACTGGACCAAGACACATATGGGGGTGGTCCAGTAACTTAGCAGTTAGCATTACGGCTGCAGTGTTGGCAACTGGGTTTCAATTCTTGTCACTGTCAGGAGTTTGAACATTCTCTCCATCACTGTTTGGGTTTCCTGCAGGTGCTCCGATTTCCTCCCATGTTCCAAAAGCAGAGCAACACGCACAAAATGCTGGAGCAACTCAGCAGGTCAGGTCGTATCTATGGAGGGGGATATTTAGTTTAAGTTTTGGACTGAGACCCTACATCAGGATTGGAAAGGAAGGGGGAAGAAGCCAGAATTAGAAAGTGGGGGTGGGGAAGGGAAGAAGTACGAGGTGGCAGGTGACAAATGAGACCAGGTGAGGGTGGAAGGGGGATGAAGTGACATGCTGGGAGGTGATAGGGCTGAAGGAGGAATCTGATAGGAGAGGAGAGAAGACCATGAGAGAAAGGCAAGAAGGCCTTATATATGAGTTGGGGGTTAGTGAGTTGTGGGCATGCTATGTTGGCACCGGAAGTGATACTTGCGAGCTGCTCCCAGCCCCCCACAGCAGATCCTCGGACTGTGTCGGTTGTTGATGCAGACAAGACATTTCACTGTATATTTCGATGTCTAATCTAAAGGCTAGCTTTTTCCTGCTGGATGAAGGGCCTGCATGTGTTGAAACTGTAATGTAATATAGAGGGAGACAAGATGAGGGATAGGAGAGGTGGGGAGCAGGAGGGCAGGCTGGATACATCATCCACATTGAGCACAGCTGGGTTTCACTGGTTTACCTAATCGATCGAGGTTTGATCGATGTAAGTGCCCGCCTGAATCAGAAAGATCGGGTACAGGCCAAGTCACAGTGAGAGGGACCAGGCCTCAAGGCACATTGAAGCGACTGAATCCAATGTATGGATGACGATTTAAGCACCAGGCCAGAATGAGAAGGTTAGTGTATTGGGGCCCAAAGCTCCGCACTTAACTAAGGGTCCAGGGATGGACTCTCTGTGGACTTCAGTTCTGAATGCTATTTGCATGATTTGTTTTTTTTTTTCTCTGCACATTGGGTGTCTGATGGTCTTTTTAAAATGCGTTCTTTTGGGTTTCTTTGTTTCGATGGCTGCCTGTTAGGAGATGAATCTCAAGGTTATATAATGTATACATACTTTGATAATAAATGTATTTTGAAAGTAAATGTACTTTGAATTTTTAATACTCAGCACATTTCCAAAAGCGAATTAATTGTGATGTATACTGAGACTATGTTACATAAGCAAACACTACTAGCATACGTGAACAGCTTACATCCTGCCTGTCATTCTGGCCTGGATGTGGTTTACACTGCAGTTAAAGCAAGACAGTGAGATAATGATGGAGGAAATGGGAAATTTCTTTCACTAGGGACTCTGGAGTCAGCAAGAATTAGCTTGAAGTGTCTGTTAGTTTTATTAGAACAGAGAATATTACAGCAAAGTACAGGCCCTTCAGCTCACCATAGGCACAATTGCTGTTAGAGCAGTCATTTTTTTTAATCATTCATTTGCCTATCTAGGAGTCTAATGTATCTGCCTCTACAACCACCCCTGATATTGTGTTTCACACACCCATTACACTCTCTGTGTAAAAAAACTACTTCTGACATCCCACCTTTACTTTCCTCCAATCACCTAAAGGTTATGCCCCCTCATATTAGCCATTTCTGCACTAGGAGAAAGTCTGACTATGCACTCTATCTATGCCTCTTATCATCTTGTACACCTCTATCAAGTCACTTCTCATCCTCCTTCTCTCCAAAGAGAAAAGCACTAGCTTGCTCAACCTATCCTCATAAGACACACTCTTTAGTCCAGGCAGCATCCTGGTAAATCTCCTCTACACCCTCTTTAAAATTTCCACATCCTTCCTATAATGAGATGACCAGAACTGAACACAATATTTCAAGTAGAGTTTTATAGAGCTGCAACATTACTTCACAGCGCTTGAACTCAGTCCACCAACTAATGATGACCAACACATTTTTAACCACCCATCAACCTGCGTGGCAATTTTGAGAGATCTATGGCTGTGGACCCCAAAATCCCTCTGTTCCTCCACACCGCTAGAATCCTGCTGTTAACCATGTGTTCTGTCTTCAAATTTGACCTTCCAAAGGGAATCACCTCACACTTTACCAGTTCAAGTCCTTCTGCCACTTCTCATGCCAGCTCTGCATCCTATTGATCCCATTGTAACCTATGACAACCTTCTACACTGTCCACAACTCCACCAACCTTTGTGTCAAAATTCAAAGTAAATTTATTATCAAAGTACATATATGTCACCATATACTACCCTGAGATTCACTTTCTTGCGGGTATTCATAGAAAAATACACTTTCTTGCGGGTATTCATAGAAAATACATTATAATTATATCCAAGAGCCTCTTAAATGTTCCAAACGTGCCTCTACCACCACCCTGTACAACATGTTTACGCACTCAGTACCTTTTGTGTAAGAAGAACTTACCTCTGACATCTCCCTATGTTACTTTCCTCCAATTACTTTAAAATTATGCCCCCTCATGTTAGCCATTTCCACCCTGGGAAAAAGTCTCCAGCTGTCCATTCTATCTAAACCTCTTAACATCTTATACATCTCTATCAAGTCACCTCTCATCCTCTTTTGCTCCAAAGAGTAAAGCCCTAGCTAAAACATAAATATAGTTATGGTTTATTAACTTATTTATAGTATAATATTTTGGTTTATGTGCTGTGTATGATATATATTGTGTGGGTGCATTGTGGTCCTGAGGAATGTATATACAGTGGCATGCAAAAGTTTGAGCACCCCTGGTCAAAATTTTCTGTTACTATGAATAGCTAAGCGAGTAAAAGATGAACTGATTTCCAAAAGTCATAAGGTTAAGGATGACACATTTCTTTAATATTTTAAGCAAGAAAACTTTTTTATTTCCATCTTTTACAGTTTCAAAATAACAAAAAAAAGCTTGTAAATGCTTTCTGTAGCCAGCTAAGAGTCTTTCAATTCTTGTTTGAGGGATTTTCGCCCATTCTTCCTTGCAAAAGGCTTCCAGTTCTGTGAGATTTTTGGGCTGTCTGGCATGCACTGCTCTTTTGAGGTCTATCCACAGATTCTTGATGATGTTTAGGTCAGGGGACTGCGAGGGCCATGGCAAAACCTTCCGCTTGCGCCTCTTGAGGTAGTCCATTGTGGATTTTAAGGTGTGTTTAGGCTCATTATCCTGTTGTAGAAGCCATCCTCTTTTCATCTTCGGCTTTTTTACAGATGGTGTGATGTTTGCTTCCAGAATTTGCTGGTATTTAATTGATCCCCGTGAGATCCCCGTACCTGTTGAGTAAATGATCCCCGTGCCACTGGCTGCAACACAAGCCCAAAGCATGATCGATCCACCCTAGTGCTTAACAGTTGGAGAGGTGTTCTTTTCATGAAATTCTGCATCCTTTTTTCTCCAAACATACTTTTGCTCATTGCGGCCAAAAAGTTCTATTTTAACTTCATCAGTCCACAGGACATGTTTCCAAAATGCATCAGGCTTGTTTAGATGTTCCTTTGAACCTTTTGAATGGAACTTTTTTTTATTTACCAAGAGAATTATCCTCCGTGATCTTGACTGGAGTTTATATACCAACATTAGCTGACTGTAATCAGGCATTTAAGATACTGCATGCTGCCATCACCAAAGAAGAAACAGTCGACCCCAAAATATTTCAAATCATAGTCAGGGACTTCAACCAGACTTGTTTGTAGAAATCTCTGCCCGTTACCACAACATGTAACCTGTAGCACCCCAGAGGTCCCACTATACTAAAACCACGCTATACTAGGCTAAGAATGCCTAGTGTTCACTTGGCTGTCCTTCTCCTACTTCCATACAGGCAGAAGCTGAAAATAAAGGCTCCAGAGACAATGAAGAGGTGGTCACGGGAGGCGGAGGAGCAGCTACAGGATTGCTTTGAGTCGGTGGACTGGGACGTGTTCAAGGACTCATCAGTGGATCTGACTGAATACACTATGGTTGTCAAGACTTAATAAGAACAAGTTGTAGATGAATGTGTCCCTATAAAATCACTTAGAGTCTTCCAAAACCAGAAGCCCTGGATGAATCAGGAGATCCGCAATATGCTGACCGCCAAATCAGAGGTATTCAGGTCTGGCTACCGGGAAATATACAAGAGGTCCAGGTTCGATCTCCGGAAAGCCATCTCACAGGTGAAGTGGCAATTCCGGACTGAACTTGAATCAAGGAAGAATTCTCGACAGTTGTGGCAGGGCTTCAATGTTATTAACTCTTACAAAGTGAAATCAAGTGACATAGGTGGCAACAGGGCTTCACTTTCAGTTGCGCCCAATGCTGTCTATGCTCACTTCGACTGTCATAACACGGAGGAACCATTACGGACACCCCCAGCCCTTGATGACCCTGTGATTTCTGTCTCCGAGGTTGATGTGAGAGCATCCTTCAGGAGGGTGAACCCACACAAAGCACCTAGAGCAGATGGGGTACCTGTTCGAATACTAAAGTCCTGTGCTGATCAACTGGCTGGAGGGTTCACTGATATCATTAACCTCTCGGCAGTCTGAGGTATCCACCCGCTTCAAACAGGCCTCAATCATTATGGTGCCTAAGAAGAATGTGGTAACCTACCTCAATGACATCCACAGTGATGAAGTGTTTTGAGAGTTTGGTTATGAAACAAAACAAGTCCTGCTTCAGAAGCGACTTAGATATGCTCCAATTTGCATAACAGCGCAATAGGTCCACAATACCTGCCATTTCATTGGCTCTTCACTCAATACTGGAACGCCTGGACAGCACAGATGCATACATCAGGATGCTCTTTATCGACTATAGCTCGGCTTTCAATTCTATTATCCCCACAAAACTAATCCATATGCTTCAAGACCTTGGCATCAATATCTCCTTGTGCAATTGGATCCTAAATTTCCTCAGTAGTAGACTCTAGTCAGTTCAGATTGGCATCGACACCTCCACAATATCCATCAGTGTAGGTGCACCACTTTACATTTATGACAGTGCGGCTAAGCACAGTTCAAATGCATGCCGATGACACCATGGATGTCGGCCAAATCAAAGGTGGTAATGAATCAGCATATAAGAGGGAGATTGAAAATCTGGCTGAGTGGTGCCGCAACAACAACCTTTCACTCAATGTCAGCAAGACCAAGGAGCAGATTATTGACTTCAGGAAGAGGAAACTGGAGGCCATGAGCCAGTCCTCATCGGGGGAATCAAAAGTGCAGAGCATCAGTAACTTTAAATTCCTTTGTGTTATCATTTTGGAGGACCTGTCCTGGGCATGCCATGCAAGTGCAATTACGAAGAAAACACTAATCCCCTAAAACAGAAAATCCTACAGAAAGCTCTCCCCTCCACCGAGCATATCTACACAAAATGTTGTTGCAGGAATGTGGCTTCTACCATCAGGGATGCCCACCAACCAGGGCATGCATTCTTCTCGCTGCTGCCATCAGAAAGAAGGTACAGGAACCTCACAGTGACTACCCTTCGACCATCATACTCTTGAACCAGAGGGGATAATTTCACTCGCCCCATCGCTGAACTGTTTCCACAACCTATGGACTCACTTTCAAGGACTCTTCATCTCAAGTTCACAATACTTATTGTTTATTTATTTTTTATTATTATATATTTTTTATTTTTTGTATTTGCACAGTTTCTTGTCTTTTGCACATTGGTTGGTTGTTGGCCCTGTGGGTGCAGATTTTCATTAATTCTATCATGGTTCTTGGATTAACTGAGTATACCCATAAGAAAACAAATCTCAGGGTTGTATATGGTGACATGTATGTACTTTGATAATAAATTTACTTTGAACTTTGAGCTTGAACTTGAAATACAAATAAACACAATAGAATCAATGAAAACCTGCACACAACAAAGACAGGTAAAAGACAATAAATTATGCAAATACAAAAAGAAAGAAAACAAAATAATAATCAATAAATGAGCAATAAATATTGAGAACGTGAGATGAAGAGTCCTTGAAAGTGAGTCCATAGGTTGTGGGAAGAGTTCCGTGTCGGAATGAGTGAGGTTATCGCCTTTCCCAGTGTCCAGTGTTGGTTGGGGTTGCAAGTCTGAAGTCCAATTGGTGGGTTCATTTGTGTGCAAAGCAAGCAATCTGACAGAGGAAGTTGCTGGGTCTACTGGATCTACTGGGGGTGGGGGGGACATGAAAAACCAGATGCTGTTCCACCAGCATAAAAGCTCAACAATTTTAGAGGGGAGAACACAACTACACCTGTGCAAATCCCTGCAGCATTTGGCGATGCTGTGATATCTGTCTTGGAGAACAATATTAGAACATCTTTCAAGAGGGTGAACCCTCTAAAGCTACCAGGCCCCAATGGTGTACCTCGTCGTGCTCTGAAAACCTGTGCTGGAGTGAAAAACTGGCTGGAGTGTTCAAGCACATCTTCAAACTCTCAAAGCACTGTGATTAAGTTCTTTGAGAGGTTGGTGATGAAACATATCAACTCCTGCCCGAGCAGCAACTCGGATCCACTCCAATTTCTGAACCATTGTAGCTGGTCAACAGCAGATGCCATTTCATTGACTCTACACTCAACCCTGAAACATCTGTGCGGTGCAGATGCATGCATCAGGATGCTCTTCATTGACTGCAGCTTGACATCCAATACTATCATCCCTCAGAACTAACTAACAAGCTCCAAGACCTCCTTGTGCAACTGTTTGACTTCCTCACTTGCGGACTCCAGTCAGTACACATTGGCAACGACATCTCCACTTTCACCATCAGCACAGGTGCATCAAAAGGCTGCGTGCTTAGCCCCCTACTCTACTCGCTTTACACTTATGACTGTGTAGCTAAGTACAGCTCCAATGCCACAGTTAAGTTTGCTACGACACCACTGTCATTGACCGAATCAAAGGTGGTGACGAACAGCATACAGGAGGGAGATTGAAAATCTGGCTGAGTGGTATCATGGCAACCATCTCCCACTCAACATCAGTGACACCAAGGGGCTGATTATTGACTAAAGGAGGAAACTGGAGCTTCGTGAGCCAGTTGCCATTGATGTATAAGAGGTGGAGAAGGTCATCAACTTTAAATTCCTCAGTGTTATAATTTCAGAGGATCTGTCCTGAGTCCAGCATGTAAGTGCTATTAAGAAGAAAATATTACATGTCAAACTTCTATATAGGTGTAGTGGAGAGTATATTGGCTGGTTGCATTATAGGCTGTTATGGAAACACCGATGCCCTTTAACAGAAAATCCTACAAAAAGTAGTGAATATGGTTCAGTCCATCACAGGTAAAGCCCACCCCTTCATTCATCATATCTACATGGAGCGCTGTCACAGGAAAGCAGCATCCATCATCAGGGACCTCCCAGGTAATGCTCTCTTCTTGCTGTTGACATCAGGAACAAGATACAGGACCCCAGGACTCACATCACTAGGTTCAGAACTGTTATTACCCCTCAACCATCAAGCTTTTGAACCAAAGGGGTTAACTTCACTCGCCCCATCACTGAAATGTTCCCACAACCTATGGGCTCACTTTCAAGGACTCAAGGACTTGCTTCAAAAGGGCATTAACCATTGTCCAAAAAGATCAGAGGGAGCTGCTTCAACAATTGCCCAGTAGCTCTCACATCTACTATGATGAAGTGCTTTGTGAAGTTGATTAGGAGCACTGCAGGGAAGTATACATAACCCCCTGTTCCACTCACTTTACATCTATGACTGTGTGGCTAAGTAGAGCTCCAACACCACTGTTGTGGGCTGTATCAAAGATGGTGAAGAATCAGCATACAGGAGGGAGACTGAAAACTTGTCTGAGTGGTGTAATAACAACAACTTCTCACTCAATGTCAATAAGATAAAGGAACTGATTGTAGACTTCTGGAGAGGGAAACCAGAGGTCCATGAGTCAGTAACCATCAGAGGATCAGAGGTGGAGAGGGTCAATAACTTTAAATTCCTGGGTGTCACTATCTCAGAGGACCTGTCCTGGACCCAGCATTAATATAATTGTGAGGAAAGCACCACAGTGCCTCTACTTCCTCAGGTGTCTGCGGAGATTCGGTATGTCATCAAAAACCTTGGCAAACTTCTATAGTCGTGTGCTGACTGGCTGCATTACGGCCTGGTATGTCTATGTGTGTAAAATCCTACAAAAGTAGTGGATTCAGCCCAGTACATCATGGGTAAAACCCTCCCAACCATTGAGCACATCTACATGAAATGTTGCTGTAGAAAAGCAGCATCCATCATCAAAGATCCTCACCACTCAGGCAATGTTCTTTTTTTGCCTCTGCCATCAGGTAGAAGGTACAAGTGCCTCAGGACTCGCACCACCAGCTTCAAGATCAGTTACCATCAGGCTCTTGAACAAAAGGGGATAACTTTACTCATTTAAGGTCTCTTTTATCTTGTTAATTCATGTTCGTTATTTATTGCTATTTATTTATATCTGAATTTTCAGTTTGTTCACAGATTACAGTTACTGATGTTTACAGTTTACAGATCCTGTTTACCGTTACTGTTCTATAGATTTGGTAAGTATGCCCAAAGAAAAAGAATCTCAGGGTTGTATGTGGTCATATCGATGTACTCTGATAATAAATTTTACTTTGAACTTTGATCTTGGCTAAGCAAGGACCTGGACCTATTGTAATTTGCTTACTGCTACAACAGATCTACAGTGGATGCAATCTCACTGACTCTCCACTGAGCCTTGGATGCTGCCTTCTTGAGGGGAACATCAACATCACTGCGTAAGGCTGCTGGTTATTGATTACAGCTCAGCATCCAACACCATCACACCCTCAGAAGTAATCAATAAGCTTCAAAACCTGGGTCTCTGTACCTCTCTCCGCAGCTGAAATCTTGACCTCCTCATCAGGAGACGACAGTCAGTGCAGATCAGAAATAACAATTCCTCCTTGCTGACAACACCACACACCTCAACAATACGTGCTTAACTTGCAACTCTACTCTCTCTACAGCCATGACAGTGTGGTTAGGCACAGCTGAAGCATCATTTATACATTTGTCAATGATTGAGGAGGTGTACAGGGGTGAGATAGATCAGCTGGTTGATTCATTTGGCAACAACAACCTTGCACTCAGTAAGACCAAGGAATTTATTGTCATCTTCAGGAAGGGGAAGTTGAGGGAATACACACAAATCCTCACCGAGAGGTCAGCAGTAGAAAGGTTGAGCAGCTTCAAGTTCTTCAACACCTGGGCCCAACATATTGATGCAATTACAAAGAAGGTGTGCCAGGATATCTACTTTGTTAGGAGTTTGAAGAGATTTGGTATGTTACCAAAGCTTCTGTCCCCTCTAAGCTGCGCAGGCGTGTGGCTGTGCAGTAACTGCAATGCTCCCGCACACATAGCCTTTGTAGCTGCACGGCTAGAATTTTCTTTTATATATGTGCCATGCAGTTATTAGGTCACGTCTATTTTTTTTGCTCAGAACACCAGTTAGTCAGCGTTGTTGTAAAAAAAAAAGAGAACATTGAAAAGTCTAGCAACTTTATGCAGATGTACCATGGAGAGCATTCTAATTGGTTGTATCACCGCCTGGTATGGAGGGGCCACTGCACAGCTTTGTAAATAATTGCAAGAGATTGTAAACTCAGCCAGCTCCATCATGGGCAGTAGCCTCCCCACCATCAAGGATAACTTCAGAAGGAGATGCCTCAAAAAGGCAGCATTCATTTTTAAGGACCCCATTTATCCAGGACATGTTCTCTTCTCATTGCCACACTCAGGGAGGAGGTACAGGAGCCTGAAGGCACACACTTAATGATTCAGTAACAGCTTTTTCCCCTCTGCCTGATTTCTGAATGGTCCATGAACATACCTCACTATTTTATCTTGCTCTTTGCACTGATGGCTGGTTCTTCATTTGCAAAGATCAGGAAGGGGTAAAACACTTCTCCATCGCTGTAGGACTTCTCTTCCCACCCGCATTGTGTAGGTTTACAGTGATGATCGGTGAGCGCAAACTGATTACACGCTTTAGGCTGGGGGGGTCATTCCACAGCGAGCTGCGGTGACTGTGGTAACCACAAGGCTATAGGTTGGGTATCAGAGTTTCCCTTCTCCTAGACCAACTACCCAAGTCCCATCTACCCAGGTTTGGAACTGTATTTTCCTTCTCCTAGGCTGGCTGCCAGCCAAGGCTGATAAGCCCAGCCGGAATGCCCAGTTATACCGCCGGACACTGCATTGAGCCACGACATAGTAAATGCAGTAAAATAGGGACGCTACGTGAAGGCTTTGCTATGGGCACAATAGTGTGAGAGAAGCCATATGCGAGTGACCTCTTGCATGGCAAGCCAAACAATGGTCCTGCAGCGATCACTACACCTGGAAAGGAGAGGCTATCGGAGATGCTTCCCCTTCCTTAAGTGAGCAGGATGACCAGCCCTAGACTCACCCGTCCCTAATTACACTACTAGCTATATATGTGGGTGCCAAAGACATCTGCACACCACTGAATATGTTCCCTTTTGTAATTTGTAACATATTTCATGTATTGCACTGTACTGCTGCTGCAAAACAACACAATTCATGACGTATATCAGTGACTAGACAACCGGGTGACCCGTTGGGGCACCTTTTGAGAGAAAGGTAATGCAGCGTGATGTGATGTGCTTTGGAAATTAAAGAAGAAGAAGAACTCAGTGTATTAAAGAAGAAAGACGCATAGCAAGGCAAATATTGCTCCTCCTTGTTTAACGAAGGACACCTTTTATGACCACATTTCTAGTTAATCTGCCACCCTTCAGGAATACTCTATCGTTTTCATTTCTTTTTCCACGGCTTAAAGCCACATACAGCTGACCATGCTGGAATACCGGTTTCTCCAGATAAATCAACACATTCTCCATGGTTTGACCTTGCTCCTTATGTCTAGTCATAACAAAGCATGACTGTATCAGGAACTGGCTCCGCTGAAGAGGGACATCTTCCCCTTCTGATAAATTGAGAGTAATTCTTGGGATCATGACAATGTCATTTTTGAATGCACCAATGTTTATCTTTGCTACGATGAGATTATTGTGCAGTTCTTCCACCATCATTCGTGTTCCACTGCAAAGCCTTGGTGGATCCAAGTTCCTCACTGAAATGATGGGAGATCCCCTCTTCAATTCCAGTTTATGTGGTGGCAATCCAGAGAGCTCGACGGAATCAAGGAATTCTGTAGGAAAATGAGTGGCATTAGCTCCTTCACTTACGGCATTGAAGGAGCAGTATTCTTTCATGATTCCAGGGAAGTATCTAATGCATGTGAAGTTTTTCACATCATTTCATTGAGAGGAACCAAGATAGAATTCCTTGAGAAGAGTTCTGCAAGATTGTCGAATGTCGGGTAGATGAGGAGAGGATGATGTGCCTTCCAATGTTTCTGAAATCATCGTCATCATTTAATGCATCAGTCAGGCCTCTGTATGTTGTTGATCTCAAGGTTGCTTGGTTCATTCGGATGTAGCTCAGCCTCTTACCTTCAATCTTAACAGCCATATTGACCAAGTATTGTTGGAATAGACGTCCTCCTCTGAGAAGGTAATTAAACTCATTCTCATGGTTCATTATTCGATACGCATAATAACGCATTGCTGTCAGTTTCTTGTTGTTTGTCATTCAGAGTTGATGATGCCAGCCATCGCCTCCAAGTGGAAAGAAAAGTACGTATTGAAAGCTGTCATATGAGCGATGGGACTCTGAAATTATTTGCAAATCACCTCCTCGTTCTTTCAATACAATGTGCTGTGATCTTACTTCAGGTTCGGTGCTGTTCGGCATAATGACAGCGACTTCGTTGGCAATTTGTGCATTAAATCTTCTCTCATGTTCAAATGCCGGTCTCCGGTCAGGATCAGTGACAGCGGACGCCTCTGGCATGCCTCGAATTTGTTCTTTTGCAAGTTGAAGGGATGCAATGTACAGGTTTCATTGTTGTGGTAGGTTTTCCAATAATTCAACAATCTCACATTGAATTCCATCATTCTGGTGTATCCCCATTCTCAATTCTACACTGTCTTGAGGATCCATGAAGTAAATTTGAAGGAATCGGGCTTGCTGGTTGGGATCTTGCATTAAATATCCGATTTGGCCTTGAATAATCACAGAAGGATTCCATCGATTCCTAGTTGGAACGACTTCTTTGGCACCAAAGGATGTCATTTGGAAGAGGCAATTGTATTGTCTGATGTTCTTCTTGAACTCATTTGCAATAGGTTCATCATTGCTGCACAAATTGAGGAGTTCATTAGGTAGAGGTTGCAAATTGCCTATCCTGACCTTTCTCTTCATACAGCAGAAATGTACGGTTTCTCCAGTGCATAGGAAGGCAAGACAATGAGGGCATACTCTGGTCAGCAAACCAACATCAGCAGAAATGTGACAGCATGTGAGTCGTGCATTTTGCCTTGCTCTTTCTCTGTCGAGGTATTGTTGTCAAAAGTGGCCATTGTCGTCTTCAGCATTTCTCGCAAAAATTACTCTGTGCCGCATATTCCAGAGCTGATCTTTCCTTTTCTCCTCTGTCTCTTCCTCTCTCCTCCTTCTCTGCCTATTTTTCTCATTCTGGAGATGCGCAGCCCTTTTATCCTTTGTCTCTTCATCTCTTCTACCATTTGTTCTTTCTCTCTGATTCTGGAATCATGCGGCCCTAGCCTGATTGGATTCTTGTTCTCTCCTCTGTCTGTGCCTGTTGTCATTTTGGAGACGTGCATGCCTGTCCTCCTCTGTCTCGTCTTCTCTCATCTTTTTTGTCCTGACTCTTTGATCCTGGAGTCGTGCAGCCCTGGCTTCATCCGATTGTTGTTCCCTCCCTCTCCTTGCTGCTTCCCAATGATGTTCAGCGTCATCTCTTGACCATAATGTACCCCTTCTCTTTCCACACGGCATAATTAAGCTATCCATATATTTTTACCCTAATGCTTGATAGAAGATAGGGGTAACACCAAAGCCTCCAAGATGCTCTTGTTTCTTGATGATGTGGTTGGCGCTCTCCTAAATGGACGTGATAGCCCCGCCCTTTAGCTGCAGTTGGTGTGGCTGCTGTGAGCATGGTGAGGTGCTACTGAGGCTGGCCATGTGCATGCGTTGTGGTGTGGCGTTGCGGTCTCCATGGAAGGCGGAAGCGGCTCTGTGAGCATCGTGAGGCGCTGCTGCTGAGGCTGGCCGTGCGCATGCATTGTGGTGTGGCGTCGCGGTCTCCGTGGAAGGTGGAAGCGGCTCTGTGAGCATCGTGAGGTGCTGCTGCTGAGGCTGGCCATGTGCATGCGTTGTGGTGTGGCGTCGCGGTCTCCATGGAAGGTGGAAGCGGCTCTGTGAGCATCGTGAGGCGCTGCTGCTGAGGCTGGCCATGTGCATGCGTTGTGGTGTGGCGTCGCGGTCTCCATGGAAGGTGGAAGCGGCTCTGTGAGCATCGTGAGGCGCTGCTGCTGAGGCTGGCCATGTGCATGCGTTGTGGTGTGGCGTCGCGGTCTCCATGGAAGGCGGAAGCGGCTCTGTGAGCATCGTCAGGCACTGCTGCTGAGGCTGGCCGTGCGCATCCGTCAGGCTGTGGCGTCGCGGTCTCCATGGAAGGCGGAAGCGGCTCTGTGAGCATCGTGAGGCGCTGCTGCTGAGGCTGGCCGTGCGCATGCGTTGTGGTGTGGCGTCGCGGTCTCCATGGAAGGCGGAAGCGGCTCTGTGAGCATCGTCAGGCACTGCTGCTGAGGCTGGCCGTGCGCATCCGTCAGGCTGTGGCGTCGCGGTCTCCATGGAAGGTGGAAGCGGCTCTGTGAGCATCGTGAGGTGCTGCTGAGGCTGGCCGTGTGCATCCATCGGGCTGTGGCATCGCGGTCTCCATGATGGCCGATCGGGTGTTGGGTGAAAGGCAGCCTGTTGATTTTTGGCGAATGAGCAATTTTATACGAATATATAACCCTGAACTTTGCCTGCATTTCTGTAAGTTAGCGCATTTTAATTCGATTTAGCCAAAAAGTGCTGCTGTAATGCACCGTTTGCGCTAATTGAAGGTCACAAACAGAAAAACAGACAGACCATGAGAGTTTTAGTAGTGTCTAGATATTAAACCTGATTCTGATTTTTGCAGCAGAGTGTCAGTCACTCCATATTCCAGCACCTGCAGTGTTCTGTGTCTTCATTTGATTTGTCTACACACAACACACAATATGTGGTTTTACGTGGAAGACCCCAGCTTGTTTTCCCAGCACCTGTCTAGGTCTTTCAGCCTGGCCAGGGTGGAGTTACTGCCGCAGGAGGTGCAAAGCCAAGTCTTCATCACTGAGCAGCGTGCGCAGCAGCAGGAGATCTGGAAAACAAACTCACATGCTTCTGTCATATGAATGTCCTGCCACAGCCACAAGAACTTCTGCCATCGTGACTTGTAAGGTAAGAGTTATCGCCTAGAGCAGTCTTCACTCTCTGGCTTGTACAGAGCCTGACAAAGAACGACTCTAAGATTTATAGAGCTATACTGCATGGAAAATTATCCATTTAGCCCATCACATCCATTCTGATCCATATGGTTAAATGAGCTAGTCCTATCTCCTTGCCTTTGCCCCATATCTCTCTACTCCTCTCTGAGTGGATACAATTGTAAAGTGATTGGAGGCAAGTGTCAGGGGCCGGGGGGGGGGAGATGTCAAAAGTAGGTTTTATTTTACACTGAGAGTGGTGGGTGTGTGGAATGCCCTGCCAGGGGTGCTAGTAGAGGAAGATAAATTAGGGGTATTTAAAAGATTCTTAGATAGGCACATGGAACCCACATATTTAACCGCTAGCCTCATTACAGGATAATTTAAAATCAAAGTAAATTTTATTATCAGAGTACATTTATGTCACCACATACAACCCTGAGATTCATTTTCCTGTTGGCATACTCAGCAAATCTATAGAATAGTAACTATAACAGGATGTTGGAATTGAACTTCCGAACTCTGATGCCTCATGATGTAATTGTGTCGCACTTACTGCTATGCCACCACAGAGTCCCTCTGGACAGAAGGTTTAGATGGGGCAGAATTTGTTAGGTGTCTCCAGGAAGGATTCCTGGAACAGTATATGGACAGGACAACTTGAGGAGAGGCTATTTTGGATTGGGTATTAGACAAGGTACTTGGTCAGGTGTTAGATCTCTCGGTGGGTGAGCATTTCAGAGTCAATGACCACAACACCCTGACCTTTACTTTAGCCATAGACAAATATAGGAGCAGATGATATAGTAGAGTATTTAATCAGTGGAGGGTGAAATATGATGCTGTTACACAGGAACTTGGGAGCATAATTTGGGAATAAATGTTCTCAGGGAAATGTACAACAGGAGGTTGCTTGGGAAGTTGCTCCCATTGAGACAGGGAAAGGATGGTCAGATGAAAGAACAGTGGTTGATAAAAGGTGGAACATTTAGTGGAGAGAAAAGAGTGAGCATAGTTAAGGTTTAGGAAACAAAGATCAAACAGGGCTCTTGGGAGTTATGGGGTAGCCAGGAGAGAACTGAAGAAGAGCTAGGAAAGCTAGGAGACATCAGAATGTCTTTGCAAGTATGTTTGAAGAAAATTCCAAAGCGTCTTACATGTTTGTGAAGAATGGGAGGATGACTAGAGTGAGGGTAGGACTGATCAAGGATAAAAGAGGAAATAAACGCCTGGAGTCAGCTGAGGTGGGGTGGGGGTTCCTCAATGAACGCTTTGCTTCAGTATTGACTGGGGAGAGGGACCTTGACAAATGTGAGCTCAGTATAGAACAGATTAATGTGCTGGAACATGTTGAGGTTAAGAAAGATGATGTGTCTGAACTTTTGAAAAATATTAGGAAAGCTAAGTCCCTGGGGGTACACAGGATTATAGCCTAAATTGCAGAAAGTGAGGGAAGAAAATGTTGTGCCTTCAGTGATGATCTTTGCATCCTCAAAACCACGGGAGTAGTACCAGAAGATCGGAGGGTGGTAAATGTCATTCCTTTGCTCAAGAAAAGGAGTAGGGATAACCCTGGGAATCTTACTTCATTGGTGAGCAAATTATTGGAGAGAATTCTTAGGGCCATGATTTACAAGCATTTGGAGAAGCATGGTCAGATTACAGATAATCAGCAAGATTTTGTGAGGGTCAGTCCATGAGTCTGATCGAATTCTTTCAATATGTGAAAAATCACACTGATCAAGGTAGTAGATGTGATGTATGAGGTAGTCCTATTCAGAAAGTCAGGAGGCATAGGATCCATGGAAACTTGGCTGCGTGGATTTGGAATTGTATTTCCCACAGAAGACAGAGGGTGGTTGTGTATTCTGCCTGGAGGTCAGTGACCTGTGGTGTTCAGCAGGGAGCTGTTCTGGGACCCCTGCTTCTTGTGATTTTTATAAGCCACTTGGACGAGGAAGTGGAAGGGTGGGTTAGTAAATTTGAGGATGACACAAAGGTTGGTGGTGTGTATAGTGTAGAACATTGTCATTGGTTATAACAAAACATTGTTAAGATGCAGAGCTGGGCTGAGAAATGGCACATGGAAACATGGAAAACCTGCAGCACAATACAGGCCCTTACAGCCCACAATGCTGTGCCGAACATGTACTTACTTTAGAAATTACTTAGGGTTACCCATAGCCCTCTGTTTTTCTAAGCTCCATGTACACATCCAGGAGTCTCTTAAAAGACCCTATTTTATCTGCCTCCACCACAGCTGCTGGCAGCCCATTCCACGCACTCATCACTCTCTGCGTAAACAACTTACCCCTGACATCCCCTCTGTACCTAGAGCTGCGGCTTTTAGGTCCGGGGATACCAGTCGCTACACGGAATCCAGGTGTGAACTCCGGAAAGCCATTAAGGGCGCCAAGAGGCAATATTGAGCCAAGTTGGAAGCCCAGGCTAACCAGAGGGATGCCGGTAGACTATGGCAGAGTCTAAATGAGATCACTGGGCACAAAGAAAAGACTGGGAATATCAATAACTGTAGCGCTTCTCTTCCTGATGAACTTAACGTATTCTACGCGAGATTCGAACAGAAGAGGAGCGTCCCGCCCCCTCCGGATGAACCAGACCTGGTGGCATCGAGATTCATCGTCACCGAGGAGGACATTAGAAGGGTCTTCCTGAAGGTAAATCCAAGGAAGGCGACGGGCCCAGATGGCATCCCAGGATGGGTTTTCCGGGCCTGTGCAAGCGAGCTAGCTGGAGTATTTGCTGACATCTTCAACTGCTCCTTGCTTCAGTCTACGATCCCCTTGTGTTTCAAGAAGGCAACAATAATCCCAGTGCCGAAGAAGAGCAAGGTGGCATGCCTGAATGACTATCGATCTGTGCCTCTGACATCAATTGCTATGAAGTGCTTCGAGCGATTGGTTATGGCACGCATCAACCATAGCCTACCAGTCAACCTCAATGCTTTGCAATTCACCTACCAGAGCAACAAGTCAACGGCAGCTGCCATCTCTCTAGCCCTACATTCCTCCTTAGAACACCTGGAGAATAAAAACGCATATGTAAGGCTCCTTTTCATTGACTACAGCTCTGCCTTTAATACCATCATTCCAAATAAACTGATTCCTAAGCTCCAGAACCTAGGCCTTAGCACTCAGATCTGCAGCTGGATCTTCAACTTCCTCACAGACAGGGGACAAGCTCTCCTCTACAATCACTCTGAGCACCGGTGCCCCACAAGACTGTGTATTCAGCCCCTTGCTGTACTCACTGTACACCCATGATTGTGTAGCCAAGTTTCCATCGAACTCAATATATAAGTTTGCTGATGATACCACAATTGTAGACGTATCTCGGGTAATGATGAGTTTGAGTACAGAGAGGAAATTAAGAACCAGGTAGCATGGTGCGAAGACCTATCCCTCAATGTCAGCAAGATGAAGGAATTGGTTGTTGACTTCAGCAGGAGTAGCGGACCGCACGACCCCAATTACATCGGTGTGCGCAAGTGGAACAGGTCAAAAGCTTTAAGTTCCTCGGGGCCAATATCACAAATGACCTGACTTGGTCCAACCAAGCACAGTCCACTGCCAAGAAGACCCACCAGCACCTTTACTTCCTGAGAAAGCTAAAGAAATTTGGCCTGTCCCCTAAAACCCTCACTAATTTTTATAGACGAACTGTAGAAAGCATTCTTCTAGGGTGCATCACAACCTGGTGTGAAAGTTGTCCTGTCCAAGACCAGAAGAAGCTGCAGAAGATCGTGAACACAGCTCAGCACATCACACAATCCAATCTTCCGTCCTTGGACTCACTTTACACCACATGCTGTCGGAGCAGTGCTGCCAGGATAATCAAGGACACGACCCACCCAGCCAACGCACTTTTTGTCCCTCTTCCCTCCAGGAGAAGGCTCAGGAGCTTGAAGATTCATACGGCCAGATTTGGGAACAGTATCTTTCCAACTGTGATAAGACTGCTGAACGGATCCTGACCCGGATCTGGGCCGTACCCTCCAAATATCCGGACCTGCCTCTCGGTTTTTTTGCACTACCTTACTTTCCCTTTTCTATTTTCTATTTATGATTTATAATTTAAATTTTTAATATTTCCCATCTATTTGTACTCCAGGGAGCGCGAAGCACAGAATCAAATATCGCTGTGATGATTGTACGCTCTAGTATCAATTGTTTGGTGACAATAAAGTAGAGTAAAGAAAAGTAAGTACCTACTTCCAAGGACCTTAAAACTGTGCCCCCTCATGTACGCCATAACACGAGTTCAAAAACTCGAAGTGCATTATTGAAGTATGAATGCAGTATACAACCCTGAGATTTGTCATCCTGCAGACAGCCACAAAACAAAGAAAACCATGGAGATGTTCAAAGAAAAACATCAGCCCCCCTGCATTAAAAAAATCATGTAAACAGCAAAAAAAAGGGACAAAAATACAGAATATAAAACACAAAATCAAAAGAGTCCAGCCATATTTAATTCATCCCAGCTCAGTTCAATCTAGCACTGTGTTGTTCATTATCACAATAAAAAAATCATCCAATCGCAATAAAAAAAGAGCAATCAGAAGCACATCATAACTTGTAGTACAGAGTCCAATCCACAAGCCATGTCAATTAAACCTTGCCCAAGACCCAGGACTCTGGCACAATCCTTCGGAAGAAACAAGCAAGGGTGAGAGTGAAAGAGAGACCATTCGAACACAGGGACCCTCCCACGGAAGTAGTGAGTGAAGAGGAGAGAGAGGGAGACAATCACACTCAGACACTTTCCTCTGATGGCAGCGAGCAAGAGGTGGTAAACGGCACTCGCCTTCCGCTCTTCCCTTAATGATTTCAATCTTCTTGATACTTGAATTGATCAAGGGCTCAAGCCCCGTCCCCAGGCTGCACGCTTTGCTCAAAAACTCACAAAACACCCTGGGGGAGAGCAAATCGCTAGACAGCTCAATTGGCACAAAAATACACCACCAGAATGAAGATCACAGGCTCCAACAGTAGCAGAACTACGATTAAAAGAAAAAGACATAAAAGAAATGAAGTAAGTAGTTTCGTGAACTGTCTGAAGGATGTTACACTTCGTCGTGTGGTTTGCTGGCGCCTTCTTCTTCCAGAAGAGTTCAATCTAGGAAAGTGTGAAGTGATTTATTTTGGAATGTCCAACTTGAAAGCTGACTACAGGGTTAATGGATGGATTCTGAGCAAAGTGGAGGAACAGAGGGATCTTGGGGTTCACATCAATCCATCCCTCAAAGTTGTCCCACAAGTTGATAGAGTGGTTAAGAAGGAGTGTAGTGTGTTGGCCTTCATTAGTCCGGGATTTGAGTTCAATGGCAGTGAGGTTATGTTGCAACTCTATAAACCCTAGTTAGATCACACTTAGAGTATTGTGTTCAGTTCTGGTCGCCTCATTATAGGAAAGACATGGAAGCTTTAGGGAGGGTGCACAGGAGATTTACCAGGATGCTGCATGGATTGAAAGAGAGGATGAGGGGCAACTTGATAGAGATGTACAAATTGATAAGGGGCATAGATAGAGTGGAGAGCTAGAGATCTCCTCCACCCCCAAGGATGGAAGAGGCTAATACACGAGGACATAATTTTAAGGTGTTTGGAGGAAAGTATAAAGGGAATGTCAGAGGTAGACTTTTTGCACGGAGAGTGGTGAGTGTGTGAAAGAGTCAGGGATGGTGGTAGAGGCAGATACATTAGGAACACTTAAAAGACACATGGATGACAGAAATATAGAGGGCTATGTTGGAGGGAAGAGTTGGATTGATCTCAGAATAGGTTAAAAGGTTGGCACAACATCATGGGCCAAAGGGACTGTACTGTGGTGTACTGCTCTATGTTCTGTCCAGGCTCTCCTTGTAACTCAAGCCCTGCAACATCCTTGTAAATCTTTTTCTGCACACTCTCTGGTAGTGGGAATGGCTCAAAACTACTTTCTTGGCCCTGGAGCCTTGGAACTGAGGGTGTGAACGAGGAGAAGGAAATGGGATCTGTCTATTTTTTTTCGCTTCCCTCCCGTGATGCTTGGTCATGCCAGTTTTGCAGGGATTGAGTTACGGTGGTTATAGCTGCAGGGTATGGTACTTTGCAATAACAGATAAGACCATAAGATACAGGGTACAGCATGAGGCCATTTGGCCCACCGACTGTACTCCACTTCATCACAGATGATCCATTTTCTCAGCCCTCAGTCTCCTGCCTTCTCCCCGTATCCCTTCATGCCCTGACTAATCAAGACTCCATCAACCTCTCTCTCAAACATACCTAATGACGGCCTCCATAGCCACTTGTGGCAACGAATTCCATGGATTTCCCATTCTCTGGCTAAAGAAATTCCTCGTCATCTCTGTTCTAACTGGACATCCCTCTATTCTGAGGCCATGTCCTCTGGTCTTATACTCCCTCACAACAGGAAACATCCTCTCCACATCCACTCTATCAAGGCCTTTCAACATTCAATAGACTTCAATGATGTTGCCCCTCATTCTTCTGAATTCCAGGGAGTAGAGGCCCAGAGCCATCAAATGCTGCTCATATAATAAGCCTTTCAATCCCGGAATCATTTTCGTGAAACTCCTTTGAACCCTCTCCAATGTATGCGCATCCAGAAACCAACTTACTAGTTTACAGAAATAAAAGTAATTCAGTGATCGGGAACAAGTAGTTGTTTTACGCCGACTGACCTGTTAGACTTCAACCGGTTTATTTGTCCGGCCTACAGAAAGTAAATTTAGAGATTGGAACATGTGGAGAATAATTTTAGGTTGAAAGGTCTCAGCCCAAAATGTCAACAACTTATTCCCCTCCATAGAAGCTGCCCGACCTGTTGAATTCCTCCAGCGTTGTTGTGGTGTACTTAATATTTCAGTCATATTTGTAGGGTGGCGGGGTGGAGATGTCTCTACCAAAGGAGATGTGAGGCACTCCTTCTCTCCGCTAGCCCGCAGGTCACCCTTGGACAAGGTCACCTGCTTAGCCCCCCAATTAGGGCTAAGTGAAGTCATGGGAGCAGGTGGTGGATGGTCATATAAACGTCCTGGTTATGCAACCACTGATGCCAGGCAGACAGTCCCTGAAGAGTATTGATAATGGCTGGGGTCATCCACTTTGTAAAGACACTGCGCAGAAGACGACAAGGGCAAACTAAGTTTTTCACGCAGAGAGTGGTGAGTGCGTGAAATGGGCTGCCGGCGGCAGCGGAGGCGGAAATGATAGGGTCTTTTAAGAGACTCCTGGATGGCTACATGGAGCTTAGAAAAATAGAGGGCTATGGGTAAAGCCTAGGTAGTTCTAAGGTAGGGACATGTTCGGCACAGCTTTGTGGGCTGAAGGGCCTGTATTGTGCTGTATGTTTTCTACGTTTGTATGTAAACCACGTCTATAGAAAAATTTGCCACGTTATTGAACACAGCACATAATAATGATGATCCATAATATTTGAGTAATATTATAAATATATTGTTTGATTAAGCATTCTTTGTTTGTTTACACAATTCATTACAGTTTATATGTAAGAAGTATGAGAATGGCATACATCATCACACACCACATCATATGTGAGTATCTTACTAGAGAAAAGGAACTTAAGGACACGAGAGATTCTGCAAATGCTGGAAATCCAGAGCAACACACACACACACAAAATGCTGGAGGAACTCAGCAGGTTAGGCAGCATCTATTGAAATGAGTAAGCAGTCGACTTTTCTTCATGACTGGAAAGGACGAGGAAAGACACTAGAATAAAGAGGTGGTGGGAGGGGAAGGAGAACAAGATAGAAGGTGATAGGTGAAAACAGGTGGGTGGGAAAGGTAAAGGGCTGGAGAGGAGGGAATCTGACGGGAGAGGAGAGTGGACCACAAGAGAAAGGGAAGGAGGAGTTGGACCCAGGGGGAGATGATAGGCAGATGAGAAGAGGGAAGAGGCCAGAGTACATGACTATCCCCAGGCTTCTGGGTTTTTCTTTTGATTACTTTCTGTCATTACAAAACATAATAATGTTGTGTGCTGCTCTGTATTTCCAGCATCTGCAGATCCTCTTGTGTTTTAAATCAGTGGTGTAATTGCCCAATACTGAAGCAGTCCAGTGCCAGATGCCCAGAAAAATCTGGCAAATCCAGCTGGAGATGTCAGCTTTTAAGCCAAATGACCTGAAAGGCAGTCGCAACATCTATGCTATATTGACTGTCCTGTTGTACATACTATTTATTACAGATTACTACAGATTGCACAACAGCACCTCTATCACCTCAGATGGTTGAAGATGTTTGGTGTGGGCCCCCAAATCCAAAGAACTTTCTATAGATGCACGATTGAGAGCATCCTGACTGGCTGCATCACTGCCTGGTATGGGAACTGTACTTCCCTCAATCGCAGGACTCGGCAGAGAGTGGTGCAGACAGCCCAGCACATCTGTAGATGTGAATCTCCCTCTATTCAAGACATTTACAAAGACAGGTGTGTAAAAAAGGTCCGAAAGGTCATTGGGGAACTGAGCCACCTCAACCACAAACTGTTCCAGCTGCTACCATCTGGGAAACAGTACCACAGCTTAAAAGCCAGGACCAACAGGCTCTGGGACAGCTTCTCCCACCAGGCCATCAGACTGCTTAACTCATACTGACACAACTGTATTTCTAAGTTATATTGACTATTCTCTTGTACATACTATTTATTATAAATTGCACATTGCACATTTAGACGGAGACATAACGTAAAGATTTTTACTCCTCATGTATATGAAGGATGTAAGTAATAAAGTCAATTCAATTCAATTCAACATTGCACATTTAGACGGAGACATATTGTACAGATTTTTACTCTTCAGGTATGTGAAGGATGTAAGAATAAAGTCAATTCAATTCAATATATCAGTATTTAACAGGGTTACAAAACTGGATGATTACTTAAGGTTGTCATAGCAGGGAGGTGGGGGTGGTAGTGGGGTTAAGCTCCCACGACCTACTAAATGCTCCCAATGGGGTGCACCTGAAAAAGCCTCTGACAACCAAGTCTAGCTCCTGGCCTTCACACGTGGCTCAGCTACAAACCCGACATAACCATTTCTACTGACAGAAGAAGGGGAAAAGGCAGGTTACTGGCACCTTAAAAGCAATTGCTTCAGTCAGAAGGGGCTTGTCAGCTCATTTAAGATAAGGAAAACTCTGATCTCAAACTTCTGAAGCCTTGCAGCGATACTGACATGGGGGAAGGCTTCAGGAGTAAATGCTGAGGAAACACCCAGAGCTGGAATCCTTAAGGCAGTACAACGTTGAGTTCAACACTGACTGGTAACTCCTGCAATGTACCAAACTGTATTGGTCTCTGCAGTCCCTTTGGATTCATCAACTGTATGGAGAGGGGGAGTCTGCTATATGGGCAACAGCTTGCTCTCCATATCGTACTGCCCTGACTTGCATATGATAGCCAGGATGTAATATCCATGGCAGAGGTTGATATATTCTTGATTGGTCAGGGTATGAAGCGATACGGGAAGAAGTTGCTTGGAGTACCTTCTGTGGGAGGTACGACCTGTACAAAAAGGACAGGTTACACAGGAACCCAAAGGGGTCCAATATCCTAGCGGGCACATTTAATAGAGCTGTTGGAGAAGGTTTAAACTAATTTGGCAAGGGGATGGGAACCGGAGAGATAGGGATGAGGAAGGGGAAAACAGAAATAAATCAGATAGCGTGCAACAAAGATTATAGAAAGAACAGGCAGGAGATGATTATTAATCAAAGCCAGAGGCATGAATTACGGGCAATAGAGGCGTGGTGCAGTTAAAACAGAAAGCAACAAATACTGGACTGAGAATGTTGTATTTGAATGCACGCAGCATAAGGAATAAAATGGACGATCTTGAAATTCAGCTACAGATTGGCGAATATGACATTGTGTCCATCTCTGAAACTTGGCTAAAGGATGGCTGCCATTGGGAGCTGAACGTCCAAGGATATACAGTATATCGAAAAGATAGATTAGTAGGCAGAGGGGGTGGTGTGGTTCTATGTATAAGAAATAATATTAAATCATTGGAAAGGGATGACATAGGATTGGATGGTATAGAGTCTCTATGGGTTGAGTTAAGAAATGGCAAGGGTAAAAGGACACTAATGGCAGTTGTATACAGGCCTCCAAACAGCAGCCGGGATGTGGATTACAAATTACAGCATGAGATAGAAAAGGCATGTCAGAAAGGCAATGTCATGATAATTGTTGGGGATTTTAACATGAAAGTATCATGGTCCGGATCGGGGTCCCTTTAAATTTAGCTTGTTTATGTTACGATCCGGACCGTTGATTCCTTGTTTTCCCGTGTCCCTCGACTTTGGTGATTAGAGGCAATTAACACTCGGCTGAACCGGTAGTCTATAGTCTCCGACTTTCAGCCGTTCGGTGCGGGAGCGTCTGCAAAGTCATCCAAGGTACGGTGTGTCGATGTCATCTGACCGAAGCGAGTGCCGGTAATTCGCCTCTCCTCACCGGAGCAACCCTGTCCAGTTACCTCGCCAAAGCGAGCCTACAAACTTTCCTCACCGAGGTGGGTCCGTCAGTTAACCCGCCGGAGGGAATCGAGAACCGCTGTCTACTGTTCCCGGGCCGAGTCGAGAGCTTGCCACTACCCAGAGGCTCCAAGTCAAGTCCTTGCCCTGGCGGCATTCAAGCACCAAGTCTAGTCCTGGCCCTAGCGGCTTCCCAGTTCTGAGTCAAGTCCTGGCCCTGACGGTCTGTGATTCCTGTTCTACCCCCTTGTCTGAATCCCTTCTCTGCCCCTCTCACCTCTAGCCCTCGTCTGCAGCTCCCGCCTGCACTTCGGTCTAGTTCCATCACCGGAGCTAGACAGGTACTGTCTGGTGTTTATTCGCGTTGGTCTTGTCTTGTCTTGTCCTCGCTTCCGTGGGGTAAGTCAGGCCGTCTTGCCGTTGCTCCGCGGGGGGGTCATGTTTTGTCTTGTCTGGTCCTTGCCTCCATGGGGGTAAGTCTGGCTGTCTCGCCGTTGCCCTGCAGGGAGTCATGTCTTGTCCTGTCCTCGCCTCCGTGGGGTAAGTCAGGCCGACTTGCCATTGCCCCGCGGGGAGTCATGTCTTGTCTTGTCTTGTCCTCGCCTCCATGGGGTAGGTCAGGCCGTCTTGCCATTGCCCCGTGGGGGGTCATGTTCTGTCTTGTCTTGTCCTCGCCTCCGTGGGGTAAGTCAGGCCGTCTTGCCGTTGCCCTGCGGAGGGTCATGAGTCCCGGCCCTATGTCCTGTACCCAAGGAGGGGTCCCGACTCTGTAATCTGTGTATGTGTCCATGGTTCCATGTACCTGCTCTCCCGAGACCGAGGCTCTGTGTTCCCATGTTCCTCCTCTCCCTAGCCCATGTCATGCCCATGCCTGGTTCTGGGGTCCGAGCCCGAGGCAAGACCCAGGTACTGGGTCCTTGCCAAGTCTCGGGCTTGGAGTCCATACTCTAGCCTCTTCATGTCTCCTCTAGTTCTGGGAGCCGATTCTGAGTCCTAGCCCAGATCCTTGGTCCCAGCCTAGTCGTAGTCCTCAGTCCTTGTCCAGTTCGCTACTCCTGCTCCTGCCTAGCTCTCCTGATACCGAACAGTAAACTAAATTTAATTAACCTCACAAGATGTGTCTTGCATTTGGGTCCACCCTTGCTCCCAATGCCCCCGCCATTGTGACAGAAAGTGGATTGGGAAAACCAGGTCAGTACTGGACCTCAAGAGAGAGAATTTGTAGAATGCCTAAGGGATGGCTTTTTAGAACAACTTGTTGTTAAGCCCACTAGGGGATCGGCTGTGCTGGATTGGGTGTTGTGCAATGATCTGGAGGTGATAAGAGAGCTTAAAGTTAAGGAACCCTTAGGGAACAGTGATCATACTATGATTGAGTTCACATTGAAATTTGAGAAGGAAAAAAATAAAATCCAAAGTGTTGGTATCTCAGTGGAATAAAGGAAATTACAATGGCATGAGAGGGGAACTGGCTGAAGTTGACTGGAAAGGGACATTTGCAGGAAAGACAGCAGAGCAGTAATGGCTGGAGTTTCTGCGAAAAATGAGTGAAGTGCAAGACAGATATATTCCAAATAAGAAGAAATTTTCAAAGGGAAGAAAGACACTACCGTTGCTGACAAGTGAAGTCAGAGCCAAAGTAAAAGCAAAAAGAGGGCATACAAGGAAGTCAGAGCTAATGGGAAGATAGAGGATTGGGGAGCTTTTAAAAACTCACAGAAGGAAACTAAGAAGGTCATTCGGAAGGAAAATATGAATTCCGAGAGGAAGCTGGCAACTAATATCAAAGAAGATACCAAAAGCTTTTTTAAGTATATTAAGGATGAAAGAGAGTTGAAGGTAGATATAGGACCAATACAAAATGACATTGGAGATATTATAATGAGAGATGCTGAGATGGCAGCGGAACTGAATACGTATTTTGCATCAGTCTTCACAGTGGAAGACGTCTGCAGTATACTGGACATTCAAGAGTGAAGTGAAGTTTGTGCATTGAAAATTACAATTGAGAAGGTGCTCAGGAAGCCTAATAGTCTGAGGGTGGATAAATCTCCTGGTCCTGATGGAATGCACCCTCAGGTTCTGAAGGAAGTAGTCGGAGAGATTGAGGAGGCATTAGCGATGATCTTTCAAGAATCGATAGATTCTGGCATTGTACCGGATGACTGGAAAATTGCAAATGTTACTTCGCTATTTAAGACAGATGGGAGGCAGCGGAAAGGAAACTATAGACCTATTAGCCTGACATCAGTGGTTGGGAAGTTGCTGGAATCGATTGTTAGGGATGAGATTACGGAGTAGCTGGAGGCACATGACAACATAGGCCAAAGCCAGCATGTTTTCCTGAAAGGAAAATCCTGCCTGACAAACCTACTGCAATTCTTTGAGGAAAGTACATAGAACATAGAATAGTACAGCACAGTACAGGCCGTTCGGCCCACAATGTTGTGCCGACCCTCAGACCCTGCCTCCCATATCACCCCCCACCTTAAATTCCTCCATATACCTGTCTAGTAATCTCTTAAACTTCTCTAGTGTATCTGCCTCCACCACTGACTCAGGCAGTGCATTCCACGCACCAACCACTCTCTGAGTAAAAAACCTTCCTCTAATATCCCCTTTGAACTTCCCACCCCTTACCTTAAAGCCATGCCCTCTTGTATTGAGCAGTGGTGCCCTGGGGAAGAGGCGCTGGCTATCCACTCTATCTATTCCTCTTAATATCCTGTACACCTCTATCATGTCTCCTCTCATCCTCCTTCTCTCCAAAGAGTAAAGCCCTAGCTCCCTTAATCTCTGATCATAATGCATACTCTCTAAACCAGGCAGCATCCTGGTAAATCTCCTCTGTACCCTTTCCAATGCTTCCACATCCTTCCTATAGTGAGGCGACCGGAACTGGACACAATACTCCGAGTGTGGCCTAACCAGAGTTTTATAGAGCTGCATCATTACCTTGCGACTCTTAAACTCTATCCCTCGACTTATGAAAGCTAACACCCCATAAGCTTTCTTAACTACCCTATTCACCTGTGAGGCAACTTTCAGGGATCTGTGGACATGTACCCCCAGATCCCTCTGCTCCTCCACACTACCAAGTATCCTGCCATTTATTTTGTACTCTGCCTTGGAGTTTGTCCTTCCAAGGTGTACCACCTCACACTTCTCCGGGTTGAACTCCATCTGCCACTTCTCAGCCCACTTCTGCATCCTATCAATGTCTCTCAGCAATCTTCGACAATCCTCTACACTATCTACAACACCACCAACCTTTGTGTCATCTGCAAACTTGCCAACCCACCCTTCTACTCCCACATCCAAGCAGGGTAGACAAAAGGAGATGCAGTAGACATGGTGTATTTGGATTTTTAGAAGGCCTTTGACAAGGTGGTGCACATGAGGCTGCTTAGCAAGATAAGAGCCCATAGAATTACAGGGAAGTTACTAGCGTGGGTGGAACATTGGCTGGTCAGCAGAAAACAGAGTGGGAATAAAGGGATCCTATTCTGACTGGCTGCTGGTTACCAGTGGAGTTCCACAGGGGTCGTTGTTGGGACTGCTGCTTTTTACGATGTATGTCAATGATTTGGACTGCGGTATTAATGGATTTGTGTCTAAATTTGCCGATGATACAAAGATAGGTGGAGGAGCGGGTAGTGTTGAGGAAACAGAAAGACTGCAGAGAGACTTAGATTGTTTAGAGGAATGGGCAAAGAAGTGGCAAATAAAATACAATGTTGGAAAGTGTATAGTCATGCACTTTGGTGGAAGAAATAAATGGGCAGACTATTATTTAGATGGGGAGAGAATTCAAAATGCAGAGATGCAAAGGGACTTAGGAGACCTTGTGCAAGATACCCTAAAGGTTAACCTCCAAGTTGAGTCAGCTGTGAAGAAGGTGAATGCAATATTGGCATTCATTTCTAGATGTATAGAATAAAAGAGCAGGGATGTGATGTTAAGGCTCTATAAGGCACTCGTGAGACCTCACTTGGAGTACTGTGTGCAGTTTTAGGCTCCTTATTTTATAAAGGATTATACTGATGTTGGAGGGGGTTCAAAGATGATTCACGAGAATGATTCCAGGAATGAAAGGGTTACCGTATGAGGAACGTCTGGCAGCTCTTGGGCTGTATTCCTGGAGTTCAGGAGAATGATGGGGGATCTCATAGAAACATTCTGAATGTTAAATGGCCTGAACAGATTAGATATGGCAAAGTTATTTCCTATGGTAGGGGATTCTAGGACAAGAGGGCACAACTTCAGGATTGAAGGATGTCCTTTTAGAACTGAGATGCGGAGAAATTACTTTGGTCAGAGGGTGGTAAATCTGTGGAATTTGTTGCCACGAGCAGCTGTGGAGGCCAAGTCACTGGATGTATTTAAGGCAGAGACAGATAGGTTCTTGATTAGCCGGGGCATCAAAGGGTATGGGGTGAAAGCAGGAGAGTGGGGATGAATGGATCAGCCCATGATTGAATGGTGGAGCAAACTCGATGGGCAGAATGGCCTGCTTCTGTTCCTATATCTTATGGTCTTATGAGTACTGCACAGATGCAACAGAAGCATTCCCACACAGATCTGGAGAAGAGTTTTAAAAACAAAGTCTCTTTTGTAAGAGAGGTGCCACCAAGTGGAGTAGTCATCATAGGAGCGATTGTCATCAGAGTAGCCTGAGGCAGAGTAGTAATTCTTTGGCTCAACAAGGCTTCAGCAAGAACAGGCAGAGGCAAGGTAAGTAGGTAAATTCATTCCTTGTTTCTTATTTAAATACTGAGAGAATAGTGGGTATGTCTACAGAGCCAGTATTCTGTTCAGGGTGTCAGATGTGGGATTTCTAGGAGACTTCCAGCCTCCTCATCATTAGGGAAAATGAAGCAGTGACAGACAGGAGCTACAGGGAGGTAGTTATCCCAAGGCTACAGGAGACAAATAAATGGGTGAACGTTAGGAGTGGAAAGGGAGAATGTCAGATAGTGGAGAGCATTCCTGTGGCCGTCCCCTTCAATAAGAAGTACTCCATTTTAAGTACTGTTGGTGGGGGGGGGGTGGGCACTACCTGGGGAAGCAACAGCAGCCATGCCTCTGGCTCTGTCTGGCCTTGTAGCTCAGAAGGGTAGGGAAGTGAAGAGGATGGCAGCAGTAAAAAGGGACTCCATAGTCAGGGGGATAGATAGGTAATTCTGTGGACGCAGAAAAGAAACACGGATAATAGTTTGACTCCCAGTTGCCAGGTCCGTGATGTTTCTGAACGCGTCCACAATATCCTGAAAGGGAGGGTGAGCAGCCAGAAGTTGTAGTACATATTGGTACCAATGACATATGTAGAAAAAGGGAGAAGGTCCTGAAAAAAGAATACAGGGAGTTAGGATAGAAGCTGAGAAATAGGACCTCAATGATACTAATATCAGGATTGCTGCCTGTGCCATGCGACAGTGAGGATAGGAATAGAATGAGGTGGCAGATAAATGTGTGGCTGAAGAATTAAAGCAGGAGGAGATTTCTGGATAATTGGGACCTATTCTGGGGCAGGCGGGACCTGTACAAAAGGGATGGGTTGCACCTGAATCCAAAGGGGACCAATATTCTCATGGGCAGGTTTTCTAGAGCTGTTGGGAGAGGTTTAATCTAATATGGCAGGGGAATGGGAACCAGTATGATAGAGCTGCGGATGAGCCAGAAGGTTTACAAGTAGATGATGGGTGTAACATGAATGTAAGGAAGGATAAGCCAATGATTGGGTACAAATCAGGAGGAATGTAGGAGGGAGGAAAAGATGGCGGCGCGACGCAGCGCTTGCAGCCACTCCGAATGATATCATAATGTGTTAACTAGGGGCCATGCACAATCCTGATTTGATGGAGACAGTCGTGAGAAGCACGGAGGAACACCTGGAGAAACTTCTGGAATGCCCGCTTCGCTGCCGCTGCTACTGTGCGATCGAGAATCTCTGGAGGGGAAGGCCCCAAATCCTCGGCTTTGCCTATTGCCTGTTGCCGGGGCCGGGGTCGAAGCACTTGGCAGAGATGGTGCTCGGTGCTCGGTGTCGAGCTGGTTGGAGGCTTGGAGTTTTCGGACGGACTCAGAGTCGGACTGTGGATTGCGGCGCTGGAGGTTCACCGTCTGCGTGAGATGATGGGACTTTCGAGAGACTTTGAGACTTTTTACCGTGCCATGGTCTGTTCTTTATCAAATTACGGTATTGCTTTGCACTGTTGTAACTATATGTTATAATTATGTGGTTTTTCTCAGTTTTTCAGTCGGTTTGTCATGTGTTTCTGTGATATCATTCTGGAGAAACATTATATCATTTCTTAATGCATGCATTACTAAATGACAATAAAAGAGGACTGCGTGTCCTCATAATCTAAAAAAAATGCAGACAGAGCAAAGAGTTAAATTGTACCACAGAGGCAAAATTCAAAAGGGCGAAGAATGCAGGACTGAAGGTGCTGTATTTAAATAAGTGTAGAGTTCTGAATAAGGTGGATGAACTCGTGGTTCAATTACAGATTTGTCGATATGATGTTGTGGGCATCACTGAGTCGTGGCTGAAAGAAGGCCATAGTTGGGAGCTTAACATCAAAGGATGTACTTTGTATCAAAAGGATAGGCAGGAAGGCATAGGCAGTAGTGTGGCTCTGTTGGTAAGAGATGGAATTATACATTTAGAAAGAGGTGACATAGGGTGTGGGGTTGAGATTGCAAAGGGAGCAGGAAAAGGCATGTTATAAGGGTAATCACACAATTGTAATGGGACTTCAATATGCAAAGGGATTGGGAAAACTAGGTTGGTGTCAGATTGCCAGAGAGGGAATTTGTTGAATGCCTACAAGATGGCTTTTTAGAGCACTTATGCTTAAGCCTACTTGGGGAAAGACCATCTTAAATTGGGTGTTGTGTAATACCCCAGATCTTATTAGGGAGTTTAATAGGAACACTTAGGAGACAGTGATCATAATATGATTGCATTCATACTGCAGTTTGAGAGGGGGAAGCACAAGTGACATGTATCAGTATCACAATGGAATAAAGAGGATTACAGAGGCATAAGAAAGGAGCTTGCCCAGGTGGATTGGAGGAGGATACTGGTGGGGATGATGGCTGAGCAGTGATGGCTGAAGTTTCTGGGAATATTTCACAAGGCGCAGGATAGATAGGGTCCCACAGAAGAAGTAATTCTCAACTGGCAGGGGTATGTAACTGTGGCTGACAAGGGTAATTAAGGACTGCATAAAAGGCAAGGAAAGGGCATATAACAACACAAGTGAGTGGAAAGTTGGATGATTGGGAAGCTTTTAAAATCCAACAAAAGGCAACTAAAAAGGCTTTAAGAAAGGAAAAGATGAAATATGATGGCAAACTAGCCAATAATATAAAGCAGGATACCAAAAGTTTTTTCGGTTATATAAAGAGTAAAAGGGAGATGAGAGTTGATATTGGACCACTGGCAAATGATGGGGGTGAGGTAGTAATGGGGGACAAAGAAATGGCAGATGAACTTAACAAATACTTTGCATCTGTCTTCACTGTGCAAGACACTAGCAGTGTACCAGAAGTCCATGAGTGTCAGGGTGCAGGGATGAGTGCCATTGCTATTACAAAGCAAAAAGTGCCAAGTAAACTCAAAGATCTTAAGGTAGATAAGTCATGTGGACCAGATGGACTACATCCCAGAGTCCTGAGAGAGGTTTCTGAAGAGATAACGGATGCATTGGTCATGATCTTTCCAGAATCACTTGATTCTGTCATGGTCATAACGGACTAGAAGATTACAAATGTCACTCCACTCTTTCAGAAGGGAGAAAGGCAAAAGAAAGGAAATTATAGGCCAGTTAGCCTAACCTCAGTGGTTGGGAAAGTGTTGGAGTCTATTATTAAGGACGAGGTTTCAGGGTACTTGGATTCTAATGATATAATACGTCAAAGTCAGCATGGTTTAGGTAAAGGAAAATCTTGCCTGACAAATCTGTTAAAGAGTTCTATCAAGAAGTAACAAGTAGGGTGGACAAAGGAGAGGCAGTGGATATAATTTACTTGGCGTTTGATAAGGTGCCACACATAAGGCTGTTTAACAAGATAAGATCCTCTTGGATAAAAGGGGCCTTTCCTGGTTGGCTGTCAGTGACGAGTGGTGTTCCTCAGGGGTCAGTATTGGGACCGCGCTTTTCACATTGTTTGTTGGAGATTTGGATAATGGAACTGATGGCTTGGTAGCAAAGTTTGCGAATGATACAAAGATAGGTGGAGGGGTAGGTAGTGCTGAGGGAGCAATGCGTTTGCATCAGGAGTTAGACAGATTGGAAGAATGGGCAAAAAGGTGGCAGATGGAATATAGTGTTGAAATAAATGTTGGCATTTATTTCAAGGGGAATGAAACATAAAAACAAGTAAGCCTTTATAAGACACTAGTCAGGCTGCACTTGGAGTATTGTCAACAGATTTGGGCCCCATATCTCAAAAGAGATGTGTTGTCACTGGAGAGAGTCCAGATGAGGTTTACGAGGATGATTCCAGGAATGAAGGGGAGAAGCATTTAGCAGCTTTGGGCCTATACTCACTGGAATTTAGAAGAATACGTGGGGATGTTATTGAAGCCTTATACTGTTTGTCCATCGTCGTCGTCGATGAAGACCTCGACACCATTGATGGTGTCGAGACTAGAGCATGATTTGGATTTAAGTGAGGGAGAGTTGCACAATGTCAGCCTCACTCTCTCTTCCCAATTCCCATCTGGATCCAGTGGCAAGACAGAGTTGAGATGGCTGGAGATGGGACTAGGCACAGTGGATGACCAGGATGTTGTCTGTGTCTTGTCGTGCTCTACATGTTCCATGACGTTTGCAGAGACCGCCTTCTTGACCGTTGGACCTTCCATTGATCTTGTCCACTCAATCCACCGGAGTCTGTCTTCACATGCTGGGATAGACATTTCCCTATCTCGCCGAGGGTTTGAGACCCGTCGGCTACCCTCACCTGGTTTAGCCAGCTTGTCGAAGCTGTTGCCCAGGGTGTGGCCGCTGTCACATGCAAACAGCTACGAGGAGCCACAGGTGAGAGCTGAGTGCCAGGTGGGGACCGAAGGTGGATTAACCGCCTTGAAAATGACGTGACATGCTCCCCCACCAGAGCTGCTACCCCTTCCTGAATTTGCTACACCCCATTGAAGCCTACCGAATGTTGAAAGGACTAGATAGGGTGGATGTGGAGAGAGTGTTTCCTATAGTGGGGGTATCCAGAAGTGGGGGTATCTATAGTGGGGGACACAGCCTCAAAATTGAGGGTTAACCTTTTCGAACAGAGTTCAGGAGTAATTTTTTTAGCCAGAGAGTGATGAATCTGTAGAATGCTCTGCCATAGACTGTGGTGGAGGCCAAGTCTATGGGTATATTTAAGTTGGAATTTGATCATTTCCCATCAGTCAGGGTATCAAGGAACGTGGCGAGAAGGCAGGTGTATGGGGTTGAGTGGGATCCGGGATCAACCATGATAGAATGGCGGAGCAGACTCGATGGGCTGCATGGCCTTATTCTGCTCCTATGTTTTATGGTCTAAGGCAGGAGATTGGTACTGAGAGGAAAAATAGATCAGAAATGGTGGAGTAGACTCAATGGGCCAAATGCCCTAATTCTGCTCCCATATCTTATGGTCTAAGTCTACTCCACTGTTCCATCTTGGCTGATTTGTTATCCCTCTCAACCCTGCTCTCCTGCCTTCTCCTTGTAACCTTTGATGCCTTGACTAACCAGCTTCTGCTTCAAATATACCCAATGACTTAGCCTCCACAGCCATCTGTGGCAATGAATTCTAGAGATTCACCATCCTCTGGACAAGGAAATTCTTCCTCATCTCTCTTCTAAATGGTCGTCCCTCTATTCTGAGGCTGTGCCCTCTGGTCCAAAACTCCCCCACTATCGGAAACATCCGCTCTACTGAGGTCTTTCAATATTCGGTAGGTTTCAATGAGATCCTCCCTCATTCTTCTAAACTCCAGCGAGTACAGGATTAGAGCTGTCAAATGTTCTCATACATTCAATACTGACGAAGGGTCTTGGCCCAAGACGCCGACTGTACCTCTTCCTAGAGATGCTGCCTGGCCTGCTGCGTTCACCAGCAACTTTGATGTGTGTTGCTTGAATTTCCAGCATCTGCAGAATTCCTCATGTTTGCGCTTTCATTCCTTGAATGATTTTCATGAACTTCCTCTGGACTCTCTCCAATGCCAGCCCATCCTTTTTAGATAAGGGGCCCAAAACTGCTCACAGTACTCCAAATACTGAACAATGCCTTGTAAAGAGCCAGCATTACATCCAAGCAACACACACAGGATGCTAGAGGAACTCAGCAGGTCAGGCAGATTCGATAGAAATGAATAAACAGTTGATGTTTCGAGCCAAGACCCTTCATCAGGACTGGAAAGGAAGGGGGAAGACCTTTGGATAAAAAGCTGTGGAGGAGAAGGAGGATAGCTAGACGGTGATAAGTGATGCCAGGTGGTAGGAAAGATATGTCCTTGCGTTTATATTCTAGTCCTCTTGAAATGAATCCTTACCCTAACACTAAAGTACAGTCCCAGCACAATCAAATGCTCCTCATACATTAACCCTTACACTTCCGGGATCATTCTCATAAACAGTCACTGAATCCTTTTCAACAGCAGCATACTCTTTCTTACCTAGCTTCGATGAGGCACTTTGGGCAACTTGAGGTGGTGAAGGCCTTTTGATATTAGGTAAGTTCAGCGAGCACACCAGGCATGCTAGCATAGTGGTTAGCACAATGCTCTACAGTACCAGTGGTCCAGGTTCAACTCCCGTCGCCGTCTGTAAGGAGTTTGTATGCTCTCCCTGTGACCGTGTGGATTTCCTCCGGGTGCTCTGGTTTCCTCCCACAGTCCAAATATATACTGGTTGGTACATTAATTAGTCGTTGAAAATTGTTCCATGATTAGGCTAGGGTTACATTGGGGGTTGTTGGTCTGGAAAGGCCTATTCTGCACTGTATATCAATAAATAACAGAAGTCCGTTTCTACAGTAAGGGACTAATGGTGACACTGGAGAATGAACCAAGAGTTTGATAACATAATCAGAATCAGGTTTATTGTCATTGACATATGTCATGAAATTTGTTGTTTTGCAGCAGTGGTGCAGTGCAACTTAAAATATTCTATTAATTATAATAAAATATATTTAAAAACTAAACTAGTGGAAAAAGAGAACAAAAGTAGTCAGGTGGTGTTCATAGGTGTTATGTTTTGTAACTTCAAAATATTAAACTAACTGAAAGGAAGACACAGGAGTTCAAAATGAGGGTCTAACTACAAGTTTACTTTAAGCGAGCAGCACATGCATACTTGGCAGCATGACGATGTATGCAATTGTCGAATTTTTATATGCAACTTGTAATGAATTCTTTAAACAGAAATGTACACGTAATAAATGATGTGTGTGTGTGTGTATGTGTGTGTGTGTGTACACACAAGATTACCAAATATTGAAATATTAAGTGCACAACAATAGATTCATTGTCCATTCAGAAATCTGATGACAAAAGGGAAAGTAGCTGTTGTTAAAATAATTGAGCATGTGTCTCCAGACTCCTATACCTCTCCATCTGAAATATCCATAATTGAAAAGTATCCAAAAATCTCAGTGTCTTTAGAATTCCATGGGTCCAATCAGGCATTCTTTGTGAGCTGATATTTTGAATTCAAGGTGTCTATGTGCTTTATGGTGTGCAGGGAGGGTCCAAGTGATCAACAGTGCAAAGGGAAAAGTGTTACGTTTATGCAGCATATTGGAATTGTGCAGATATTAGATAACGGAGAGTAACTGTATGAGCTGATGGAATGTTCTGGTGCTGGCGACACTTGATAAGGGCAAGAGGCAATTTAAATAAGGGTGGAAAGCACAAAGCCACGGCAGTTGCTCTTGCTCAACTTTTTTTGTCAGTGGCTTAAGCAACGTCACGGTGAAAGTGTACCTGATCCCAAGTCATTAACTGAATAAAGAGACCAGAGGGCTTGATGGGTTGCACATTAGCAAGACCTGTGGCTCTGCAAATGGACGTCTGAAAGAATTTCGCACAACGGCATCGGCTGCAGAAGCTGCTAGGCAAGGGGTGTCAGCAGAGGCCACAGAGAAATATATTGATTTATTTGCTGTCAGTGAGAGATGGAGATGACTTTAACCCCCAAGCAGATTTATAATGCTGCTACAGCACGCCTCCCTGGCAGCACACCGGTTGGGAGAGGAGGACAGGCAGCATCAAGCAGGAAGGAACCAAGAACAGAATGACTGTCCTTAATTGTAAAATAAAAATATTCAGTAGTACAGCACAGTACATGCCCTTTGGCCTACGATGTTCTGCCAACCTTTTAACCTGCTCCAAGATCAATCTAACTCTTCCCTCCCACATAGCCCTCCATTTTTCTATCATCCACATGCCTATCTAAGAGTTTCTTAAATGTCCCTAATGTATCTGTCTCTACCACCCCCGCTGACTAATCTCTGTGAAAAAATCCTTCCTCTAACAACCCAATTATACTTCCATAGAAACATAGAAACAGAGAAAACCTACAGTACAGTACAGGCTCTTCGGCCCACAACGCTGTGGCGAACATGTACTCACTTTAGAAATTACCTAGGGTTACCCATAGCCCTCTATTTTTCTAAAATCCATGTACCTATCCAGGAGTCTCTTAAAAGACCCTATCATATCCACCTCCACCACCATCGCCAACAGCCCATTCCACTCACCCACCACTCTGCGTAAAAAACTTACCCCTGACATCAATCACCTTAAAATTATGCCCCCTCATATTAGCCATTCCTGCCCTGGGAAAAAGCCTCTGGCTGTCCACTCAAATTATGCCTCTTATCATCTTGTACACCTCTATCAAGTCACCTCTCATCCTCCTCCGCCTGAAAGAGAAATGCCCCAGCTCACTCAGCCTGATCCCATCAGCACCCTGGTAATCGCCTCTGCACCCTCTCTCAAGCCTCCACATCCTTCTGAGGTGACCAGAACTGAACAGTCTAACAGTCTGACCAGGGTTTTATAGGGCTGCAATGTTACCTCATGCTCTTGAACTCAGTTGCTTGACTAATGAAAGTCGAATGACTAATGAAGTACGCATTCTTAACAATCCTATCAACTCTTACAAAAATTCTACAAGCTGTTAGTGGCAGACAAGAATGTTTACATTAGGGCAATGAAGAGACTGAAGGTGTCACCTCTGTTAACAGAACAGAGAACAATAAAGAAGGCTGAAGGCATCCGTGGAGGAATACTGCCGACTGGCACTTTCCAGACTGTGGGAGCATGTGCTGAAGGACGCATTGGTGTTCTATCTGTGTAATAATCTTTCATCTCACTGTTCAGTACTGGAAAGCTACCTGTGTTTTCTTGCATTGTCCCTCTCTGCATCTCTAATTTGTGAATGACACAGTATTTTGTTTCCTGTTCAGTACTGCAGTTCGATCTGTGTAAAACAGTGTTTATTCTCACTGTTCAGTACTGGAGTTCTGTCTGTGTTAAAATACTCAGTGTTTCCTCTTGTACTGGAGTTCTATTGGTGTAATATTCAATGTGCCCTCTCAGAATTCAATATTGGAGTTCCCTCTGAGTAATAATACTCAGTGCTTTCTCTTATTGTTCAGTACTGCAATTCGATCTGAGTAAAACAGTGTTTATTCTCACTGTTCAGTACTGAAGCTCTATTAGTGTTTCCTCTCACTGTTTGTGACTGGATTTCTATTTGTGAATGATACTCAGCATTTTCTTCACCTGTTTGTGCTGCAGTTCAATCTGTGTAAAACACATTTTTTTTACAGTTCAGTACTGGAGTTCTGTCCGTGCAATGATACAGTGTTTTCTCTCACTGTTCAGTATAGGAGTTCAATCTGTGGGGTAATAATACTCATTGTTTCCACTCACAGTTCAGCACTAGAGTTCTAGCTGAGTAATATTACTCAGTGTTTAGTACTGGAGTTCTAACTGCAATAATACTCAGTGCTTTCTTTCACTGTTCAGTTCTGCAGTCCAATCTGTGTAAAAGATAAGACCACAAGACAGACATAGGAGCAGAATTAGGCCATCTGGCCCATCGAATCTGCTCTGCCATTAAATCATGGCTGATCCTTTTTTCTCTCCTCCTCAACCCCACCCATGGCCTTCTCTCCGTAGCCTTTGATGCCATATCCAATCAAGAACCCATCAATCTTTGCCTTAAGTACACCTAATGACCTGTCCTCCACAGATGCACATGGCAACAAATTCAATAAATTCATCATCTTTGTTTTGAATGGATGCCCCTTTATACTGAGACTGTGTCCTCTTGTCCTAGACTCTCCCAGCATGGGAAACAACCTTTCCACATCTACTCTGTCTAGGCCTTTCAACATCCGAAAGGTTTCAATGAGATGTCTCCTCATCCTTCTGAATTCCAGTGAGTACAGACCCAGCGCTATTAAACGTTCCTCGTATGATAACCCTTTCATTCCTGGAATCACCCTTGCAAACCTCCCCTGGACCCTCTCCAATGCCAGCATATTTCTTTCTAAGATGAGGAGCCTAAAACTGTACACAATACTCAAGGTGAGGCCTCACCAGTGCCTTATAAAGCTTCAGCATAATTCTCATTGTCCAGTACTGGAGTTCTGTCTGTGTAAAAATACACGTTTCCTCTCACTGTTCAGTACTGGAGTTCTATCTAGAAACATAGAAACATAGGAAACCTACAGCACAATACAGACCCTTCAACCCACAAAGCTGTGTCGAGCACGTTCTGAGAAATTACCTAGAGTTACCTATAAACCTCTATTCTTCTGAGCTCCATATACCTGTCCAGGAGTCTCTTAAAAGACCCTATTGTATCCGCCTCCACCACCGTCGCCGGCAGCCCATTCCACGCACTCACCACTCTCTGCGTAAAAAAAACTTACCCCTGATATCTCCTCTGTACTTCTATCTGTGCAATAATATTCAGTGTTTCCTGTCACTGTTCAGGAATGGAGTTCAGTCTGTGAAATGGTACTCAGTGCTTCCTCTCACTATCCAGTACTGAAACTCTATCTGTGCAAAACTCAGTGTTTCCTGTCACTGTTGATGACTAGAGTCCTATCTGTGGACTGATACTCAGTGTTTCCTCTCATGATTCAGTACCAGAGTTCCATCTCTGTAACAATGTGTCCTCTCACTGCTTCAGGACTGGAGTTCTATCTGTGCAATAATACTCAGTTTTTCCTCTTTTGTTCAGTACTTGAGTTCTATCTGTGAAATAATACTTAGCGTTTCCTGTCACTGGTGATGACTGGAGTTCTATCTGTGCAATAATACTCAGTTTTTTGCTCTTTTGTTCAGTACTGGAGTTAATAGTCACTGTCTTAGTGTTCATTACCACAGTACTATCTGTGTAATAGATAGATGGATAGATAGATAGATATACTTTATTGATCCTGAGGGAAATTGGGTTTCGTTACAGCCACACCAACCAAGAATAGAGCATAAATATAGCAATACAAAAACCACAAACAATCAAACAACAAAATGCAAACTATGCCAGATGGAAAATAAGTCCAGGACCAGTCTATTGGCTCAGGGTGTCTGACCCTCCACGGGAGGAGTTGCAAGTTCGATGGCCACAGGCAGGAGCGACCTCCCGTGCTGCCCAGTGTTGTATCTCGGTGGAATATGGCCGAAGTCCAACAGTAAAAAGTTCAATATCCGGTCTACAAACACGTTCCTCGATCGTAATCTGACCTGGATTGCACCATCTGTTGTTAACCAGAACAGTAAGCACCCAACTCCTTTACGCTTACCGCTCTCAGTGCACTTCCGGTCAGCCCGAATGGTCTGGAAGCCGTCCATGGAAAAGTTTTGGTCGGGTATGTCCTCGTGCAGCCCCGTTCCAGTGAAACACATAACATTGCACACCCGAAATGTTCTCTGACGCCTGGCTAGCGCCGTGAACCCGTCCATTTTATTACCCACCGAACTCCTCTTCTCCATAAGTCTCTGTTGTCTCGACCCAGTCCTCTTTCCTTGACTTTGTGATCCCCCTCTGCATCCTCTGTGTGTTTTCCTCCAGATTTCAGCAGGGGTGTCCGCCGCTCTGCTCGCTAAACCGGCCGGCATAAGCACAAGCAGCTGGTCCCTGGAATAAACAATGCGACCATGCTTCTACCCGCTAATGAGACATGTCAGAATGTAACTATTTCCAGGGCTAAAAACCCAAATAAAACTCTCTCTACCAGCATGTTAGAAAAGGTGCAGCTTCGACGTGTTACCGTGAAAAAAAAAATAACGTAAGTTAAAAAGTAAGAAGACAAAAGTAAGAATACTGATTGGAACAGCTGTAACAGGCTGCATGCACGACCGGCGCATGGGCACTAATAATACTCAGTATTTTCTCTCACAGTTAAGCACAGGAGTTCTATCTGTGTAATACTGTTTTGCCTCACTGTTAAGCACAGGAGTTCTATCTGTGTAATAACACTCAGTGCTTCCTCACACTGTACCTCACTGGATCTCTAATTGTGAATGATACCCAGTATTTCGCTTCCTTTTCAGTACTGCTGTTTGATTTCTGTAGAACCCAGTGTTTACTCTCACTGTTCTTGACTGGATTTCCATCTGTATAATAACTCCCAGTGTTTTCACTCACTGTTCAGGACTGGAGTCTACCCGTGTAATAATGTTCCCTTTCACTGTTCACTACTGGAGTTCTCCCTCTGTAATAATGCTTCCTCTCACTGTTCAGTAAGGGAGTTCCAGCTGTATAATAATACTCAGGGGCTCCCCTCATTGCTCAGTACTACCTAATTCTACACAGTGTTTCCTCTCACTAATAAGTACTGGAGTCTCCCTAATCTTGCTGGTCAGTACTGGAGTTCCATCTGTACAATAATACCCAGTGTTACCTCTTATTGTGACTGGATGTCTATCTGTGTGATAATAATCAGTGTTTCTACTCACTGTTCACTACTGGAGTAGTTGGAGTGTATGGGGTGTCAGGGAGGGGTAGCACCTCTGGTGGGGGAACATGTCGCGTCCCTTTCAAGGCAGTTTGTCCACCTTTGGTCCCCAGCTGGAACTCAGCTCTCACCCGTGGCTCCTCGTAGCTGTCTGCATGCGACAGCGGCCACACCCCGGGCAACGGCTTCGACAAGCCGGCTAAACCAGGTGAGTGTAGCCGACGGGTCTCAAACCCTCGGTGAGATAGGGATTTGTCTATCCCAGCATGTGAAGACAGACTCCGGCAGATTGAGCGCACGAGACCAGTGGAAGGTCCAACTGTCAAGAAGGCGGTCTCTGCAAGCTTCGTGGAATGCGTAGAGCACAAGACACAGAAGACGTCCTGATCATCCACTGCGCCTAGTCCCATTTCCAGCTGTTTTGACTCTTGTCTTGCCACTGGATCCAGATGGGAATTGGGAAGAGAGAGTGTGGCTGACGCTGCACAACCCTCCCTCACTTAAATCCAAATCATGCGCTAGTCTTGACATCATCGCTGGCTGGTGGTGTACTGACATCAGCGCCGGACTCCGGAGTGAAGGTTCCCGAGTTTGAATCCAGTCGGGCCGCTCCCGGGCATGCTTTCCATCTGTGCCGGGTTGAGTGTCGAGCTAGCAGCTCGACCTCGTAAAAAAAAAGTACTAATGGTTTTGAGGTCTTCATCAATGACGATGGACGAACCTTACTACTGGAGTTCTACCTCTGTAATAATGCTTCCTCTCACTGTTCAATAATGGAGTTCCATCTGTGTAATATTCCTCAGTGTTTGCTCTCACTGTTCGGCACTGGAGTTCTATGTCTGTATTAATACTCTGATTCCTCTCACCTTTCAGTCCTGGAGTTCTATCTCTGGAATAATCTTTCCTTTCAATGTTCAGTACAGGAAATCTATCTGTGTAATAATACTCAGTGTTTCCTCTCAGTGTTCATTATTGGATTTCTATTTGTAAATGATACTCTGTATTTCCCTTCCTGTCCAGTATTGCAGTTCGATCTGTGTAAAACACAGTGTTTATTCACATTGTTCAGTACTGGAGTTCTGTCTGCAATAATTCTCAGGGTTTCCTCTCACTGTTCAGTACTGGAGCTTCCACTTTGCAATACAATGCAGTGTTTCTCCTCACTGTTCGGTACGAGAGTTATACGCAGTGTTTCCTCTCACTGTTCAGTCCTGGAGTTCTATTTATGTAATAATCTTTCCTCTCACTGTTCAGTACGGGAAATCAATCTGCGTAATACTCAGTGATTCCTCTCACTGTTCATCACTGGATATCCATTTGTGAGTGATACTCAGTATTTCCTTTCCTGTTCAGTACTGCAGTTCGATCTGTAAAAAAGTGTTTATTCTCACCATTCAGTACCGGCGTTTCTATTTGCGTAATAATACTCAGCAACTCCTCTCACTGTTCAATACTAGAGTTCCAGCTGTGCACTCATACTCAGGCCTGGAGATCTATCTCTGTAACAAACTTTCCTCTTACTGTTGAGTATTTCCTTTCCTGTTCAGTTCTACAGTTCGATCTGTGTAAAGCAGTGTTTATTCTCGCTGTTCAGCACTGGAGTTCTACCTGTGCCACAATGCACAGTGTTTCCTCCCACTTTTGATTACGGGAGTCCATTCTGTGTAATTCTCAGTGTTTCCTCTAACTCTTCAGTATTGAGTTCTCTCTGTGTAATAATACTCAGAGTTTCCTCTCACTGCTCAATACTGGAGTGAATATTCAGTGTTTCCTCTTACTGTTCATTACTGGAGTTCTATCTCTGTAATAATGTGTCCTCTCACCGTTCAGTCCTTTAGTTCTATCTGTGAAATAACAGTGTTTCCTCCAGCAGTTCAGCAGTGGAGTTAATATTCACTGTCTTATAATGGGTAACAAAGAGATGGCAGAGGAACTAAATGAGTATTTTGCACCAGTCTTCACAGTGGAACACATTAGCGACATACCTGATAGCCAGAGGTCTCCGGGATTAGAATACAGTCAATTACTAGAGAGAAAGCGCTTGGACTAAGAATAGATAAATCTCCCGGACCGGATGAGGTGCACCCATGGGTTCTGAAGGAGGTGGCTTTGGAGATTGTGGAGGCATTGGAAATGATCTTCCAGGAATCAATAGACTCTGGCATGGTTCCGGAGGACTGGAAGGTCGCAAATGTAGTTCCGCTGTTTAAGAAAGGAGGGAGGCAGCAAAAAGAAAATTACAGACCTATTAGTCTGACATTGGTAGTTGGAAAGTTATTGGAGTCGATCCTCAAGGACAAGGTTATGAAATACCTTGAGGGGCATGACAAGATAGGCCCAAGCCAGCATGGTTTCATGAAGGGAAGATCCTGCCTCACCAACCTATTGGAATTTTTTGAGGTAATCTCAAATAAGATTGATAAGGGAGAGGCTGTGGATGTTGTGTATTTGGATTTTCAAAAGGCCTTCGATAAGGTGCCGCATAAGAGGCTGCTTAATAAGATGAGAGCCCATGGAATTACAGGAAAGATATTGGAATGGGTGGAGCATTGGCTGATAGGCAGAAATCAAAGGGTGGGAATAAAGGGATCCTATTCTGATTGGTTGCTGGTTACTAGCAGTGTTCCGCAGGGGTCGGTGTTGAGACTGCTTCTTTTTACAATGTATACCGACTATTTAGATTATGGATTAAATAGTTTTGTGGCTAAGTTTGCGGATGACACCAAGATATAGGTGGAGGAGCAGGAAGTGTTGAAGAAACTGAAAGGTTGCAGAGAGACTTGGTCAGTTTAGAAGAGTGGGCAAAGAAATGGCAGATGAGATACAATGTTGAGAAATGTACGGTTGTACATTTTGGAAGAAGAAATAATCATGCAGATTACTATTTAGATGGGGAGAAAATTCAAAAATCGGAAATGCAAAGAGATTTGGGGGTCCTCGTGCAGGATACCCTAAAGGTTAACCACCAAGGTGGATCGGCGGTAAGGAAAGCGAATGCTATGTTGGCATTCATTTCAAGAGGAATAGTGTATAAGAGTAAGGAGGTGTTGATGAGGCTCTATGGGGCACTGGTGAGACCTCATTTGGAATACTGTGTGCAGTTTTGGGCCCCCTATCTTAGAAGGGATGTTCTCATGTTGGAGAGAGTTCAGAGAAGATTCACGAGGATGATTCCTGGAATGTAGGGGCTAACATATGAGGGGCGTTTGTCAGCTCTTGGACTATATTCATTAGAGAATAGAAGAATGAGAGGGATCTCACAGAAACATTTTGAATGTTGAAAGAGTTGGACAGAGTAGATGTGGAAAGGCTGTTTCCCTTGGTGGGTGAGTCCAGGACAAGAGACCGCAGTCTTAGAATTAGAGGGTACCCATTTAAAGCAAAGATGAGGAAAAATTTTTTTCGCCAGAGGGTCGTGGATTTGTGGAATTCGTTGCCACATACAGCTGTTGATGCCCGATCACTGAGGGTGTTTAAGGAGGAGATTGATAGGCATCTAATTAGTCGGAAATTGGAACTAGATGGGAGAATAGTTTAGCTCATGGTGGAGTGGTGAAGCAGACTCAATGGGCTGAATGGCCTACTTCTGCTCCTTTGTCTTGTGATCTTACTGTTCATTACCAGAGTTCTATCTGTGTAATAATAGTCAGTGTTTCCTCTCAGTGTCAGTACCGGAGCCCTGTCTGTGTAATAGAACTCACTGTTTTCCTCTCACTGTTCAGTACTGGAGTTCTGTGTGTAAACATGCTCAGTGTTTCCTCTCACTGTTCGGTGCTGGAGTTCTATCTGTGTAATGCCGTTTAGCTCACTGTTTGGCATTAGAGTTCTGTCTCTGCAGAATCTTTCTCCTCACTGTTCAGTACAAGAAACCTATCTGTGTAATAGTCAGTGTTTCCTCTTATTGTTTATCTAAAACTAAGGAGCTGGTTGTGGACTACAGGAGGAATGGAGACAGGCTGGCGCCTATTGACATTGATAGATCTGGGTTTGAGAAGGTGAACAAACAGCTTTAATTTCCTCGGCATAAACATTAACGAGTATCTCACATACTGGCCGTGTGGTGAAAAAGGCACAACAGCACCTCTTTCACCTCAGACGGCTGAAGAAGTTTGGTATGGGCCCCCAGATCCTAAGAACTTTCTACAGGAGCACAATTGAGAGCATCCTGACTGGCTGCATCACTGCCTGGTATGGGAACTGTACCTCCCTCAATCGCAGGACTCTGCAGAGAGTGGTGCGGACAGCCCAGCGCATCTGTAGTTGTGAACTACCCACTATTCAGGACATTTACAAAGACAGGTGTGTAAGAAGGGCCCAAAGGATCATTGGGGACCCATGTCACCCCAGCCACAAACCGTTTCAGCTGCTACCATCTGAGAAATGGTACTGCAGCATAAAAGCCAGGACCAACAGGCTCTGGGACAGCTTCTTCCACCAGATCATAAGACTGCTTAACTCAAACTGTATTTCTATGTTATATTGACTATCCTGTTGTACAAACTATTTATTATAAATTACTTCAAATTGCATATTGCACATTTTAGACAGAGACATAACAAAGATTTTTACTCCTCCTGTATGTTAAGGATGTAAGAAATAAAGTCAATTCAATTCACCGCATATTTATTTGTAAATGATACTCACTACTTCCTTTCCTGTTCGGTACCACAGTCCGATCTGTGTAAAAGACAGTGCTTATTCTCACTGTTCAGTACTGGAGTTCTGTCAGTGTAACAGAACTCATTATTTTTTCCTCACTGTTCAGTACTGGAGTTCTATCTGTGTGATAATCCTCAGTGTTTCCTCTCACTGTTCAATACTAGAGTTCTATCAGTGGACTATCACTCAGTATTTCCTCTCACTGTTCAGTACAGGAGTCCAATCTGTGTAATAATGCTCTGATTCCTCTCACTTTTCAGTCCTGGAGATCTATCTCTGTAATAATCTTTCCTTTCAATGTTCAGTACTGGAGTTCTATCTGTGTAATAATACTCAGTGTTTTCTCTCACTGTTCAGTGCTGGAGTTCTGTCTCTGTAGAATCTTTTCTGTCACTGTTCAGTATAGGAAATCAATCTTTGTAATACCCAGTGTTTCCTCTCACTGTTCATCACTGGATATCTATTTATGAATGATACTCAGTATTTTCTTTGCTGTTCGGTACTACAGTTCGATCTGTGTAAAACAGTGTTTATTGTCACTGTTCAGTACTGGAGTTCTATCTGTGTAATAATGTTTCATCTCACTGTTCAGCACTGGAATTCCATCTGTGCCATAATGTAGTGTTTCCTCCCACTTCTGAGCATGGAGCCCTAACTGTGTAATACTCTAGTGTTTCCTCTCATGATTCACTCCTGGAGTTCACCCTCTGTAATAATACTTCCTCTCACTGTTCAGCACTAGAGTTTTATCTGTGCAATAATACTCAGTGATTCCTCTCACTGTTCAAAACTGGTGTTTTATCTGTGGAATGTCTACAGACATCCGAACTATTTAGTACTGGAGTTTGATCCGTGGAATGATACTTAGTGTTTCCTCTCACTGTTCAGTACTGGGGTTCCAGCTGTAGAATAATACTCAAGGTTTTCTCTCACTGTTTATAACTGGATTTCTATTTGTAAATGATACTCAGTATTTCCTTTCCTGTTCAGTATTGCAGTTCAATCTGTTAAAACACAGTGTTTCTTCTCACTCTTCAGTACAGGAGTTATATCTGTGTAATAATACTCAGTGTTTCCTCTCACTGTTCAGTGCTGGAGATCTATCTCTGTAACAACCTTTCCTCTTACTGTTCAGTAATGGAGTTCTATTTGTGGAACAATACGCAATGTTCATCTCACTGGTCGGTACTGGGAATCTATTTAGTAATACTCAGCGTATCCTCTCACTGTTCTGCACTGGATTTCTATTTCTGAATGCTACTCAGTATCTCCTGCCCTGTTCAGTATTGCAGTTCGTTTTATGTAAAACACAGTGTTTATTCTCACCGTTCAGTACTGGAGTTCCATCTGTATAATAATACTCAGGGTTTCCTCTATTAGCTTCCCTGGCCCCCACCGCTTTATTTTCACCATGGATGTCCAGTCCTTATATACTTCCATTCTCCATCAGGAAGGTCTCAAAGCTCTACACTTCTTTTTGGATTCCAGACCTAATCAGTTCCCCTCTACCACCACTCTGCTCTGTCTAGCGGAATTAGTGCTTACTCTTAATAATTTCTCCTTTGGCTCCTCCCACTTCCTCCAAACTAAAGGTGTAGCTATGGGCACCCGTATGGGTCCTAGCTATGCCTGCCTTTTTGTTGGGTTTGTGGAACAATCTATGTTCCGTGCCTATTCTGGTATCTGTCCCCCACTTTTCCTTCGCTACATCGACGACTGCATTGGCGCTGCTTCCTGCACGCATGCTGAGCTCGTTGACTTTATTAACTTTGCCTCCAACTTTCACCCTGCCCTCAAGTTTACCTGGTCCATTTCTGACACCTCCCTGCGCTTTCTAGATCTTTCTGTCTCTGTCTCTGGAGACAGCTTATCCACTGATGTCTACTATAAGCCTACTGACTCTCACAGCTATCTGGACTATTCCTCTTCTCACCCTGTCTCTTGCAAAAACGCCATCCCCTTCTCGCAATTCCTCCGTCTCCACCGCATCTGCTCTCAGGATGAGGCTTTTCATTCTAGGACGAGGGAGATGTCTTCCTTTTTTAAAGAAAGGGGCTTCCCTTCCTCCACTATCAACTCTGCTCTTAAACGCATCTCCCCCATTTCACGTACATCTGCTTTCACTCCATTCTCCCGCCACCCCACTAGGAATAGGGTTCCCCTGTTCCTCACCTACCACCCCACCAGCCTCTGGGTCCAACATATTATTCTCCATAACTTCCGCCACCTCCAACGGGATCCCATCACTAAGCACATCTTTCCCTCCCCACCTTTCTCTGCATTCCGCAGGGATCGCTCCCTACGCAACTCCCTTGTCCATTCGTCCCCCCATCCCACCCCACTGATCTCCCTCCTGGCACTTATCCGTGTAAGCGGAACAAGTGCTACACATGCCCTTACACTTCCTCCCTTACCACCATTCAGGGCCCCAAACAGTCCTTCCAGGTGAGGCAACACTTCACCTGTGAGTCAACTGGGGTGATATACTGCATCCGGTGCTCCCGATGTGGCCTTTTATATATTGGCGAGACCCGACGCAGACTGGGAGACCGCTTTGCTGAACATCTACGCTCTGTCCGCCAGAGAAAGCAGGATCTCCCAGTGGCCACACATTTTAATTCCACATCCCATTCCCATTCTGACATGTCTATCCACGGCCTCCTCTACTGTAAAGATGAAGCCACACTCAGGTTGGAGGAACATCACCTTATATTCCGTCTGGGTAGCCTCCAACCTGATGGCATGAACATCGACTTCTCTAACTTCCGCTAAGGCCCCACCTCCCCCTCGTACCCCATCTGTTACTTATTTTTACGCACACATTCTTTCTCTCACTCTCCTTTTTCTCCCTCTGTCCCTCTGAATATACCTCTTGCCCATCCTCTGGGTTCCCCCCCCCCGTCTTTCTTCCCGGACCTCCTGTCCCATGATCCTCTCGTATCCCCTTTTGCCTATCACCTGTCCAGCTCTTGGCTCTATCCCTCCCCCTCCTGTCTTCTCCTATCATTTTGGATCTCCCCCTCCCCCTCCAACTTTCAAATCCCTTACTCACTCTTCCTTCAGTTAGTCCTGACGAAGGGTCTCGGCCTGAAACGTCGACTGCACCTCTTCCTACAGATGCTGCCTGGCCTGCTGCGTTCACCAGCAACTTTGATGTGTGTTGCTTCCCTCTCACTGTTCATTACTGTATTTCTTTTTGTAAATGATACTCAGTATTTCCTTTCCTGTTCAGTACTGCAGTTCGATCTGTGTAAAACAGCGTTTAGTCTCACTGTTCAGTACTGCAGTTCGATCTGTGAAATCTGGTGTTTCTCACAGTTCAGCACTGGAGTTCTATCTGTGTAATAATACTCAGTGTTTCCTCTCACTATTCAGAACTGGAGCTCTGTCTGCAGAATAATATTCAGCATTTCTTCCTACCATTCAGTACAGGAGACCTATAGTGTAATACTCAGTGTTTCCTGACAATCTTCAGTACTGAAGTTCTATATGTGTAATAATATTCTGTTTCATAGAATATAGAAAACCTACAGCACAATACAGGCCCATCGGTCCACAAAGCTGTGCTGAACATGTCCTTTCAACTTTCACTACTGCATTTCACTCTGTGTAAAACACAGTGCATCTTCACACTGTTCAATATCAGAGTTCTATCTGTCTAATAATACTTGGAGTTTCCTTCCTCTGTTGAGAATTGTAATCCTACCTGTGTAATAATATTCGACGTTTCCTCACACTGTTCAGTACTAGAGTTCTATTTGAGGAATGATACTCAGTGTTTTCTCTCACCGTTCAGTACTGGTATTCTATCTACGGAAAAATATTCAGCATTTCCTTTCACTGTTCATGAGAGGAGTTCTATCTATGTCATAATACTAAGCATTTCCAGTGACTGTTCAGTACTGGAGTTCTTTTTGTGTAATGATACTTTTTGTGTAATTTCCTCTTACAGTTCAGAACTAGAGTACTATCTGGTTAATACTCAGTGTTTCCTCTGCTGTTCAGTACTGGAGTTCCATCTGTGTAATAATGCTTATTGATTCCTCACACTGTTTGGTACTGGAGTTCTATCTGGTTAATACTCAGAGTTTCCTCCGCTGTTCAGTACTGGAGTTCTATCTGTGTAATAATAATCAGTCTTTCAACTCACTGTTCAGTGCTGTTGTTTGATCTGTGTAATACTCAGTGTTTCCTTGCTCTGTTCATTACTGGATGATGAATGATACTCAGTTCCATCTGAGTAAAACTAAGTGGTTCTCCCACTGTTCAGTACTGGCCTTCTGTCTGTGTAGCAATACTCATTGATTCCTCTCACTGTTCGGTACTGGAGTTCTATCTGTGTAATAATAATCAGTGTTTCAACTCACTGTTGAGTACTGCTGTTCTCTCGAAGGAATATTGCTTGGTGTTTCCCTCCACTGTTCAGTACTAGAGTTTTACCTCTGTGATATATGACTCCGTGTTTCCTCTCATGGTTCAGTACTGGAGTTCTATCAGTACAGTAACACTGTGTTTCCTCTCCTGTTCAGTAACGCAGTTCGATTTGTGAAAAACACAGAGTTGCTTCTCACCGTTCAGTGCTACAGTTCTGTCTGTGTAATACTACTCAATGTTTCCTCCCACTGTTCATTACTGGAGTTCTATCTGGATAATAATAGTGTTTCCTCTCACTATTCAGTATTGAAGATCGATCTGTGTAAACATAATGTTTCTTCTCAGTTTTCAGAAGGAGATTTCCATCGGTGTAATAATATTCATTGTTTCCTCTCACTGTTGAGTCCTGGAGTTCTATCTGTGCAATAATACTCAATACTTCCTCTCATTGTTCAGTCCTCGAGTTCTGTATGTGTGATACTCAGTGGTTCCTCACTGTTCAACACTGAAGTTCTATTTGTGTAATAACATTCAGTGTTTTGTTTCCCTGTTCAGGACTGTAATCCTACCTCTCAGTCCTCTGTACTGTTCTATCTGTGTAATAAAACTGAGTGTACTTCCTGACACTGTTCAGTAATGGAGTTCTATCTGTGGATAATAGCATTTCCTCTGACTGTTTTGTCCTGCCTTAAATACACCCATCTCTGCTCTTGTATTCAAGACCTCTTGAAATGAATGCTACCATTGCATTTCCCTTCCTCATCAACTCTACCTGCAAGTTAACCTTTAGGGTGTTTTGCATAAGGAATCCCAAGTCCCTTTGCATCTCAGATTTTGGATTTTCTCCCCCTTTAGAAAATAGACTGCACATTTATTTCTACTACCAAAGTGCATGACCATGCATTTTCCAACATTGTGTTTTATTTGCCACTCTCTTGCCCATTCTTCTAATCTGCCTATGTCCTTCTGCAGCCTACCTGTTTCCTCAACACTGCTTACCCCTCCACCAATCTTCCTATCATCTTCAAACTTGGCAACAAAGCCACCTATTCCATCATCTAAATAATTTATATACAGCATAAAAAGAAGTGGTCCTAACACCAACCCCTGAGGAACGCCACTAGTCACTGGCAGCCAAACAGAAAAGGTGTCATAAGGAGGTGGCTGGGAACGGACCCAAGTGCAAGACACAGACACTGAAGTACTAGGGACAGGACTAGGATACAGGGTGAGAGCAAGGACATGGACACGAAAACCGGGAACCTGGAACAGGACTGGACAAGAAAGCTAAGAGCCCGGGCTTGGACTCCAAGCCAGAGACTGGACAAGGACCCAGTACCTGGGTCTTGCCTCTGGCTCGGACCTCACTAGGCAAGGACGAGGCTGGAGTCTTCAGGCTTGAGGCTAGAGGCTAGAGGCAAGGCTTGGCAGGGGGTGGGAGGTTGGAGTCTTCAGGCTTGAGGCTAGAGGCTAGAGATGAGGCTTGGCAGGAGGCTGGAGTCTTCAGGCTTGAGGCTAGAGGCTAGAGACGAGGCTTGGCAGGAGGCTGGAGTCTTCAGGCTTGAGGCTAGAGGCTAGAGGCTAGAGACGAGGCTTGGCAGGAGGCAGGAGGCTGGAGTCTTCAGGCTTGAGGCTAAAGGCTAGAGACAAGACTTGGCAGGAGGCAGGAGGCTGGAGTCTTCAGGCTAGAGGCTAGAGGCTAGAGACAAGGCTTGGCAGGAGGCAGGAGGCTGGAGTCTTCAGGCTTGAGGCTAGAGGCTAGAGATGAGACTTGGCAGGAGGCTGGAGGCTGGAGACCTCAGGCTTGAGGCTAGAGGCTAGAGACGAGGCTTGGCAGGAGGCTGGAGGCTAGAGATTTGAGGCGAGGCTTGGCAGGAGGCTGGAGGCTAGGGACTTGGTTGGAGGCTACTCCTGGGCAGGGCGCGGTACTCCTGGGCAGGGCGCGGATCACCACCTGACGGAGGCAAGGGACAGGAAGGAACAGAATCAATCGCAGGTAATGGCAAGACGGCCTGGCTTACCAGACGGAGGCAAGGGTTAGGAAGGGACAGCACCAACCGTAGGTAATGGCAATACGGCCTGGCTTACCCAACGGAGGCAAGGGACAGAAAGGGACAGAACCAACCGTAGGTAACGGCAAGACAGCCTGGCTTACCCAACGGAGGCAAGGGACAGAACCAAATGTAGGTAACGGCAAGACAGCCTGGCTTACCCGATGGAGGCAAGGGTTAGGAAGGGACAGAACCAACCATAGGCAACAGCAATACAGCCTGACTTACCCGACGGAGGCTAGGGACAGGAAGACACAGAGCCAACCGTAGGGTAATGGCAAGACAGCCTGACTTACCCGGTGGAGGCAAGGGACAGGAAGGGAGCTAGGTACGGGGTGGCTCCAGGACAAGACGACAAGACAAGGCAAGGCTTCAGGCAATGCAAGGCAAGACAGAACTTCAGACGAGGCAAGAGTTACCGGCAAGATAAGGCAGGGCTTCAGGCGAGGAAACAGGAGGCAGGGGAAGGGATACAAGGAGTAAGGACAAGAACAATCCAGCAGCCACGCCCTGGTCTCTGAAGGTATTTATGCAGCCAGCCCCAATGAGCATCAGCTGCCTCAATTAGAGCGCAACAAGAACAGAAACAGGGTAGACAGGAAAACCTGGAGCAAGGGTCGATGGACCGGACCGTGAACCGGAATACGGACTCACGGACCGGACCATGACAAAAGGATCCTTTTATTCCTACTCGCTGCCTTCTACCAATCAGCCAATGCTCTAACCATGCCAGTAACTTTCCTGTAATATCATGGGCTCTTAACATGGTAAGCAGCCTCATTTGTGGCACCTTGTCAAAGGCCTTCTGGAAGTCCAAATATACAACATCCAATGCATCCCTTTTATCTATCCTACTTGTAATCTCTTCAAAGAATTCCAACCATTCGTCAGACAAGATTTTCCCTTAAGGAAACCATACTGACTTTGACCTATCTTGTCCTATGTCACCAAGTACTCCATAACCTCATCCTTAACAATTGACCCCAACATCCTCCCAAACACTGAGGTCAAGATAATTGATCTATAATTTCCCTTCTGCTGTCTCCCACCTTTCTTGACAAGTGGAGTGGATTTGCAATTTTTCAGACCTCTGACATCATGCCAGAGTCCAATGATTTTTGTAAGATTTTCTAATGCCTTCACAATCTCTACCACTACCCCTTTCAGAACCCTAGGGTGCAGTTCATCTGGTCCGGGTGACTTGCATACCTTTAGATCTTTCAGCTTTTTGAGCACCTTCTTACTTGTAATAGTAATTGCACTCACTTCTCTTCCCTCACACCCTTCAACATCTGGCATACTGCTAGTGACTTCCACAGTGAAGAATGATGCAAAATATTAATTTAGTTCATCTGCCATCTCCTTGTCCCTGTTATTATTTCTCCAGCCTCATTTTCTAGCAGTCCTATATCCACTCTCATCTCTCTTTTCTTTTTTTACATACTTGAAAAAGCTTTTACTATCCACTTTGACATTGTTTGCTAGCTTGCTTTCATATTTCATCTTTTCCCTCCTAATGATTCTTTCAGTTGCTCTCTATAAGGTTTTAAAATGCTTCCCAAACCTCTGTCTCCCCGCTAATTTTTGCTTTGTTGTATGCCCTTTCTTTTGCTTTTACATTTGAGTATTTCTTTGTTTTTCAAATACATCTATCCTGCATCTTCCTCATTTTTCCTAGAAACTCACGCCATTGCTGCTCTGCTGTCATCCCTGACAGCATCTCCTTCCAATTTACTTTGACCAGCTCCTCTCTCATACAACTAACTTCCTTTACTCCTCTGAAAGACTGTTGCATCAGACTTTACTTTCTCTTGTTACGTACCCCGTAACTGGGTTGCCAAACCAGCAGAAATGGATCACTCAGTTGGAGTCTGGATTACTAGAACTAAGAAAGTTTTATTAAAGAAACAAGCAACACAGTAATCGAAAGGATAATAAATGCAACAGTTCAGCAATGATAAACACACATGTGCACAGAATTAAGATAACAGGATCAATCAAGCTCTATTGTTGTCTAGGGATAAATGACCAATTTCAAAGTGACGCAAAGTTCAGTCCAATTTAGTTCAGTTCGCAGTAATCGTTGCCGTGGCGATGGACAATGTGGGGGAAGGAGAGAGAGAACAAGAACGAATGATCATTCAAAACGGCTTCCATACACAGACCTGCGATATTGCTCATAAGCAGCTTTCGGGCGAGTCCTTTGTGATATCACCTGAGGTCACCGACTGTGACCCCTCCTCCAGATGCGGTCGATCCTCTGCAGTGAACCTGGCACCCAAGCAAGGGCAGACACACACCGGGTTCCCGCTGATCGTACCTTTCCACCCTGTGCGTCTATGGCTTGGTTCCGCAACCAGCCTTCCAAACGACTCCCGCCGACTTGCGGGGGGGCACCGCTTCCAGGGTCTCGTTACCTCGTGGTGTCGTGTGTGAGTTGCCTTAGCGAACCTGTCCCTTTTTATCCCCTTGCTGGGGTATCGCCTGTCCATCACACTTCAAACAGTTCAGGGTTCAAAGGGGGAGCCGATCTTGACAATACCCAGACTGATGGCTCCTTCATTAACATCTCCAAATGCTGCTTCATTGTGTTCCTTATCTCTCCTTCTCCTGAGGACAGGTGGCAGACCAACTGCTGATGCCACTGGTGCTAGCCCAGGCCAGCTAACATCTTAATTTATGTGTATTCTCGTCACACTCTCTATTAACTTTCAAGTTGAACTCAATCATATTGTGATTACTTGGTAGTGTGGAGGAGCAGAGGGATCTCGGGGTACATGTCCACAGATCCCTGAAAGTTGCCTCACAGGTGGATAGGGTAGTTAAGAAAGCTTATGGGATGTTAGCTTTCATAAGTCAAGGGATAGAGTTTAAGAGTCGCGATGTAATGCTGCAGCTCTATAAAACTCTGGTTAGGCCACACTTGGAGTATTGTGTCCAGTTCTGGTCACCTCACTATAGGAAGGATGCGGAAGCATTGGAAAGGGTACAGAGGAGATTTACCAGGATGCTGCCTGGTTTAGAAAGTATGCATTATGATCTGAGATTAAGGGAGCTAGGGCTTTACTCTTTGGAGAGAAGGAGGATGAGAGGAGACATGATAGAGGTGTACAAGATATTAAGAGGAATAGATAGAGTGGATAGCCAGCGCCTCTTCCCCAGGGCACCACTGCTCAATACAAGAGGGCATGGCTTTAAGGTAAGGGGTGGGAAGTTCAAAGGGGATATTAGAGGAAGGTTTTTTACTCAGAGAGTGGTTGGTGCGTGGAATGCACTGCTTGAGTCAGTGGTGGAGACAGATACACTAGAGAAGTTTAAGAGATTACTAGACAGGTATATGGAGGAGTTTAAGGTGGGGGGTGATATGGGAGGCAGGGTCTGAGGGTCGGCACAACATTATGGGCCGAACGGCCTGTACTGTGCTGTACTATTCTATGTTCTACCTCCTAAGGGTTCTTTTACCTTAAGCGCCCTTTCTGACAGTGTGACTGCACGCTATCTTTGCTTTTATACCATCCATCCTGTCCTGAGTCCCTTCACTCTGGTTCCCACCCCACTGCTAAATTAGCTTAAACCCTCCCCAACAGCTCTAACAAACCTGCCCGCGAGAAAATTGGTTCCCCTCCCCACCCCCCGGGTTCCGGTGCAACCTGTCACTTTTGAACAGGTCATACCTCCCCCATAAGAGATCCCAATGATCCAAGAACCTGAAGCCCTGTCCCCTGCACCAGTTTCTCAGCCAAATTTGCCAAATCATCCTGTTTCGCAGTAATACGTAGTGTTACTTCACATTGTTCAGCACAGGAGTATTATTGGTGTAATAGTACTCAGCATTTCCTTTCACTCTTCATGACAGAAGTTCTATCTGTGTAATAATACTCAGTATTTCCTGTCACTGTTTAGTACTGGAGTTCTACCTGTATAATAATCCTCAATGTTTCCCTGCACAGTTGAGCACCGTTCCTAAAAAAAATTGGTTCTAACTCCCAGTACTGCACAGAACAAATAGCCAGCATTTCTGTTGAAAATAACCATGTTATTTTTGAATGGGTGCCTGAGAAATTGATTTCTTCCAAATGCTTCATGGGTTTGCTATGGAGCATGCAGAGACAACGTTTGCAACTTGAGTATGTAACCTGAAGTAGGGGGCCACTAATGTAAGAATCACTAATAAATAAATCCACGTCAGAAATTTGAAATAATTTTCTTCCTCTTCCCCTCCCCAGAGAGCGGAAAGGTTTTAGGATTTGTTCTCAGTGAGTGGTCAAGAGAACTGGCAGAAACAGGTTTATGAGGAGGCTAAGAGAGCCGGATCGGGAGCAGAAGTGGGTGAGTGGGTTGGGAATTGCCTGAAGCCCCGAGATTGAAGTAATCCATTAACAGAAAGGCAGGGCATGAAAACGTCCAACGGAATTAATTAAAAGCACTGGCTGTCTGTGAGGAGAAAGGCAGCAAATGGGTTGAAGAGAATCCCTGCTGTAAATTCAAAAGGCCAAATAAATCCAGTCTTCTCTCAAATGCTTGCGCCAGCATTATGGATGGAAACAAGTGAACAATAGGCTTTGTTAAAATTCAGAAAGCAAAGAAAATGCACAAAGCCTGAAGACTCAGCTGGTGGCAGTGCAAGCTTGTCCAAGATCCAATACTAAGGGAACAACACACTACTGCACAGACAACACTGAGCAGAGGGGAAGGACTGAGGAATTGCTGCATAGAACAGTACAGCACAGGAACAAGCCACTTGGCCCACAATGTTGTGCCAAAAGAGATAAGAAGCAAATCAAAAACATGCAAACACTAATCCCACCATGTTCATATCCCTCCATCTTTGTTACATTCATGTGCCTATCCAAACATCTTTTTCCTCTATCACCATGCATAGGAAATACATTTTCCTCTATCACCATGCTAGTCAGCGTATTTCAGGCACCCACTACTCTGAGTATAAAAACTTATCTCTCACATCCCCCTTGAACCTCCCTCCTCTCACCTTCAATGCATGCCCTCTGGTATTAGACATTTCAACCCTGGGAAAGAGATGCTCTCTGCCCACTCTATCCATGCCTCTTATAATTTTGTAAACCTCTATCAGATCTACCCTCAGCCACCAATACTCCAGAGAAAACAACCTCTCGTTTATCCAGCCTCTCGTGATAGCACATGCCTTCTAAACCAGGCAGCATCCTGGTAAACCTCTTATGCGCCGTCTCCAAAGCCTCAGCATTCTTCCCATAGTGAGGCGACTAGAACTGTATGCAATACTCCAGATGTGGCTGAACTAGAATTTTATAAAGTTGCACCATAACCTCCTGACTTTTGAATTCAATGTCTCGACTAATAAAAGCCTTCTTAACCACCTTATCAACCTGTCTAGCCACTGTCAAGGTGCTATGAACTTGGACCCCAAGATCGCTCTGCTCAGCAATGCTATTAAGGGTCTTACCCTTAACAGTGTACTGTCTCCTTGCATTTGCCCTACTGAGGTGCAACATCTCACATTTGTCTGGGTTAAACTTCATCTGCCATTTCTCAGCACATATCTGCAAGTGATCCACATCATGCTGTATTCTTTGTCAGTCCTCTGCACTATCCACAACTGCACCAATCTCGGTATCATCCACATATTTACTAATCCACCCATCTATTTTTTCATCCAGAGACAAGAAAATCTGCAGATGCTGGAAATCCAAGCAACACACACAGAATGCTGGAGGAACTCAGCAGGTCAGGCAGCATCTATGGAAAAGAGTACAGCTGCCGTTTTGGGCCGAGCCCCTTCATCAGAACTGGAAAAATATTTAGGATCCATGCATCCTGATCTTCTGGATTAGCCTCTCATGAGGGGCTGTGTCAAACGCTGATCCATGTAGACAACATCAATGCCCTACTCTCATTGACAAAAAACTCAATCAAGTTGGTCAGGCACGACCTACCACACACAAAGCCATGCTGGCTCTCCCTATTTCAGCCGTGCTCATATATCCTATCCCTAAAAATTTTCTCCAACTATTTCCCTACAACTGACATGAGACACATAGTTCCCAGGATTTTCCCCTGTACCCTAGTGTAAAATGTAAAGAATGGTACCGAGGAATCAAAATCAGGTTTATTATAACCGACATACTCTATATCATAAGATTGGTTGTTTTGCAGCAGCAGTACAGTACAATATATAAAAATTACAAGTTACAATTATACATTAAAATATTTTAAATTTATAAGTAAAATTGCAAAAAGAGAGCAAAATAGTGTGGTAATGTTCATGGTCTATTCTGAAGGTAGAGGAGAAGATGTTGTTCCTAAAATGTGGAGTGTGTGTCTTCAGGCTCCTGTGCCTTCTCCCATCAGGGAGAAATGGGAAGAGGGTATGTCCCAGATGATGAAGATCCTTAATGATGGTTGCCACCTCCTGAAGATGCCCTCAGTGGTAGAAAGGCCCATGGTGGAGCTGGCTGAGTTTACAACTCATGGCTCTGTGCCCATGATGAGCTTTTTCTGAGTCTGTGAATTGAACTCACCATACCAGGTGGTGCAACCTGCCAGAATGCAACCAGTCATGGTCAACCTGTAGAAATTTGCTGAAGTCTTTGGTGACATATAAAATCTCCTCCATCTCTGAGAAAACATAGCCATGGGGTGGCCTTCTTCATAATTGCATCAAGATGCACAAAACAGCACACCCTGACGCCTTCACCATCATTTTGGGGGATTTTAAACAGCTTGCTTGAAAAAGTCACTAACTAATTACCATCAACAAATGAGTTGTACTACCAGAAGAAACAACACATCCAAAAACCATGGATGAACCAGGAGGTTCATTGTCTGCTGAGGACTAGATCTGTGGCATTTAAGCTTGGTGACCCAGATTTGTACAAGCAAACCAAGTATAACTTGCAGAGGGCTATTTCAAGAGCGAATAAACAACTTTGAGTGAGGTTGGATGCATGTCAACTCTAGCAGTATTTGCAGGACAATACTTCCTACAAAGCAAAAACCAATAGAATTTATGGTTGTGTTGCTTTACTACCAGATGAGCTCAACTCCTTCTATGCCCGCTTTGAAAGGGAGAATATAACTACAGCTGTGAAGATCCCTGCTGCACCCGGTGACCCTATGATCTCTGTCTCAGAGGCCGATTTTAGGCTGTCTTTCAGGAGGGTGAACCCTCACAAAGTGGCAGGCCCTGAGTGATTACCTGGTAAGGCTCTGAAACTTGGTGCCAACCTACTGACAGGAGTATTCAAGGACATTTTCAACCTCTCACTGCTATGGTCAGAAATTCTCACCTGCTTCAAAAAGGCAACAATTATACCATTGCCTAGAAGACTAGTGTGAACTGCCTTAATGACTAGTGCCCAGTAGTACTCTCATCTACAGCCATGAAATGCTTTAAGAGGTTGGTCATGGCCTCAGCAAGGACCTGGATCCACTGCTATTTGCCTATCACCACAATAGGTCTACGGCAGACACAATCTCAATGACTTTTCACAAGGCCTTAGGTCACCTGGACCTATGTCAAGATGCTGTCCGTTGACTATAGCTCAGTGTTTAACACCATCATTCCAACAGTCCTGATCCATCAGCTACAGAACCAGAGCCTCCGTATCTCGCTCTGCAATCGATTCCTTGATTTCCAAACTGGAAAACCACGATTGTGCAGATTGATGATAATATCCCTTCCTTGCTGATTTTCAACACTGGAACACCTCTAGGGTGTGTGCTTAGCCCACTGCTCTACTCCCTCTATACCCATGACTGTGTGGCTAAGAATAACTCAAATACCATCTATAAGTTTGCTGATGATACAACCATTGTTGGTGAAATCTTAGATGGCAATGAGAGGGCGTACAGGAGTGAGATATGCCGGTTAGTTGAGTGGTGTCACAGTAACAACCATGCACTCAACGTCAGTAAGGCGAAAGAGCTGATTGTAGACTTCAAGAAGGGTAAGACAAGGGAAAATGAACCAATCCTCAGAGGGATCAGAAAAGGAGAGAGTGAGCAGTTTCAAGTTCCTGGGTGTCAAGATCTCTGAGAATCTAACCTGGTCCCAACATATCAATACAGCTAGAAAGAGAGTAAGACAGTGGCTGTATTTCACTATGAGTTTGAAGAGATTTGGTTTGTCACATAAAACACTTGAAAACTTTTATAGATGTACCACACAGAGCATTCTGACAAGAAGCATCACTATCCGATATGGCGGTGGGACTGAAAGAAGCTACAGAAAGTTGTAAAATTAGTTTGCTCCAAGATATATATTACAAGGTAAAAGGCCTAGCATTCGTCTCAAAGCTTGGCAATTAGCCAAGAAAAAGGGGGGATGGGGCCTACCTTCTCTTCGAGATTATTATTTTACATAGAACATATAATAGTACAGCGCAGTACAGGCCCTTCGGCCCACAATGTTGTGCCGACCCTCAAACCCTGCCTCCCATATAAGCCCCCACCTTAAATTCCTCCATATACCTGTCTAGTAGTCTCTTAAACTTCACTAGCCTATCTGCCTCCACCACTGACTCAGGCAGTGCATTCCACGCACCAATCACTCTCTGAGTAAAAAGACCTTCCTCTAATATCTCCCTTGAACTTCCCACCCCTTACCTTAAAGCCTTGTCCTCTTGTATTGAGCTGTGGTGCCCTGGGGAAGAGGCGCTGGCTATCCACTCTATCTATTCCTCTTATTATCTTGTACACCTCTATCATGTCTCCTCTCATCCTCCTTCTCTTCAATGAGTAAAGCCCTAGCTCCCTTAATCTCTGATCATAATGCATACTCTCTAAAGCAGGCAGCACAGTTAAGAGCTGTGATATGCTGGTGCAACCCACCATATGGCGCTCAATAGAAAAACATTGAGGAGAGGATACTTTCCATCTCCGTACAGGCAATTTTGGCTGATAACAACCTACAAAGTGACATAAATAATATTGATAACCCGTGGGTGAAATGGACTCTTAAAATATGGAAAACTATTATAAAAGAATATAAACTAGAGAGAGATATTGCAATTCTTAAATGGTATGCATATGACTCGGATTTTACGCCGAATAAACTGGATGCTAGATTAAGGACTAGACAGCTAAAGGAATAACAACTATTTGCAATATAATAAAAGAAGGAACACTGCTCAGTTTTGAAATGCTCAAAACAAGACCTTTTCCAGTATTTACAAGTGCGACAGTATGTTAATAAGACGGCTAAAAATGTAACCAAGGCAAGTACATGTCTGATAGAGCTATTTAGAAAAGCATATAATTCAGACAACGGTAGTAGAATAATTTCAAGCATGTATAAGGGTTTGTCAAATCTTAAAACACATTCGACTTCATAGATTAAAACAAAATGGGAGAAGGAAGGAGGGATAATAATATCTGAGGAAGACTGGACAATAATATGGAGGTATCAATGGAAGTGTACCAGTTTACAGAAATGGAGGGGGTTCGGGTGGAAAAACTTAGTAAGATATTTTATTACACCCTCTCAGAAGTCCCATTATGATAGTAACAACCCCCCCCCCCCGTTTGCTGGAGAAATTGCGGAAATCAAAATGCAACCCATTACCATATTTTCTGGGAATGCCCCGCTATCAAAGACTATTGGAGTGGGATACATAACGCCCTACAAGACGTCTTTAAATGTGAAATACCCTTGGAGAGTAAGACCATATATTTTGGGTATATACCTCAAGAATGGTTGAAAAGAGATAAATATTTAATGAATGTACTGCTGGTGGCTGGTAAAAAGACCCCTACCAGGAAATGGTTATCACAGGAGAGCCCAACTGTAAATGTATGGATGGAAATTACAATGGACATTTACAACATGGAGAAGATGCCAGCATCTGTTAATCATAAGTTGGAACAATTTTATTCATACTGGAAAAAATGGTTTAACCACATAACACCTCATAGGCCTGATTTTATTCTCACAAGTCAATGAATATGAATATGTTGCAATACATCTAAGGAAATGTTTGTTTGACGATGAAATCCAATAAAAGATAAATTACAAGAAAAAATTAGTTTGCTCCATCTTGGGTACTAGCCTCCATAGCATCCAAGAAATCTTCAAGAAGCAGTGCCTCAGAAAGGTGACATCCATTATTAAGGATCCACATCACCCAGGGCATGCCGTTTTCTCATTGTTACCATCAGGAAGGAGGTACAGAAGCCTGAAGGCACACACTCAGTGATTCTGGGACAACTTCTTCCCCTCTGCCATACCATGCTCATGAAAATTATTGTGGGAATGGAAGAGTTAACATATGAGGAGCATTTGATGGCTCTAAGCCAGTACTCACTGGAGCTTAGAAGAATAGGGGTTAGGGTGAGAGAATCCCACTGAAACATATCAAATACTGAAACGCCTGGACAGAGTGAATGTTTCCTATAGTAGGAGAATCTAAAACCAGAGGGCACAGCCTCAGATTAGAGTGACATTCATTTAGAACAGAGATGAGTAGGAATTTCTTTAGACTGAGGGTAGTTGCCACAGATGGCTGTGGAACCAAGCCATTGGGTATACTGTATCTAAAATGGAGTTTGATTGGTTCTTGATTTGTCAGGGCATCAAAGATAAGAGGGGAGAAGGCAAAAGAATGGGGTTGAGAGGGATAATAAATCAGCCATAATGTAATGGCAGAGCAAACTCGATGGGCTTACTGGTCCTATGCCTTATGGTCTTACAACCATCAAGCTCCTAAAACAACGTGGATAACTTCACTTACTATTACTCTGAACTGATTTCACAACACTTTCAAGGACTCCACAACTCATGTTCTCAGTATTATTTATTTACTAATTCTTATTATTTATTTTTATTATTATTTGCATTATTTGTCTTCTTTTGCATGTTGTTGTTTGTCAGGCTTCTGTTTATGTAGTTTTTCATAAATTCTAGAACCTATAAATCTACAGCACATTACAGGCCCTTCAGCCCACAATGTTGTGCCAACCATGTAGCCTACTCAAGAAGTGGCCTAGAAATAGGCGGGAGGAGGAGACAGCAGCACGCCGTGCGCACGTAGCCCTCCAGTGAAAATGATATCGTATCCGTTAAATAAGGGCCATGGACAATTCTGATTTGATGGAGACAGACGTGAAAGCACAGAGGAACATCTGGAGAAATTTCTGAAACGCCAGTTCGCTGCCTCTGTTACTGTGCAATCGAGAAATCTTCTGGAGGGAAGGCCCCAAAATCCCTGGCTTTGGCTGCTGCTAGCGACTGAGATTGAGGTCGAATCGTTCGGACAGAGATGGTGCTCAGTACTTGGTGTTGGAGGGCCGATCAGAGGCTCGAAGTTTTCCGATGACTCAGAGTCGGACTGCGGTCGGACGTGGCAGGGAGAGTTTTCTTCCTTCTCCCGTCTGCGTGAGATGTGGGACATTTGAGAGACTTTGAACTTTTTACTGTGCCATGGACTGTTCTTCATCAACTCATGGTATTGTTGCACTGTTGTAACTATATGTTATAATTATGTGGTTTTGTTAGTTTTTTCAGTCTTGGTTTGTCCTGTGTTTTGTGATATCACACCGGAGGAAATATTGTATCATTTCTTAATGCATGCATTACTAAATGACAATAAAACAGGACTGCATGTCTTCATAATCTAATTACCCAACCACATAGTCCTCTATTTTTCTAAGCTCCATGTACCTATCTAAGAGTCTCTTAAAAGATCCTATTGTATCCACCTCCCACCACTTTCACCAGCAACATCCTCTCTGTACCTACTTCCAAGCACTTTAAAACTATGCCCCCTCGTGTTAGCCATTTCAGCCCCGGGAGAAAGCCTCTGGCTATCTACACAATCAATGCCTCTATTCTACTTCCTTATTTTCCTGCAAATGCTTGCAAGAAAATGAATCTCAAGGTGGTGTCATTCAGTCTATGTACTTAAGTAATCAATTTATTAAGAACTTTGTTGAGAGAGCATCACACATTTGGAGAACCAATACTGAGGGAGTACGACTTTGTCAGAGGAGAAAAGCTGTGGGACTGCTAAAATAGAAATTAGCTTTATTTGTCACAGTACATCGAAACATACAGTGAAAAGCATCAGCGAGGATTGTGCTGGGGCAGTCTGCAAGTGTCATGCTTTCAGTGTAGCATGCCCACAACTTACTAACCTTGACCCCAATGTCAGGAAGGATAGTACTGAAGAATTGTTAAAATATGAAGGGGGCAGAACTGAGGAACACTATACTATCTGGGATAGAGATGGTTAAGTACTTAAATGTAATTAAAGATAAAGGATTTAAAGATTAGCCTTGTCACATGTACATAAAAGCATACGTACATAGTTGTGTCTATAAAGTTGCTACGACACGACTATTGCTGCCAGAATTTCAGAAGGTGACAAGGAGGCGTACAGGAGCAAGACAGATCAGCTAGTTGAGTGGTTTCGCAGCAACAACCTTGCTCTCAACATCAGTAAGACCAAAGAATTGATTGTGGACTTCAGAAAGGGTAAGATGAGGGAACACCCACCAATCCTCATCGGGGGATCAGAAGTGAAAAGTGGAATTTCAAGTTCCTGGGTGTCAATGTCTATTCTGAGCCCAATATATCGATGCAATTACAAAGCAGATAGGATAGCAGCTGTATTTCATTGGGAGCTTGAGGAAATTTGGTATGTCACCAAAGGCACTGCCAAATTTATACAAATGCACCCATGGAGAGCATTCTAACTGCCTGCATCACCATCTGGCACGGAGGGGCTGTGCATAGAATCGAAAAAAAGCTGCAGGAAGTTGTAAACTCAGTCTGTTCCATCGTGGGTACTAGCCTCCCCAGCATCCAGGATATCTTCAAGGAGCAATACCTCAAAAAGGCAACATCCATCATTAAGGACCCCCATCACCCAAGGCATGCCCTTTCCTCATTGCTATCATCAGTGGGGGGGGGGTGATACAGGAGCTTGTAGGCACACACTCAACGATTCAGGAATAGCTTCTTCTACTCTGTCATCAAATTTCTAAATGAATTTTGAAGCCTTGAACACTACCTTGCTACTTTTTTCCCTCTTTTTACATTCCCTATTTAATTCAACCTTTTAAAATACACATACATCTCTATACATACATACACTCTTACTGTAATTTACAGTTATTATTATGTATTACAATGTACTGCTGCTGCAGAACAACAAATTTCATGACATATGCCAATGATATTAAACTTGATTTTGATTTTGATTCTTAAGTATGTCATATGCATCAACAACCAACACAATCCAAGGATGTGCTGGGTGGCTGCCTGATTATCAGTGCCCACAACTTATTAACCTTAACGTATATATCTTTGGGATATGGGAAGAAACTGGAGCACTCTGAGGAATCCACTTGGTCACCAGGAAAATGTAAAAACCCCTTACAGTTAGCTCCTTACTCCTCCAATCAGGAGGGACGGCAAGTTTGAAAGCAGCAGTACTTTATGCTTTATGCCAGAAGAGCCAGCAATCCTATTGAGGTCCTCGACTGGTCATGGTCAACCATGGATATATAGTTGTAGTTGTCTACATGCTACACAATCAGGGCAGTATGATATGGAGAGTTAGCTCCCCCTCTCCACACAGTTGATGAATCCAAAGGAACAACAGAGACTGAAACAGCTTGGCGCCAGCAGGAGTTGCCAATCAACATGGAACTCAGGGTAGGACTGCCTTAGGGACTCCAGCTCTGGATTTTTCCTTGGGGTTGAGTCTCAAAGCTCTCCCTATGAGTAAGTACAGCTGCAAGGCAGCAGAGGTTTGAGATCAGTTTTCCTTCTCCTAGATCACCTGCCAACCACGGCTGACGGGCCCCATCTGCCCAATTCAACTAGTTTTATGGGGCAAGTAACCCTTTAAGGTGCCAGTAACCCATCTTTGGCCCTTCTCTGGTCAGTGGTAATGGTTTCACCAGGCTTAGTATCGAAGCCACATGTGAAGGCCAGGTGAACTTAGTTGACAACGGTTCTTTGCGATGCACGGCAATGGGAATCTCAAACAGGTGGTGGGAACTTATCCCCACTACCTCCCTCGGCAGCCCTATTACCCTAGATGAAATTTGGAAAAGATGGGAACTGGGGATAGAACCCAGCATAGGTTTTCCATGTGTAGGCTAGAAACACACAGGCAAAGAAAAAATCTAAAATAGCAAATCTGTCTTTCACTTTGGCACAGATCCTGAATGTTCACAAAAAAGAATATGTCCCTGATGGCTGAAGAATTTTCTTTTAAATCAAGGGCTAACAAAACTTACTTGTCAAGATCATCAAATTATAGACTGAATGACAAGATTAATTGCTTCAAGTCGATTCTTGCTCTAAACACTGGAGGCATTGTGCAGAGTAGGCTCATGAGTCATGAAGCAGAGGGTTTCTTTTTCTGCTCAGTTGACCTGAAGCTGTGAAAAGCTTGAGATAACGTGTACTCGTTACAGTTCTTTATGCCTCAGCTAGCTGAATCGCTCTTTTTAAAGGGAATGACATTTGTTGGGCAAACTGTCCATACCGTAGTTACTTACGGTATTAAATGGGGCTATTGATAACACAGCACCTGCAGTCTCCTGTATCTCCAGCTGGAGGCATGACATGACTGGACTTGCAGCACTCAAAATCAATTTACATGAGGCCTGGGAAGGGGGGGTAAGCATAAGAATATAAAGAAAATTCTTATAAAGAATAGAGCCTCTACTCACTGGAATTCAAAAGAATGAGGGGTGACCTCATTGAAACCTATTGAATATGGAGAGGATGTTTCCTACAGTGGGGGAATCTAAGACCAGAGGACACAGCCTCAGAATAGAGGGGCATCCTTTTAGAACAGAAAATTTCTTTATCCAGATAGTGGTGAATCTGTGGAATTCGTTACCACAGTGGCCGTGGAGGCCATATCATTGGGGATATTTAAGGCAGAGGTTGACAGATTCTTGATTAGTCAGGGCATGAAAGGCTATGGAGAGAAGGCAGGAGACTTGGCCTGAGAGGAAAAATGGATCAGGCATGCCAAAATGGACTCAATGGGCCAAAACACCAAATTCTACTCCTATATCTTATGGAAGTAGGAATCTGGCAGATGTTCAATATGAGGGGTGATTAGACAGAGGTGCAGAGGTGCACAAGATGATAAGAGGCATAGATCGATAGCCAGGGACTTTTATATATTTACTGAGATACAGCTCAGCATATCTCAATTACCTACTGAATATTGAAAGGGCTAGATAGGGTGGATGTGAAGAGGATATTTCCTAAAGTGGGGGTATCCAGAACTAGAGGGCACAGCCTCAAAATTGAGGGAGTGATCCTTTAGAGCAAAGGTAAGGAGGAATATTTTTAGACAGAGAGTAATAAATCTCTGGAATACTCTGCCACAGACTGTGGTGGAGGCCAAGCCCATGCATATATTTAAGGCTGAAATTGATTGTTTCCTGATCGGTCAGGACATCAAAGGATATGGCAAGAAGGCAGATGTATGGAGCTGAATGGGATCCGGGATCAGCATGATGGAATGATGGAGCAGACTTGATGGGCTGAATGGCCTAATTCTGCTCCTATATCTTATGGTCTCATCTACCGGAGTATACAGCTTCTACCACCTGATGTTATGTGCCAGTGAATCTCCTGCGAGTCAATTTTTCATTGCACCTGTGCACTGAGCAGTCTGCATTGAGCAGATACATCAAAACCGCACGTCTCTTCCTATTTAAAGCAGGCATTGTACGTTATTGATGGAGATGAGGAGGAACTGCTTTTCTCAGAGACAAGTGAACCTGTGGAACTCTCTGTCCTGGGAAGTAGTAAAGGTGACCTCATTAAATAGACATCGTTCAGGATCAGAATTAAGTTTCCTGCCACCGGCATTTTCATGAAATTTTGTTTTTTGACAACAATTTGACACTGCACAACAGGGGAATTCATGGTTCTGGGGAAAAGGTGGGTAGGTGGAGCGGAGTCCACAGCCACATCAGCTGAGATCTTATTTACATAAGAACATAAGAAATAGGAGCAGGAGTTGGCCATCCAGCCCATCGTGCCTGCCCCACCATTCAATAAGATCATGGCTGATCTGTCCGTAAACTCAGTTCCATCTACCTGTCTTTTTCCCATAACCCTTAATTCCCTTACTATGTAAAAGCCTATCTAACTGTTTCTTGAATATATTTAGTGAAGAAGCCTCAACTGCTTCCCTGGGCAGAGAATTCCACAGACTCACCACTCTCCGGGAAAAACAGTTTCTCCTCATCTTTGTCCTAAATCTTCTCCCCTGAATCTTGAGGCAATGTCCCCTAGTTCTAGTCTCACCTACCAATGGAAACAAATTCCCTACTTCTATCTTATCTATCCCTTTCAAAATTTTTTATGTTTCTATAAGATCCCCTCTCATTCTTCTGAACTCCAGAGAGTACAGTCCCTGGCGACTCAATTTCTCCTCATAGGTCAACCTATAATGGCAGGGTGGACTCGATGGGCCAGATGGCCAACTCCTGCTCAAAGTTCATTTGTTCACGTCTAGGGCCACTCTTCTAAAGAATACCATTTTCTCTATTTTCTTTGAATTTATTTATTTATTTAGAGGTACAGTGCCAAGTAAGCCCTTCCAGCCCTTCAAGCCATGCCACCCAGTAATCCTGATTTAACGCTAGCCTAATCACGGGACAATTTACAATGACTAATTAACCTACCAACCGGTACATCTTTGGACTGTGGGAGAAAACCAAAGCACCCAGAGGAGACCCACATGATCACGGGGTGAACATCAAACTCCTTACAGGTAGTGGCAGGAATTCTAACCACTGTGCTACTGTGCTGCCTAGGGTGGAAATGGCTAATGCCTTGGGGCATAATTTTAAGGCAATTTGGAGAAAATATAAGGAGAATGTCAGAGGGAAGTTTTTTTTTCTATACACAGTATTAGGTGCATGGATTCACTTTAGAAAGTGAACATGAAGGTAGGGTACAGGGTTAGCAGTGTGGAAGTACAGAGCGATCTTGGGGTCCACGTCCACAGATCCCTCAAAGTATCCGTGCAAGTTAATAGGGTTGTTAAGAGGGCATCTGGTGTGTTGCCTTCATTAGTTGGAGATTGAGTTCAAGGGCCATTAGGTAATGTTGTAGCACAAAAACCCTGTTTAGATCACACTTGGAATATTGTGTTTAGTTCTGGTCACCTCACTATAGGAAGGACGTAGAAGCTTTAGAGAGGGTGCAGAGGAGATTTACAAGGATGCTGCCTGAATTACAGAGCATGTCTTATGAAGAAAGGTTAAGTGAGTTAGGGGCTTTCTCTTTGACGTGAAGGAGGATGAGGGGTTATTTGATAGAGGCATACAAGATGATAAGTGGCATAGATTGAGTGGACAGCCAGAGGGACTTTTTCCTCAGAAATAGCTAATATGAGGGTCATAATGTTAAGAAAATTGGAGGAAAGTAAGAGGGGAGGTTAGTGATAAGTTTTTTTCTCCCTGACATAGTGGTAGGTGCGCGGAACATGGTGGAGACAGATACATTAGGGACATTTAAGAGTCTCTTGGATAGGCACATCATCATCATTATGTGCCATGTGGTATGACATAGGTGATCATGGTCTTGACCATGACTGCTCTTGGCAAATTTTTCTGCAGATGGTTTGCCATTGCCTTCTTCATAGATTTGTAGCCTGCTCAGGGCTAGATTTGCAGCATTCAAGTCTGGTGACCCAGGACTATACAAGAAGACCAGGTATGACTTATGGAGGACTATTTCAAAAGCAAAGGAACTATTTCAAACACTTTTGAAGGCAGAATCAGATGCATGTCTGCTCTGGCAGGGTTTGCATACCATTACTTCCTACAAAGCAAAACCGAACATCATGAATGGCAGTGATGCTTCACTCCCAGATGAGCTCAACACTTTTTACGCATGCTTTGAAAGGGAGATAGGCACATGGAGCTTAGAAGAGTAGAGGGCAATGCGCTAGGGAAATTCTCGGCCATTTCTAGAGTAGGTTACATGGTCAGAACAACATTGTGGGCCGAAGGGCCTGCAATGTGCTGTAGATTTCTATGTTCGATGCAGCTTGAGGATCCCTGCAGCACCTGCTGACCTGTGATATCTATCTTGGAAGCCAACATCAGACTGTCTTTCAAGAGGGTGAACCCTCACAAGGCAACAGGCCCCGCTGGTGTACTTGGTATGGCTCTGAAAACCTGTGCCCAACAACTCCTGGGTGTTTTCAAAGACATTTTCAACCTCTCATTACTACAAATGAAAGTTCCCATCTGCTTCAAAAAGGCAACAATCATACCAGTGGCCAAGAAAAGCAGGGTGAGCTGCTTTAATGACTATCGTCCAGTAGCACTCACATTTACGGTGATGAGTTGCTTTGAGGGGTTGGTTATGGCTACAATTATCTCCTGTCTCAGTAAGAACCAGGACCCACTGCAATTGGTCTATTACCACAATAGTTCTACAGCAGATGCAATCTCATTGGCTCTTCATGTGCCTTGGATCACCTGGACAACAGTAATAACGTCAACAATCTGTTTATTGACTACAGTTCAGTGTTCAACACAATCATTCCTACAATTCTGATAGAAAAGCTCAAAATCTTGTAGTTCCCTCTACAACTAGATCCCTATCATCCTCAATGGAAGACCACAATCTGCGCAGATCTGAATAACATCTCATTGCTACACACATCAAAGTTGCTGGTGAATGCAGCAGGTCAGGCAGCATCTCTAGGAAGAGGTACAGTCGACGTTTCAGGCCGAGACCCTTCGTCAGGCTTTTGACAAGGTCCCACACAGGAGATTAGTGTGCAAACTTAAAGCACACGGTATTGGGGGGTAAGGTATTGGTGTGGGTGGAGAATTGGTTAGCAGACAGGAAGCAAAGAGTGGGAATAAACGGGACCTTTTCAGAATGGCAGGCGGTGACTAGTGGAGTACCGCAAGGCTCAGTGCTGGGACCCCAGTTGCTTACAATATATATTAATGACTTGGATGAGGGAATTAAATGCAGCATCTCCAAGTTTGCGGATGACACGAAGCTGGGTGGCAGTGTTAGCTGTGAGGAGGATGCTAAGAGGATGCAGGGTGACTTGGATAGGTTGGGTGAGTGGGCAAATTCATGGCAGATGCAATTTAATGTGGATAAATGTGAAGTTATCCACTTTGGTGGCAAAAATAGGAAAACAGATTATTATCTGAATGGTGGCCGATTAGGAAAAGGGGAGGTGCAACCAGACCTGGGTGTCATTATACACCAGTCATTGAAAGTGGGCATGCAGGTACAGCAGGCGGTGAAAAAGGCAAATGGTATGCTGGCATTTATAGCGAGAGGATTCGAGTACAGGAGCAGGGAGGTACTACTGCAGTTGTACAAGGCCTTGGTGAGACCACACCTGGAGTATTGTGTGCAGTTTTGGTCCCCTAATCTGAGGAAAGACATCCTTGCCATAGAGGGAGTACAAAGAAGGTTCACCAGATTGATTCCTGGGATGGCAGGACTTTCATATGAAGAAAGACTGGATGAACTGGGCTTGTACTCATTGGAATTTAGAAGATTGAGGGGGGATCTGATTGAAATGTATAAGATCCTAAAGGGATTGGACAGGCTAGATGCAGGAAGATTGTTCCCGATGTTGGGGAAGTCCAGAACGAGGGGTCACAGTTTGAGGATAGAGGGGAAGCCTTTTAGGACCGAGATTAGGAAAAACTTCTTCACACAGAGAGTGGTGAATCTGTGGAATTCTCTGCCACAGGAAACAGTTGAGGCCAGTTCATTGGCTATATTTAAGAGGGAATTAGATATGGCCCTTGTGGCTACGGGGGTCAGGGGATATGGGGGGAAGGCTGGGGCGGGGTTCTGAGTTGGTTTATCAGCCATGATCATAATAAATGGCGGTGCAGGCTCGAAGGGCCGAATGGCCTACTCCTGCACCTATCTTCTATGTTCCTATGTTTCTATATCAGCTAGTGAGTGGTGTCGCGGCAACAACCTTGCAATCAGATTCAGTAAGACTGAATTGTGGACTTGTGAACGAGTAAGACAAAGGAACTCACACCAGTCCTCATAGAGGAATCAGAAATGGAAAGGATGAACAATTTCAAGTTCCTGGGTGTCAACATCTCTGAGGACCTACCCTGGATGCAGCTACAAAGAAAGCACAACAGCAACTATATTTCATTAGGAGTTTGAAGAGATTTGGTATATCACCAAAGTCAATTGTAAATTTCTCTAGATGTACCATTCTACTGGTTGTATCATCATCTGGCATGGGGATGGTGGGGTTGGCACAGGACTGAAAGCTTCAGAAAGTTGTTAACTCAGTCAGCCCCATCATGGCCAGCATCCAAGACACCTTCAAGGAGCAATGTCTCAAAAAGGCAGCATCCATCATTAAGGACCCCCATCTCCCACGATAAGACTTGTTCTTATTGCTAGCATCAGAGACGAGGTACAGGAGCCTGAAGGCACATACTCAACGATTCAGGAACAGCTTCTTCCCCTCTGCCATTAGATTTCTGTATGGGCATTGAATCCATAAACATGCCTCATTACTTTAGATTTTGCACAACAAATTTCACAACATATGCCAGTGATATTAAACCTAATTTTGATTCTGAGTCTGACCCCAGCCGTTATCAATACTCTTCAGAGGTTTTCTGCCTGGCATCAGTGGTCCCATGACCGGGACTTGTGATATGCACCAGCTGCTCCCCTGGCTTAACGTGACCTTGATCGGGGGTGGGGGGGGAGTGGTTGTAAGCAGGTGCTACACCTTGTCCAAGGCTGAGCAGAGGGAAGGGACACCTCACACCTCCCTTGGTAGAGATGTATCTCCACCCCATATAGGCACATGGATGATAGAAAAATGGAGGGCTATACGGAAGGGAAGGGTTAGATTGATCTTAGAGCATTGTGGGCTGAAGGGCCTGTACTGCTCTGTATTCTATGTTCTAAAATAATGGTCGTGCTGATTTTGGACTTGAGCCTACTTAGCTGTCTGTTCTCACTAACATTTGATTCCCACAAGGTCTAAAATAATATGGACCACAGCCTTGAATGCATTCAGTGACACAGCACATAGTGCTGAGGGTAATAGCAAGTCAGAGTTAGGTAATTCCATTTCAACTTCAAATGAGACCATGCACTCTGTTTTAAACTCCCCCCCCCCACCAGGAGGGAACTTCCCCACAGCACCTGATGTGTCATTCTCCTCTACAGTATCTTACACATTTCACCAACAGCACCTCACCAAACATCCTACTAAAATATTCCTCAAAAGAACAACCTCTTCAAACTTGGAATCAATTAAAAGTTGATTCAAATAAAAGTTAAAAGTTGAAACCAATAAAAATTGTTACACACACTGCGACAACCTCTAATACAAGACAAAAACATACAAGTTGAGAAGAATTTTTGCACAATCAAAAAAGAATTAGTGTCACTTACAGCAGAGTGGTCACAAGTCATTGGTCTCTCTACTGCCTGGTAATAATGCCATCATCATGGGCAACCTAGAAAGTAAATACTGGTTAACCAGAGGAAGATTAAAAGAGGCATGCTTTAAAACAAAATTTTACTGACAACATGACCAGGGCCAGGCAAAGAAGGTCTAGCACTGAATCCCTAACCTTACTGATAACTGCCACCAAGCACATCCAGCAATCATCATACTTTAATTAAAAGTAAACATGGGAGACTTCACTTGCAAAGCCATGACTTGAACAGTTCAAATTGAACCTTACTTTTTAGCTTTAGTCCAGCTATTAATGAGGAACGGTGTTGTCAGTATAATGTGCAAATGTCTTAGTAGCTACAGAACTGTCTTAGGCATATTTATACATAGCGAAGGTGGCTAAGACTTTTCCAGAGTACTGTCGTAATTTTATGTGTTGCACTGTACTGTTGCCACAAAATTAAACAAAATTCTTGACATATGTGAGTGATCATAAACCTGCTTCTGATATAGGTCTCTACAGTGCAATAAAGGTGGGAAGGTGATAGGGAGAGGGGAATTGTGGTTGGGAAAAAGGGAAGGGAGGAGGGAGGGAGCAGGAAGCACCAGAGAGACATTCTGTAATGATAAATAAATCAAAATGTTTGGAATCAAATGACCTTGCCTGGTGTCTCAGGGCTGGGTGTGTCTGCACCTGTGCCACACCTCCCTCCCACACCCCTCCCACAGCGCTCCACCCTCGCCATTTTCAACATCCTTTGCTCCCAGCGGATTTGCAAACTTGCTCTCAGCTCCATCAAATACAAAAGTCTTAAGCACACTAGCAACATATATGTGTCTAAGACTTTTGCACAATACTGTATGCGAACAATGATTTGGGCAATTTTATGATAGGGTATGGGCTGCCTTTTCCAATACTGAATCTTAACCACCAGAACCACAGCACAATCAGATAGCTGTTACTGCACATCTTAAAATTAATAATAAATATCATTAATGGGATAAGTGCTGAGGAAGTTTTATCCAAGAGAAGTTTATTTACCATCGAAACCTACAGTGAAAAGTGTCATTTGTACTAATAAGCAACACAATCTAGGAGTATGCTGGGGTCAGCCTGTAAGAGTCACCATATATCCTAGCACCAACATAAAATGCCCACTCTGCTCGGCAGAACAACACTCCCACACACCCACATACACAATCTTCTAACCAGGTAGCTGGTCATCATCTTAGCCACAGTAGAGAAAATGTTCCCCTCGACATTCACCAATGCAATGCTCCTGAACCGGTTGATGGAACTGGAGTTCTGCTGTTTGGGGATGAACACCACCACAGCTCTCTCTCACTCTGATGGGCTGCGTTGGTTTTACCAGGCAGTTCTCATTAGGTCCCACAGGACCTTTAGCACGCGAGAGCAGCTTTTGTTAAGCTTGAAAGGGATTCCATTCAGACCTGGCGCTGACATTGACATAAAATTTGTTGTTCTACAGCAGCCACATAATGCAAAGGAATTACAAAGAAATAAATAGTGGAAAAAAAGACAAATAGTGAGTGGTGTTCATGGACCATTCAGCCACAGAGTTATAAAACACCTAATCCCACATAGTCTGCGCCAAACTAGTCCCACCAACATATACTGGACCATAACCCTCCATACCCCTTCTATCCATATACATATCCAGACTTCTCTTAAATGTTGAAATTGAATCCACATCTACCACCTTTGCTGGCAGCCCACTCCAGACTCTCACCACCCTCTGAGTGAAGAAGTACCCCAGCCTGCTCAACTTAAACATTTGACCTTTCACCCTTAACCCATGACTTCTAGTTCTAGTTTCACCCAACCAATACCTGCTTGCATTTACCCTATCTATATCCTCCCAGGCTCCTTCCCTCCACTATCGAGCAGATCATCCTCGGGCAAGGCGCAGCATCTGTTTAGCTCCCCAGTCAGGATCACATGAAGCCTTGGGAGCAAGTGATGGATGGTCATATGAGCAGTTGGTGCCTATCACATGTCCTGGTTATGTGACCACTGACAGCGGGTAGCAATCTCTGAAGACTATCGGTAGTGGTTGCGAGGGTCATCCATCTTGTAAAGACACTGCCCAGAAGGTGGCAATGGCATACCACTTTGTAAGAAAAATTTGCCAAGAACAATCATGGTTATAAGACCATGATCACCCACGTCATATGATGTGGCACATAATAATGATGATGATACCTCTCAATTTTGTATACCTCCATCAAATCTCCCCTCATTCTCATGCACTCCAGGAAATAAAGTCCTAACCTCTTCAGCCTTTCCCCGTTGCTCAGACCCTCAATGGTGGAGGGGAATAAGCTGCTCTAAATCATTGAGTGTGGGACTTCAGGATCTCTTATTCTGCAACAGTGTGTCCTGGATTCATGATTAAAATTAGTTTAATGTTTCTTCTGAACATCTCTAGCCAGTGTGAGTTGGCATTATCAATGAAGAACCTATGTTGTGAGTCATCAAAAGAATATCAACAACATTTTTCCTGGACTTGGTGGGCTTGCAACACTGACTGTCTGCAGGTCAGAACTGTGCACGAGGTTATTTTGCTAAAATGCAAATATTGCATCATGTTGACATTGAAATACTTGAAGTTGTCCATTCTTAGTGTCTGCAGAGGCTGTCATATGGAAGAAAACATCCAGTAAGGGAGGAAGTTAGCCCCTCAAAACGGAGGACAACCCATTGTAGGCATCAGGCAGCCAAAGTTCATGAGTATTACTTGGACTGTGATTGTAGTCAGAGTCAAAAGACAGAGTCAGGTTTATTGTCATGTGCACGAGTACACATATGCAGAGGAGCAATGAAAAGAGGTGGAGGCATGGCACTGCTGATCAGAGATAGCGTCACGGCTGCAGAAAAGGAGGAAGTCATGGAGAGATTGTCTACCAAGTCTCTATAGACCCCTTCCTGTTCCTAGGTGGAACCTAGGAACAGGAAGGGGTCAATAACTCTCCTGAGTGTTTATTATAGACCACCCAATAGTAACAGGGGCTTCAGGGAGCAAATAGGCAGTGGAAAAGTGTAAGAATAACAGGGTTGTCGTGGTGGGAGATTTTAACTTCCCAAGTATTGATTGGCATCACCCTAGAGTGAGGGGTTTAGATGGGGTGGAGTTTGTTAGGTGTGTTCAGGAAGGTTTCTTGACACAATATGTAGATAAGCCTACAAGAGGAGAGGCTGTATTTGACCTGGTATTGGGAAATGAACCTGGTCAGGTGTCAGATCTCTCAGTGGGAGAGCATTTTGGAGATAGTGATCACAATTCTATCTCCTTTACCATAGCATTGGAGAGGGATAGGGACAGACAAGACAGGAAAGCGTTTAATTGGAGTAAGGGGAAATATGAGGCTATCAGGCAGGAACTTGGAAGCATAAATTAGGAACAGATGTTCTCAGGGAAATGTCCGGAAGAAATCTGGCAAATGTTCAGGGGATATTTGTGTAGAGTTCTGCATAGGTATGTTCCAATGAAACAGGGAAAGGATGGTAGGGTACAGGAACTGTGGTGTACAAAGGCTGTTGTAAATCTAGTCAAGAAGAAAAGAAAAGCTTACAAAAGGTTCAAAAAACTAGATAATGATAAAGATCTAGAAGATTATAAGGCTAGCAGGAAGGAGCTTAAGAATGAAATTAGGAGAGCCAGAAGGGGCCATGAGAAGGCGTTGGTGGACAGGATTAAGGAAAAACCCCAAGGCATTCTACAAGTAAGAGGAGCAAGTGAAGAGCAAGAGAATAAGATGTGAGAGAATAGGACCAATCAAGTGTGACAGTGGAAAAGTATGTATGGAACCGGAGGAGGTAACAGAGGTACTTAATGAATACTCAGTATTCACTACGGAAAAGGATCTTGGTGATTGTAGGGATGACTTACAGTGGACTGAAAAGCTTGAGCATGTAGATATTATGAAAGAGGATGTGCTGGAGCTTTTGGAAAGCATCAAGTTGGATAAGTCACTGGGACCAGACAATTTGTACCCCAGGCCAGTGTGGGAGGTGAGGGAGGAGATTTCTGAGCCTTCGGCGATGATCTTTGCATCAGCAATGGGGACGGGAGAGATTCCGGAGGATTGGAGGGTTGCAGATGTTGTTCGCTTATTCAAGAAAGGGAGTAGAGATAGCCCAGGAGATTATAGACCAATGAGTCTTACTTCAGTGGTTGGTAAGTTGATGGAAAAGATCCTGAGAGGCAGGATTTATGAACATTTGGAGAGGCATGATTAGAAATATTCAGCATGGCTTTGTCAAAGGCAGATCATGCCTTACGAGCCTGATTGAATTTTATGAGGATGTGACTAAACACATTGACGAAGGTAGAGCAGTAGATGTAGTGTATATGGATTTCAGCAAGGCATTTGATAAGGTACCCCATGCCAGGCTTATTGAGAAAGTAAGGAAACATTGAATCCAAGGGGACATTGCTTTGTGGATCCAGAACTGGCTTGCCACAGAAGGCAAAGAGTGGTTGTAGACGGGTCATATTCTGCATGGAGGTCAGTTACCAGAGGTGTGTCTCAGGGATCTGTTCTGGGGCCCCTACTCTTTGTGATTTTTATAAATGACCTGGATGAGGAAGTGGAGGGATGGGTTAGTAAATTTGCTGATGACACAAAGGTTGGGGGTTTTGTGGATAGTGTGGAGGGCTGCCAGAGGTTACAGCGGAACATTGATAGGATGCAAAACTGGGCTGAGAAGTGACAGATGGAGTTCAACCCAGATATGTGTGAAGTGGTTCATTTTGGTAGGTCAAATATGATGGCAGAGTACTGTATAGCATTAATGGTAAGACTCTTGGCAGTGTGGAGGATCAGAGGGTTCTTGGGGTCCGAGTCCATAGGATACTCAAAGCTGCTGCGCAGGTTGACTCTGTGGTTAAGAAGGCATATGGTGAATTGGCCTTCATCAATCGTGGCACTGAGTTTAGGAGCTGAGAGGTAATAGTGCAGCTATATAGGACCCCGGTCAGACCCCACTTGGAGAACTGTGCTCAGTTCTGGTCACCTCACTACAGGAAGGATGTGGAAATGATAGAAAGGGTGCAGAGGAGATTTACAAGGATGTTGCCTGGATTGGGGAGCATGCCTTATGAGAATAGGTTGAGTGAACTCAGCCTTTTCTCTTTGGAGCTACGGAGGATGAGAGGTGACCTGATAGAGGTGTACAAGATGATGAGAGGCATTGATCGTGTGAGAGGCTTCTTCCCAGGGCTGAAGTGGCTAGCACGAGAGGGCACAGTTTTAAGGTGCTTGGAAGTAGGTACAGAGGAGAAGTCAGCAGTAAGTTTTTTTACGCAGAGTGGTGAGTGCGTGGAATGGGCTTCCAGTGACAGTGGTTGAGGCAGATACCATAAGGTCTTTTGAGAGACTCCTGGACAGGCACATGGAGCTTAGAAAAATAGAGGACTATGGGTAACCCCGTAATTTCTAAGGTAGGGACATGTTCGACACAGCTTTGTGGGCTGAAGGGCCTGTATTGTGCTGTAGGTTTTCTATGTTTCTGTGAAAAACTTACTTGCAGCAGCTTCACAGGAACATAGCATCAGATAAGCAGCATTCACATTTATTTATTTATTGAATAGCGTGGAATTGGTGCTTCCTGTCCTTCGAGCCACACTGTCCAGCAACCCCCAATTTAACCCTCGCCTAATCACGGGACAATTTACAATAACCAGTTAACCTATCAACCGGTACGTCTTTGGACTGTGGGAGGCTACCGAAGCACCCCTGGAGGAAATCCATGCGGTCACAGGGAGAACATACAAACTCCTTACAGATAGCGGCGGGAATTAAACCCAGGTCACTGGTACTGTGAAGTGTTGCGCTAACCACTGCATCCCAATCGAATTAAACAAAATAAGAAAAATATTTAAAACGTGAGAAAGTCTACAGATGCTTTTAATCCTCAGCAAGTCAGACAGCATCTATGGAAATGAATAAACAGTCAATATATCGGGCGAAGACCCTTCTTCAGACAATAAAAATTACAGTATTTTCAAATGAATATAGAATTCTAACAGGCCTTGAAATAATGAAATTTGGAAAACAATCAGTGATTTGTTCTCAGTCCTGATGAAGGGCCTCGGCCCAAAATACTAACTCGTTATTCATCTCCATTGATGCTGCCTGATCTACTGAGCTCTTCCAGCATTTTGTGTGTTACAGTGATGTTTTTTATACTTGGAAACAATTATTAGAATACAAATAGTAATATTAATATTACTAACATAAATACAAAAGGATGTGCAGAGGAGGTTCACAAGAATAATCCTGGGAATAAAGGGTTAACATATTGAGAAGCATTTGATGGCTCTGTGCCTGTACTTGCTGGAGTTCAGGAGGGAATCTCACTGAAGCCTATTGAATATTGAAAGGCCTGAATAGATTGGATATGGAGAGGGAGAATAGAGGACCAGAGTGCGCAGCCTTAGAATTGAAGGACATCCCTTTAGAACGTAGGTGAGGAGGAATTTCTTTTGCTCAAAGGTGGTGAATCTGTGGAATTTATTGTCACAGACAGCTGTGGAGACTAAGTCATTGAGTATATTTACAGTGGAGGTTGACAGGTGCTTGGTTAGTCAGGGTGTCAAAGCTTAGGGGTTTAAAGGGATAATAAATCTGCCATGATAGAATGGTAGAGCTGACTCGATGGGCTAAATGGCCTCAGTCTGTCCCTATCTCTTAAGATCTCATTCTAGGATGATAGTTACGCCAAAACAAAGATCCGCTGTCAAGGTAGACATTTATCTGCGTGAACAGAAATACTAAAAAGTCTTTGGACATTACAAGGACATTCATTTAAGATCATTAAATCCAAGCCAACTACCTTTGGGTACAAGCCTGTGGAGGAGCAGGGCAGAAGCTCTGTATAAATATTTCACAAGTCCTAAGTGCCATACAGCAAAGCGAATCTTCAGACAGAAAGAACACTCACAGCTCCATCAATCATAACCTGTGAATTTAACAGCAAGCCTGCATCTTGTCAACAAGGCAAGAATTAAAACACAACGTTTATAACAACAGGTTTCATTCACGTCGTATCATGCCGATAACCATCAAAGACCCTTTGACACCACCGCAACCTGCATGCTCTCGACACTGTAATGGTCGCCTGCAGTTGAACAGAGAATATTACAGCACAGTACAGGCCCTTCGGCCCAATGTTGTGCCGAATTTATAACCTACTCCAAGATCAATCTCACCCTTCCTCCCAAATAGCACCCTATTTTTCAATCATCCATGTGCCTATCTGAGAGTCTCTTGAATGCCCTTAATGTATCTAACTCCACTACTGACCCTGGCAGAACGTTCCAGACAAATGGCACTCCCTGTGTAAAAAAAACCTACCTCTGACATTCCCGCTACACTTTCCTCCAATCACCCTAAAATTAAACCTTGTATTAGCAAATTCCACCTTGGGGAGAAGAAACAGGCTGGTCACCCGATCTATGCCTCTTATCATCTTGTACACCTCTATCAAATCACCTCTAATCCTCCTTTGCTGCAAAGGGAAAAACCCTAGCTCACTCAACTTATCCTCATAAGACATGGTCTCTATTCCAGGCAGCATCTTGGTGAATCAGAATCAGAATTAGGTTTATTATCTCCGGCATGTAATGTGAAATTTGTTAATTTAGCAGCAGCAGTTCAATGCAATACATAATATCGAAGAAAAAAAATAAATCTTATTCAGTATACTTTATACAGTATATGTATATTGAATAGATTAATAATCATGCAAAAAGACAGTAATACTATATATTTAAAAAAAAGTGAGGTAGTGTCCAAGGGTTTGATGTCCATTTAGGAATCGCATGGCAGAGGGGAAGAAGCTGTTCCTGAATCGCTGAGTGTGTGCCTTCAGGCTTCTGTACCTCCTATCTGATGGTACCAGTGAGAAAAGGGCATGCCCTGTGTACTGGAGGTATCCTTAATAATGAGTGCTGCCTTTCTGAGGCATCTCCTCTGCACCTTCTCTAAAGCTTCCACATCCTTCCTATAATGAGATGCCCAGAACTGAACACAATACTCCAAGCTGTATTGCTGTGATTGTGCAGCTCAGTCATTACAAAATAAACACAGCAGTGGTGTCTGCATTTCTAAAGACAAACGTGTATGTGATATTTGGGTGAACCTTGTGAAGGAGGGGTGTGGAAGTTAGTGCTGCTGTGGCTCAAATTCTACAGATCTGGGTTCGATCCAAATCTCCAGTTTCTGGGTGTCAACATCTCTGAGGATCTATCCTGGGCCTAACATATTTACGCAACTAAAAAACGGGCACAACAGTGGCTATATTTCATTAGGAGTTTGAGGAGATTTAGTATGTCACCAAAGACATTCAAATTTCTACAGGTGTACCACAAAGAGCATTTAAACTAGCTGCATCATCGCCTGCTATGGGGGAGGGGGGGGGCGCTACTGCACAGGATCCAAAGAAGCTGCAGAGACTGCAGAGAGAACTCAGAAAGCTCTATCATGGGCACTAGCCTCCCCAGCATTCAGGACACCATCAAGGAGCGATGCTTCAGAAAGGCAATATCCGTCATTAAGGGCCCCCAACAGCCAGGACATGCCCTCTTCTCACTGCTACCATCAAGGAGCTGGTGCAGAAGCCTGAAAGCACGTACTTCCAATTCAGGAATAGCTTCTTCGCCTCTGACATGCAATTTCTGAATGGATATTGAACTCATGAAAACTACCTCACTACTTTTATTACTTTCATTTTTGCACTACTTATTTAATTTAACTACATAAGATATATATGTATGTATGTATGTGTGTATATATGTGTGTGTATAATATGTGTACCCACACATATATATACAAACACACTTAATGTAATTCTTACTTTTTCTCTGTTATTAAGTTTTGCAAGGTACTGTTGCCAATAAACTTCACAACATATGTTGGTGATATTAAACCTGATTCCGATAATACTAAGTGTGTCATTTATACATTCTCTGTGACCACTTCAGTTTTGCCTGAGTGCTCTTGTTTCAGTCAGTCAAAGTAAATTTGTCATCAAGATACATATATGTTACCAAATACAACCTTGAGATTCATCTGCTTGCAGGCATTTGTGAGAAAATAAAGATACAGTACTGTGCAAAAGTCTGAGGAACCCAAGCTTATATGTGTGCCTAAGACTTCTGCACAGTACTGTATGTTACCAAATGCTACCTTGAGACTTATTTTCTTGCAGACATTTACAGGAAAATAAAGAATTTGTGAAAAAGTATACATAGACAAAGACTTTCTTTCTTTCTTTCTTTTTCAATCTTTTTATTAATTTCATAGAATGAAAACATAACAAAGCAAAAATACAAGTAGTAGGAGATACATTGTTACACTTAAAATGAGTAAATGTAAAACCAAATAGTATAAATTGACGAAGCTCCCAATCGTGTAGAATAACAATAAATAATACAAAGCAAAAAAACCAAAAAAAAAATACAAAAAACAAAAAAGATACAAAGCAAAAAAAAGACTAACAAACAAAAATGTGCAAAAGACAAATTATGCAAATATAAAACATAAATAAAATACTGAGAACTAGAGTTGTAGAGTCTTTGAAAGTGAGTCCGTAGGTTGTAGAATCACAAACAAGTGAAAATCTGAAGATGCTGAAGATCCAAAGCAACACATGCAAAATGCTGGAAGAACTCAGCAGGCCAGGCAACATCTACGGAAAAGAGTAAATAGTCGAGTTTTGAGCTGAGACCCTTCTTTAGGACTGGAAAGGAAGGGGAGAAGTCAGAGCAAGAAGGTGGGAGCAGGGGAGGAAGTAGTACAAATTGGCAGGTGATAGGTGAAACCGGGGGAGGAGGAGAAGGTAAAGTAAAGAGCTGGGTATTTGACTGATAAAAGAGATAAAGAGCTGGAGGAGGAGGAATCTGATAGGTGAAGATAGAAGATCATGGAAGAAAGGGAAGGGGAAGGAGCACCGGGGGAGGTGATGGGCAGGCAAGGAGATAAGGTGAGTGAGGGAAACAGGAATGGGGAATGGTGAAGAGGGGACAATTACCGAAAGTTCGAGAACGATGACCACGCCATCAGGTTGGACAGAATACAAGATGTTGCTTCTCCAACCTGGGTGTAGCCTCACCGCATTAGTAGAGGAGGCCTTGGACTGACATGTTGGAATGTGAATGTGAGTGGAATTGAAATGGATCGCTACAAGGAGATCCTGCTTTTTTCAGCAGATGGAGTATAGGTGCTCGGCGAAGCAGTCTCCCAGTCTAGGTCGTATCTCACCAATATACCGGCCACACTGGGAGCACCAGATACAGTAAATGCCACACTGGGAGCACCAGATACAGTAAATGACCTCAGCAGGTGAAGTGTCGCCTCATCTGGGGGGACTGTTTAGGGCTCCAATGGTGGTGAGGGAGGTGGTGTAGGGGCACTTGTTCCACTTGCAACAATAAGTATCAGGAGGAAGATCACTGGGGAGGGACAACTGGACAAGAGAGCTGCGTAGGGAATGATCCCTGTGGAAAGCAAAAAGTTGGAGGGGGAGGAGGGAAATTTGAAAAAAAAAGTGTAAAGGAGAACGATGCAGCGCAAAAAAAGACACAGAGCACAATAATAGTAATAAACACACAGTAAGTATAAAAACATAAGAAAGCTTATATTCATTGTATGTCCATAAAGTGATGCTAGTCTGTAGATAAGGTGACCGATGGGAAATAATGAAGTTGTGGTGGATTTAGTGGGTGGAGGTGTTGATCAGCCTTACTGCTTGGGGAAAGTAACTGTTTTTGAGTCTGGTGGCCTTGGCACGATGTCACATAACCTCCTCCCCGATGGGAGTGAGACAAACAGTCCACGAGCAGGGTGTGTGGGATCCCTTGTGACGTCACTGGCCCTTACCAGCACGCTTCTGATTTAATTACTAATTGGTCTGAGTCTTGTGCTAAATGGGCTGGCAAGGTAACATAGTGGTTACTGCAATTCTATTGCAGTACCAGCAATCAGAGATCAATTCCTGTTGCAGTCTTTAAGGAGCTTGTATGTTCTCCCACAGATTCTGAGAGCTTCCTCTGGATGCTCCAGTTTTCTCCCACATTCCTAAGATGTACTGGTTAGAGCCAGTAATCGTGGACACGCTATGCTGGTGCCGGAAGCATGGCGACATTTGCAGGCTGCCCTCAGCAGCAGGTTTCGAAATATGTGTGCAAATAAAGCCAATCTTTAAATTCATCACTGGAGGAAAACAGTCAAACAGCAAATCAGGCCCTTCAGCCCAAACAGTCCATACTAACCATAGTACCCACCCATCTATTCCCAATGTCCTCCATTCAGCCCACATCCTCCGAGCACCACTCCTTCATCTTCACCCATCCAAATGCTTCTTAAACGATACCACTGAACCTCCTTCAACCACTTCCTCCGGCCTCATCTCATAAACACACAACCCCCTTCGATTCTATCCCTCACTTACACACTAAGGACAATTTGCAGCAACTGATTAGCCCACTAAGCTACATCCTTGGAACTCAGAGAAAACCAGAGCACCCAGGGAGAACATGCAAACTCCACACAGATAGCTAGGGTCTGCATAGAACCACTTCAGCTCCACTAGCTGCCAAGATCCATGTTAAAGAGGTTGTAACTACAAATTCATATCGTCACACAATATTGTCGGCAGCCATTTCATGTATTGGGTCTACGCTGGCTTCCAGAGCATTCCCATCAATTTTGTTCCCCACTTCCCCCTCCACCATTCCCAATTTATCTTCCTTCCTCACCAGTTTTGCTGTCTTTTTGAACTACAGGTTGAGTAGCTCTTATCTGAGGTACTTGGGGCCGGAAGTGTTTCAGATTTTGGATTTAGAATATATGGTGATAAGATTAGTGCTTGTTTGATTGCAGTGGCTTCTACAGGGTCAACCAAACGTGACGATCATCTTAAGTCACTTTTCTTGTGATGGTAAAACTCTGCAGGACATTGTTAATGCGGAATGCTGCAAGTCCAATTCACTAATTTATTGGTGGATAGCGGAGAAGCTGCTAGGAGAGAGGCACCAAAGTGCCAGTGGTGTTGTGGTGCAGTGTCCAAGGCGGAGTTCCCTCCCACACCCCAGTATTTGCTCAGCAGAAGGCTGTATTGTGATCGATTGTAGATTTCTGCAACATTCATGGACTCAGGGTCTCGGACCCCTTATTTTTTGTGTGACTGTATTTTACTGATATCCTATATGTGCATGCTATATTATACATGCTTATGTGCCTTGTGTGGTGTGTGACTGTTGGTACTGGGACTTGCACCTTGGCCCCAGAGTAATACTGTTTCGTTTGGCTGTATTCATGGGTATTCATGTCTGGTTGAATGACAATTAAACTTGAACTTGAAGATACTGAGGGAGCTTTTGACCGCCATCATTTCCAACTCTGAATTTACAGGTATATGCTACTGGTAAGCAATCTTTGTCTTACACCTGTTCATCAGAAATAGGTACTTAACAGTAAAAATTATTCCACATCATTAACATAATAAAAGTATAATGTGTGCAGGGTAACAAAAGCAGCACAGCAGCATCAGGAAAATACCTGAATCAGCCGTTGACCAACAGCAAACAACGGCAGGCTTTCAGTCTCCAACTACGATGCCGTGTTTTCATTAAAAGATTATAATACACTGTATCTATATTTTACTCTATTTTTAAGTTCATGTAAGATATAAAAGCAATTAGCATTATAGACTCTTTCTATTATTAGATGTTCTTTAGTGACGATCTTGGCAAACTCATCACTTTGGATAAGAGGTACTCATCTGTATTTAGTTTTAAATATATTCCAGTAATGTATATGTATTCCACTGTACTGCTGCAGCAAAATAAAAAATTTCACAAGACAGATCGCTTTCTATGGTGAATACAAAAATTTAAAGGCCTAGATACTGTGGTCATTGAGAGGAATTTTCCAATAGTGAAAGAATCTCGAACAGAGTTGAGGAGGAATTCTTTTAGCCAGAGGGTGGCAAATCTGTGGGATTCATTGTCACAGATGGCTGTGGGAGCCAAGTATTTGTAAAATGGATGTTCATAAGCGCTTGAATAAGAGCAGCAAAGACTACGGGGGAAGGCAGAAGAATGGGGTTGAGAGGGATAACTTATCAGCCATGATGGAATCTGCACCAGCTGAAAAAAAGGACTGAAAAAGGGCAGTTGGAATTTAATCCAGACAAAGTGTGAGGTATAGATAGTAAGGAGGAATAGATAGAGTGGATAGCCAGCGCCTCTTCCCCAGGGCACCACTGCTCAATACAAGAGGACATGGCTTTAAGGTAAGGGCTGGGAAGTTCAAGGGGGATATTAGAGGAAGGTTTTTTACTCAGAGAGTGGTAGGTGTGTGGAATGTACTGCCTGAGTCAGTGGTGGAGGCAGATACACTAGTGAAGTTTAAGAGACTACTAGACAGGTATATGGAGGAATTTAAGGTGGGGGCTTATATGGGAGGCAGGGTTTGAGGGTCGGCATAACATTGTGGGCCGAAGGGCCTGTAATGTGCTGTACTATTCTATGTTCTATGTATTACACTTTGAGAGGACCAACCAGGGTAGGTCTTACACAGTAGATGGTAGGGCACTGAGGAGTGAGATAGAACAGAGGAATGTGGGAATACAGATCCACAATTCATTGAAAGTGACATCACAGGGTCATTAAGAAAGCTTTTTGTACATAGATTTTCATAGATCAAAGTATTGAGTACAGGAGATGGGATGTTATGTATAAGACATTGTTGAAGCCTAATTTGGAGTATTGTGTGCAGTTTTGGTCACCTACCTACAGGAAAGATGTAAATGAGATTGAAAGAGTGCAGAGAAAATTTACCAGGATGTTGCCACGACTGTAGGACCTGAGTTATAAGGAAAGATCGAATACATTAGAACTGTATTCCCTGGAACATAGAAGACGGGGGAGATTTGATGAAGATATACAAAATTATGAAGGGTATAGATAGGGTAAATGCAAGCAGGCTTTTTCCACTCGGGTTGGGTGAGATGCCACTAGAGTCAAGGATTAAGGGTGAAAGGTGAAATATTTAAGGGAACATGAGGGGAAACCTTTTCATTTAGAGGGTGGTGAGAGTGTGGAATGAGCTGCCATTGCAACAGTAGAGGAGGCCATGGACCAATATGTTGAAATGGGAATGGGAAGTAGAATTGAAATGGGTGGCTACCGGGAGATCCCATTTTTTCTGTAACTGCTGTACCACTTTCTGCCAGTAAGTGGGGATGAACCACCACATACCGTGAAAGATACATGACTTTATTTTTAAAAAGTACAAATTATGATTAAACTACAACTTTAGTCTTACGTTAATGCATCTACTATTTTACAAAAAGTATTTAAAACCCAGTGGATTCCAACAACCCTGAAAATCCAGCTATGTACAAACACGGGCCAAAGGCATAAAAAGGGGAGGCCATCACATCTTCCGTAGCCAAATATCACAAGGAAATAGGAGTAGGCCATGAAGCCCTTCAATTCTGCCCCACCATGCAACCTTCTCCCTAGTATTGGTAACTTCACACAATTCATGACCCCTGACACCAGTTTGTCTGCTATTTACTTGCTCCCTAGTGCTAACTCTACATTATTTTCCAGCAGTCCAATATCCATTCTCACCTCTCTTTCACACTTTATGTATCTGAAGAAATTTTTGGTATCCTCTTTAATATTATTTGCTAGCTTACTTTTGTATTCCATCTTCTTAATGACTTTTGTAGTTGCCTTCTGTTGGTATTTGAAAGCTTCACAATCCTCTAACTTCCCACTGATTTTTGCTCTATTATGTGCCCTCTCTTTGGCTTTTACGTTGGCTTTGACTTCTCTTGTTAGCCACAGTTATGTCATCTTGCCTTTAGAATATTTCTTCCTCTTTGGGATCAACAGAGCACCAACTCTTCTGAGCCACAGCACCAACTCAATGCCAGAAACATGGTCACTGTAGCTCCCCCTGGCAGGTCATCCTCCTCAATAGTATCTAAAGCTGTCTACTTATTATTGAGAGGTACGGCCACAGGCGTACTCTGCACTGGCTGTGCATTTCCCCTCCTTCTCCTGAGTCACCCAGTTACCCGTCTCCTGCAACCTAGGGTAACTAGTTCCCTTAGTTCTTGTCTATCACCTCCTCATTCTCCCATAGAAGTCAAAGGTTATTGAGCTGCTGCTCCAGTTCTTCAATGCGTTCTCTCAGGAGCTGCAACTCAGTGCAAATGTGTTTATCTGGGAGACTGGAGATCTCCCAGATTATCCACATCCCAGATACAGTACAAAACACTGCCCCGGAGCCACTCTCACTGATCTACTATGCCTTAACATAGGAAGAATGGACAAATAAGGAGAGTATAACTTACAGGACACTGCACCTCACCTAAACCTAATCCCATCTCTGTAAGCCAAAGCCACTCTAAGCACTTGAAATATTCTTATTGGCCCTTTCTAATGAATCTCTCATGCTGTTAACTATTAATTCCCTTGCAAAGATGCTGCCTGCTCTACTGAATTCCTCCAGTGTTGTTCAGACCTCATTGCTTCTGTCCCAATTCCCCACAGTTCTTAATTACCTCATCTTTCAAAAAATTATTTACCATAAAATCATAATATAGAAACAGAATTAGACCATTCAGCCCATCAACTCTCTGCCATTTCATCATGGTTGATCCATTTTTTCCTCTCAGCCCCAGTCTCCTGCCTTCTCCCCATATCTCTACATGCCCTGATCAATCAAGAATCTATCAACCTCTGCCTTAAATATATGTAAAGATTTGGCCTCCACAGTTGCCAGCGGCAACAAATTCCACAGATTCACCACTCTCTAGCGAAAGCAATTCCTCATCTCTGTTCTAAAGGACACCCTGAGGCTGTCCTCTGGTCCTAGACGCTCCTACCATAGGAAGCATCCTTTCCACATCTACTCTATCAAAGCCTTTCACCATTCAATAGGTCACCCTCATTCTTCTAAATTCTAGTGAATAAAGCCCAGAGCCATCAAACGTTCTTCATATGACAAGCCATTACCTCATATACAAAATCCCAATCCACATCACTCTTGGGCAAAGAACTCGTCATTCACCTCCCTCTGTGGGAAGTGCCTACACATCTCAGTTTTTACCACACCCTCCCATTATAGACTTTCCCACCGGTGGCCCAACCCTAAGACACTGGAGGACAATTGGGCCATTTGATCATGGTCCATTCATCTCCCTCTCAGCCACATTCCCCCGCCTTCTCCCCATAATCTTCCATGCTCACGAATCTAAACTCCGCCTTAAATAAAACCAATCACCTGACCTCCATAGCCATCTGTGGCAACGAATTCCACTGTCACAGCCCTTCGGGATTCTCTATGTTCCATTCTTCTAAACTCTAAAGAATAGAAATTTATCTATCAGACAACCTTGGTATCCCAGGAAGTTCTTTTGAACCATCTCCAACTCAATACCATAAATTAAAAAAACAAAGCTGAATACAGTTTCCACCACAGCATCACCCACTGTGATTTCCTGACAAGCAGCCACTTACATCCTGACAAATGATCTCCAACTGAAACATTAACCACTTCTTTGCCCAGTTACACCCTGACCTGAGTATTTCCAGCATTTTTAGTGCTTTGTCAGTTATAGATTTCTAGTACAGAAGGCTGTCAGCGACTATACTTCATGATTTGGTAGGTCACCTAAGAATCTACAGATGCACCGTGGACAGCATTCTGACAGGCTGCATCTCCATCTGGTACGGAGGGGCCAATGCAAAGGATCAGAAAAATCTGCAGAGGGTTGTAAACTTAGCCAGCTCCATCATGTGCTCTAGCCTCCCCAACATTGAAGACATCATCAAATGGGAGGAGAAGAGGAGAGGAGGAGAAGATGGCGGCGCGACGCTGCGCGTGCGGCCGCTCCAAAATAATATCGTATTTATAAATAGGTACAGTGCACAATCCTGATTTGATGGAGATAGACGTGAGAAGCACGGAGGAACATCTGGAGAAACTTCTGAAATGTCCACTTCGCTGCCGCTGCCACTGTGTGATCGAGAATCTCCGGAGGGGAAGGCCCCAAATCCTCGGCTTTGCCTGTTGCCAGGGCTGGGGTCGAAGTGCTTGGCAGAGATGGTGCTCGGTGTCGGAGGCTCGAAGTTTTCGGACGGACTCAAGAGTCGGCTGTGGTCGGGTGCTTCCAGGGTGCTGCATTGGCAAGTTTGCGGCATTGGAAACTCATGGCAGGGAGAGTTTTTCTTCCTTCTATTGTCTGCGTGAGATGTTGGGACTTTCGAGAGACTTTGAGACTTTTTTTACCGTGCCCATGGTCTGTTCTTTATCAAATTACAGTATTGCTTTACACTGTTTAAACTATATGTTATAATTATGTGGTTTTGTCAGTTTTTCAGTCTTGGTTTGTCTTGTGTTTCTGTGATAACATTCCGGAGGAACATTGTATCATTTCTTAATGCATGTATTACTAAATGATAATAAAAGAGGACTGCGTGTCCTCATAATCTAATCTAAAAAAAAATGTACCTCCTGTACTTCCTCTTTGATAATGAGAAGAGGGCATGTCCTGGGTGACGGGGGTCCAGAATGATGGATGTCGCCTTCTTGAGCCATCACCTTTTGAACATCTCCTTAACTGAGTTCACAATTTACAGCAGCTTGTTCCAATCCTGTACAGCACCTCCATGCCAGACAGTGATGCACCAGTCAGAATTCCCTCCACAGTACATTTGTAGAAATTTGCAAGTATTTGATGTCATACCAAGTCTCCTCAAAGTCCTGATGAAATATAGTCGCTGTCGTGCCTTCTTTATAATTGTATCAATATGTTGGGCCCAGGCTGGGTCCTCAGAGGAGTTGACATCCCTCTTCTCCTCCTCCGCCGCCACTTCCACTAGCAGCTGGTTCCACCCTCTGTGTGGAGGAAATTGCTCCTCAGGTCCCCTTTAAATGCTTTTCCTTCAACCTTTGGACCCTAGGGCACTGATCTACCCAGTTCAAGAGAGTCTGCAGAGGTAGGAAATCCAGAACAAAACACACAAAACTGCTTGAGGAACTCAGCTAGTCAGGCAGCATTATATAGAGATAGTTAACATTTCAGGTGGAGACTCTTCATTCACCTTACCTACAGTGCCATGATTTTATAAATATCTAGAGCAGTATCTCTAAATAAAAAAGTAAACAAGATCACCCGTGGCCTTCTTCACTTCAGGGAAAACCAGTCCGTGCCTACCCTAATAACTATCCTGGATCAAGTGGATTTGGAGAGGATGATTCCAATAGTGGCACAGCCTCAGAATAAAGGATCATCCTTCATGAACTAAGATCAGTGGGTATCTCTTTAGCCGAGGGCAGTAAATCTGTGGAATTTGTTGCCACACACAACTGTGGAGGCCAATTCATTGGGCATATTTAAAGCGACGGTTGATAGATTCTTGATTAGTAAAGGTAACACAGGTTATGGGGAGAATGCAGGAGAATGGGATTGAGAGGGAAAATAAATCAGCCATAACCAAATGTCAGAGCAGACTCAATGAGCTGAATAGCCCAAATTCTGTGTGCGTCCATAAGACAGAGGAGCAGAATTAGGTGTAATGCGCTGTGAGGATTCACTGCTAATGTAATGGCTTCTCTGTAATGTTTCACTGCTAAGGCTATTGAAATGGCTTCTCTGTAATGTTCACTGCTGAGGTAACGGTTTCTCTGTAGCAGCAATGTTTGGGTTATGGCTGGAGATAACAGAACTGTCAGCTGCATGTTAGCCAATCAGGATTTTGTTGCTCTGTCTTGTGAATCTGGAAGGAGATTTTTCACGAGCTTTTGCCAGGGAGAGATGAGGAGAGAAGACGTGAATGGAGAGATTTGGTAGTCCGTTGGATGGGGTGGACTTGGAGCAAGGGTCCGAAGGGCAGTGACGATCAGAGGTCGATGGTGGACGATCGACTTATCTGTGAGCTCCAACTTTGCGCAACAGACTGCTTAATAAGATGAGCCCTTTTTTTCATTTCTTTACTAACCATATAGTCAAAGTAAGAATTATAAAGCTTAATTGTTTAATCGCATATTATGTACTGTTTGTTATTTTGGGGTACTGATTTGTAACAGGGGACACATCACGCAACATCCACCCAAACAAGATTTCTTAAGTTTGGCCGGGCCAGGGGTTAACACCCCCTATATTAAGCCGTGAGCCGAAGCGAGAGTTACATAGGCCATTCAGCCCATCAAGTCTGCTCCGCCATTCCATCATGGCTGATCCCTTCCCACTCAACCCCATACACCTGCCTTCTCGCTATATCCTTTAATGCCCTAACCAATTAGGAAACTATCAAGTTCTGCCTTAATTAACCCATAGATTTGGCCTCTACCACAGTCTGTGGCAGAGCATTCCAAAAATTCACTACTCTCTGGCAAAAAGAATTCCTCCTTAACTCTGTTCCAAAAAGCCACCCCTCAATTTTGAGGTTGTGCCCTCTAGTTCTGGATACCCCCATCATAGGAAACATCCTCTCCACATCCACCCTATCTGGTCCTTTCAACATTTTGTAGGTTTCATTGAGATCCCATGCATTCTTCTAGATTTCAGTACTGTATCATGGATAAAAACCACACATTCTGATCTTAAACTGTGCCCTCTTGTTTTCAACATCCACGTTCCCCCCACCCCAGGGAAAAGGTTTATGCCCTTCATGGAAACATAGAAAATAGGTGCAGGAGTAGGCCATTCGGCCCTTCGAGCCTACACTGCCATTCAGTATGATCATGGCTGATCATCCAACTCAGAACCCTGTACCTGCCTTCTCTCCATACTCCCTGATCCCTTTAGCCACAAGGGCCAAATCTAACTCCCTCTTAAATATAGCCAATGAACTGGCCTCAACTGTTTCCTGTGGCAGAGAATTCCACAGATTCACCACTCTCTGTGTGAAGAAGTTTTTCCTCATCTCGTTCCTAAAAGGCTAAAATCCTTAAACTGTGACCCCTCGTTCTGGACTTCCCCAACATCGGGAATAATCTTCCTGCATCTAGCCTGTCCAATCCCTTCATGATCTTATACACCTCCATCAATATCCTACATTCCAGGGAATAAAGTTCCTTTCTACACAACCTCTCCTAGTAACTCAGGCCTCCCAAGTCCAGGCACCATCCTGATACATACTCTCACACTCTTTCTAGTTTAGTAAAGTATTTCTTATAACAAGAGCATCCAAAAAATATATGAAGATTATAAGGATTTAGTGAGATGGCAGCTGGGATATTGAGAGCAGTCTTAGTCTCTTAGCTGGTTTTGGAGAGGGTCTAGAGGAGGATCATGTGAATGAAAGAGTTATCATATGAGGAGTGTTTGATGACTCTGGAGCTGTACTCAGTGGCCTTAAGAAGAATGAGAGGGGATGCAACTGTAACTTGAATACTGTAAAGCCTAGGCAGAGTGGGTGCCTCATATGGTGGGGAAGCCTAGGACCAGAGGGCACAGCCTCCAAATAGAACGACATCCCTTTACGATAGAGATGAGGAGGCATTTCTTTAGCCAGAGGTTGGTGAATCTGTGGGATTTATTGCCACCGACAGCTGCTGAGGCCAGGTAATTGGGTATATTTAAAGAGGACGTTGGCTGGTTCTTGATTAGAAAGGGAAGAAGTGCAGGGGAAAAGAGTGGAATCAGGTGGAAAAAAAAAGTAGCCCGTGGTAGAACAAATAAACCGAACAGGCTAATTCTCCTCCTCCATCTTGTAGCTTCTCAAGCCTCCCTATAGAATGGATCAGAACCGCAGGCAGTATTTCAGCTGCAGTCTCACTGACACCTTGCACGGTTAATAAGAAGCCATGGAAGAAAAGAGGATTAGATGGGGCAGTTACCACCGAACACCCCGTCCCAGATCAGATTATCTGCCTTCACAGGCTTGCACCACTTGAAAAGCAGCCTGTTGGTGAAGGGACCAAGGCTTTTTAAAACGCTCTACATTATCTCTTCCTATGTTAAAAAGCCTCCTCACGTTTGCTATTTTCGATTGATCTTCTCCCAGGCTACAACCCTCCCACTGCCGTCCATCCGACAACGACGGCACACGCGGCCGCTCGAAAACAAAAAGGCGCCCAACTCCGAGATCCCGCCCTTATTTCCACAATAGCTCCTCTGATTGGTCTAGAGCGCAAAAAATCCCCGCCTCCCCCCGGGATTGGTTCCGAGGCCCCGCTTGCCCGAAGGCGGTTGACAGACAAAATTGGCAGGGGAAGCCTTTGCGTCGTTCTGACTGGTCTCTGACGCTGTCCATTAAAGATTAGGAAAACGACGCGCAGATCTGATTGGCTGTTAAAGCTGTCCATTAAAAATTGAGCAGTTTCTTGTTCTTCAGAGTGAAAATGGGTTGGAGAAGGTACTATGGGTTTCAGTTAAATGGGTCACCGAGACAGCTGCTTAGTTTGGACAACTCTTACAATAATTTAGAAAATAACAGGGATTCCCTTGTTTGGGACAGGAGACTGTTTCTAATTAGTGTCAGTAATGTGCGCTTGTGGGGCCGTTAGACGCTACAACACACTTGAACAAAGAGTTTTTAAATAGCATCGTTTGCACGTGTTTGTGTTCAAGAAACATTGATTTTTTTTTGGTCACTGATAGTCGGTGAGAAGTAAGCAGTGCGAAGGATTGGAAGATACCGACAATCCTCTTAAATGTTACAATGAAAATGAAGATTTGGATGATGCAGTTATTAAAATGATTGTATGAAGGTAGACATTATCTACACTAGGTGCCTGGGCTGATTTTGTTCACTTACAATCAATCAACAGAATGTGCCAGCATACACTGGATGAATTCCTCTGTCTGTAATTACTGGGAACTAAGACTCAGCTCTATAGTGCTGTAGTAGCATTGGTAAAGTTCTAATTGTAATGTATTTCATTTAAATACATAATTTGTTACTCTGTTAAACAGTAATTTGTATCTTTTATATCTTTTTAACTATTTCTATGAAACTGCAGTTAATTGGGCCAAAATGTACTGATCCCAATGTGTTCCAATTATCTGGAGACTGGAATCCACTGTATTGGGATGACTTCCAGGTTTAGGGTACATTACTGAAAATATCGGGAGTCAGGATTGTAACAACTGGGGGTGTAGTGGAGATAAGATCCCATTACCTATTAAATGCTCCCAGTTGCGTGCATTTCAAATAGCCTCTGACAATCAACTCTAGCTCCCACTAAGCCGAGTGGAACCATTTCTACTGACAGGAGAAGAGTCAAAGGAGGTTACTGGTGCCTTAAAACCAGTTGCTTCGGGCAGGAGGAGCTCGTCCACTATGGTTAGCAGCTCATCCAGGGGAAGAAAAACTCTGGTCTTTGTTTTTCAAAAAGGAACATTACTCAGACTATTGATCTTTAATTATATGCCAAATCTCTTAAACAAGAGTCAGTGGAAAAGTTTCAAGTTATGTTAATAGGCACAAGGCTAATATGGAAAGTGCATGTGAATAAAATTCTATGAAAGTGTAGAAAAAAGCCCTTAATGTGCTCAGGGTGTGATTGGGGTGCAAGCAGGAGGTCCCTTAACTAAATGTATATTGCTTTGTGTCTTTGGCTCATGGGTCAATCGCCCTAGGAGGCAGGATGAAGCTCCCAGATAAAGCTCAAGCTCAAACATTGAGATTTTGAAATTGGACCCAAATTTGGCATTACTGGTAGAAATGGGTGAAGTAACTTTGTACGTACGCAATGGTTAGCAATGATTTATTGGGTTAATGTTTAGTACTGTGCAAAAGTCTTAAGTGTTTGACCACGGCATGGATGTGGGACAGGTGCCAGAGAAAAAGTGCTGGGATGGTGGGGGTCATGGGTGCAGACACACTTAGCTTTGTGTCTGAGGCTGAGGCTGTCTACAAGAAGGGTCAGAGCCGTCTCTATTTCCTGAGGAGACTGAGGTCCTTTAACATCTTCCGGACAACGCTGAGGTTGTTCTATGAGTCTGTGGTGACCAGTGCGATCATGTTTGCTGTTGTATGCTGGGGCTGAGGGTAGCAGACACCAAAAGAATCAACAAACTCATTCGTAAGGCCAGTGATGTTGTGGGGATGGAACTGGACTCTCTAACGGTGGTGTCTGAAAAGAGGATGCTGTCTAAGTTGCATGCCATCTTGGACAATGTCTCCCATCCACTACATAATGTAATGGGTGGGCACAGGAGTACATTCAGCCAGAGACTCATTCCACCGAGATGCAACACAGAGCGTCATAGGAAGTCATTCCTGCCTGTGGCCATCAAACTTTACAACTCCTCCCTAGGAGGGTCAGACACCCTGAGCCAATAGGCTGGTCCTGGACTTATTTCCTGGCATAATTTACATATTACTATTTAACTATTTATGGTTTTATTACTATTTAATTATTTATGGTGCAACTGTAACGAAAACCAATTTCCCCCAGGATCAATAAAGTATGACTATGACTATGACTATGATACACTATGCAAAGTCATTTGATTCCAATCAAATGGCTTACTGATCATTGCAGAATGACTCTCTGGTGCTTCCTGCTCTCCCCCCCTTCCCCTTTTCCCTCCCTTTCACAGAGACCAGTGTCATAATCAGGTTTATCATCGCACACGGCACACACACACACACACACATATATATCTCGTCCAAACATCAGGTCATTCCTTGCTCTAGAAGTCAGGTTCTGTCATTTCGATATGCTCTGGGTCTGGACCCTGCTGCCACGATTTGGCCCATGCCCAACCTTTCCAAATCATCCTTAGCACCAGGTGAGGTGCCGGAGGATTAGAGGATAGCTAATGTTGTTTTGGTGCTTAAGCAAGGTTCTAAAAATAAGCTGGGAAATTGTAGGCTGGTGAGTCTAACATGAGTAGTGGGAAAGTTATTGGAAGTTTTTCTAATAGACCGGATACCCAATTATTTGGCCAGACAGGGACTAAGTAGGGTTACTCAGCTTTGTGCATAGTAGGTCGTGTGTAACCAATCTTACAGAGTTTTTCAAGGAAATTACCAGGAAAGTTGAAACACAAGCAGTGGATGTTGTCTACGTGGACTTCAGCAAGCTCTTGGACAAGATGCTGCATGGGTGGTTGGTCAAGATGGTTGAGTCACTTGGCATTCAATATGAGGTAGTAAATTGGATTAGACATTGGCTTCACAGAAGAAGCCGGAGAGTGGTCGTAGATGATTCCCTCTCTGACTGGAGACCCGTGACCAGTGTTGTGCCACGAGGATAATTTCCGGATTCATGATAATGTGGTTAACTGGATCAGCAGATTTGCAGATGGCAACAAGAGTGTGGACGTAGTGGACATTGAGAATTCCATCAAAGTTCGCAGTGGGATCTGGACCAGCTGGAAAAATGGGCTAAGAAGTGGCAGATGAAATTTATTGCAGACAGTATGACGTGTTTCACTTTGTGAGGACAAACCAGTGGAAGACTTACTTGATAAGTGGTAGGGCATTGAGGAGTATGGTAGAACAGACAGATCTGGGAATACAGGTCCATAATCCATTGGAAGTGACTTCACAGGTAGATAGGATTGTAAAGAGAGTTTGGCATAGATCAATGTACTAAGTATAGGTGTTTATGTAAAAGTTGTATATGTCATTGTTTAGGCCTAATTTGGAGTATTTGTCACCTGCCTATAGGAAGGAGATCAATAAGTTTGAAAAAGTACAGAGAAAATTTACAAGGATGTTACTGGGTCTTGAGGATCTAAATTATAAGGAAAGATTGAATAGGTTAGACCTTTATCCAATAGAACATAGAAGATTGAGGGAAAATTTGATAGAGGTATACAAAGTTATGAGGGGTATATTGATAGGGTAAATGCAAGCAAGCTCTTTCCACTGGGGTTGGGAGAGACTACAACTAGAGGTCATGGGATAAGGGTGAAAGGTGAAATATTTAAGGGTAACATGAGGGGAAATTTCTTTACTCAGACTGTGGTGAGAGTGTGGAACGAGCTGCCAACAGAAGTGGTGGATGTGTGATTGATTTCAACTACTGAGAGAAGTTTGGATTGGTATATGGATGGGAGGGGTACGGAGGGCGATGGTTCGGGTTGATGGGACTAGAGAAATTAATGGTTTGACACCGATTAGAGGGGATAAAGGACCTGTTTCTGTGCCATAGTGTTCTATGACTCTAAATTGGCTGTCCTGCAGACCTTGCAGCCAAGAATTTATATTGATGAAGTGCCAGCAAGATAGTCCCTTGTTACCATTCCACTCCCAATTTGACTCCCTGCACTGTTACAGAGGTGAAGGACAACAGTCCATTTATCACCTGGGCATATGCAGGCTTTTAGATGCACTGTCAAACTCTCCAACGTCTGATAATTCATAGAAAACATAGAAACATAGAAAACCTACAGCACAATACAGGCCCCTCGGCCCACAAAGTTGGGCCAAACATGTCCCTACCTTAGAAATTACCTAGGGTTACCTATAACCATCTATTTTTCTAAGCTCTCTTAAAAGACCCTATTGTATCCACCTCCACCACCGTTGCCTGCAGCCCATTCCACGCACTCACCACTCTCTGCGTAAAAAAGTTACCCCTGATATCTCCTCTGTACCTACTCCCAAGCACCTTAAACCTGTGCCCTCTTGTGGCAGCCATTTCAGCCCTGGGAGAAAGCCTCTGACTATCCACATGATCAATGCCTCTCATCATCTTATACACCTCTATCAGGTCACCTCTCATCCTCTGTCGCTCCAAGGGGACGTTAGAACTATCTATTTCTGTATTTTATTCAGTCATGTGTGGTTGGCTCAGTTTCTACTTTCTCCATTAGCACTGCACCTACCTGTCAAATATTCACAACAACCTTCACCAATATATCTTTATTTGTCTATTGAAATACAGGCCCTTCGAGTTGCGTCGTCAGCAAATCCCCATTCAACCCTAGCCTATTCACAGGGTAACTTACAATATCTAATTAACCTACCAAGCAGTACACCTTTGGACAGCGGGAGGAAATCAGAGCATCCGGAGAAAACCCATGCGTTCCACAGGTACAGTCTGATCACAGATGATGTCTGAGTTGAACTCCAAACTCCGTCTCCCCGAGCTGTAATAGCGTCATGGTAACCGCTTTGCTACTGTGGCGTCCAACCAGAGTACCTTCTCAACAGCTAATCGAATCAGGTTTAGATGAAGCCACACTCAAGTTGGAGGAACAACACCTTATATTCCGTCTGGGTAGCCTCTAACCTGATGGCATGAACATTGACTTCTCTAACTTCCATTAACGCCCCATCTCCCCTTCGTACCCCATCCGTTATTTATTTATTTATTTGTTTATTTTCTCTCTCTCTCTCTCTCTCTCTCTCTCTCTCTCTTCTCCCTCTGTCCCTCTCACTATACTCCTTGCCCATCCTCTGGTTTTTTTTCCCCCTCTCCCTTTTCTTTCTCCCTGGGCCTCCTGTCCCATGATCCTCTCATATCTCCAATCACCTGTCCAGCTCTTGGCTCCATCCCTCCTCCTCCTGTCTTCTCCTATCATTTCAGATCTCCCCCTCCGCCTCCCACTATCAAATCTCTTACTAGCTCTTCCTTCAGTTAGTCCTGACGAAGGGTCTTGGCCCGAAACGTCGACTGTATCTCTTCCTAGAGATGCTGCCTGGCCTGCTGCGTTCACCAGCAACTTTGATGTGTGTTGCTATCATCATGGAAATTTGTTTTGTGGCAGCAGTACAGTGTGAGATATAAAATACCATATATTACAATAGGAAATACATTAAAAATAAAAATAGGTAGTGCAAATAAAAAGCAAAATATTGAGGCAGCATCCATGATCCATTCAGAAGCATGTGAACCGAGCTTATCTTTTCTAATTCACAGGGTTAATCGAATAGCCTTTGCTTTTATAATCAATTTGTACATACATAAAAAGGAGCTGTGCTCTCTGTATTATGTGGAGTTCAAAACCCACTGTTAGAAGTTCCACTCCCCACGATATTGTGAATAAAGCTCTCTGTATTTCCAAGTCCATGTCTAATTTACTTGAAATCAACTTTAACGGAATTGCCTTTGCAAATTAATGTCCCTAACACAAACACACTAAGGGTAACTTACAGCGGCTACTTAGCCCTCCAACCAATACCCTGTTGGGATGTGGGAGGGAATCGGACTGTCCTTGGAAAAACCCAAGGCTGCAAGGAGAACGTGCAAGTCCCAGCTTCCTTCTATGTATTCTAGTTAATCCGATCAAACATCCTAATTAGCCTCCACCCCCATCACCCACGTCACTACACTGTAAACACTTTAAACCACTTTTTATAATGCTCTTTACATTGTAAACACATGCTGGTATTTATTTATGCACAAGTTGTTGCATATCTGTCCTTTAACCGCTAACATTTTTAGATTTTTTGAATATAAAAATCTTTATTTTTATATATTTCTTTGAATGTTGAATGTTGTTTTTATTGCATGCCATGCACTGACCAACACAGCACAGCAAATTCCTCATACATGTCAATGTATGTGGTGAATAAAGTTGATCCTTGATAGCTGTTTGATTTTATTGTAGGTGGGCAGTGCAATGCTATTACAGTGGTGGGGTATTGAGTTCGGATTTCATTTCCGACGTCCTCCCTGTGGAACGCACCGGTTTCCTCCCACAGTCCAAAGGCATACTAGTTGGTCATTGTAAATTGTCCCATGATTTGGGAAGGGTAGGAAGATGTCAGTGATCGTTGCAATGGTCCATGAAACTCTTTTGTTCACTTCTTTTACATCTTCTTTCTCTTTTAATGTGGTTCTGGTACTGTTGGAGCTTGTGATCTACAGCTTAATGGTGTGTTATCGGGCTGATTGAGCGATCTGGAGCCTTGCTGTCTCGGAGAAAGTTCCGGAAGGGGAGCGATCTTGAGGCCGAGAAGCTTGGAGATGGGCTGCGAGCCCATGATCGACTCCATTTTTCGCTGATCTTGCTGATTAAAGTGTCAAGGAAGATTGAAACATCAAGGTGAGTGCGGAAGGTGAGCAAGTAGTCAGCACCATCTATCAGCTTCTCACTCACTGCTGCCGGAGGAAGGTGTCTGCATGTGGTGGTCTCTGTCGCTCCCTCTTGCTTGCTGCTATAGAGGGAAGGTCCCGTGGTCAAGTGGTCTCTCCCTCTCTCTCGGTCAGTGTTGTTGGAAGATGGTGCCGAAGTTCTGGGTCTGTGGTGTGGATTGGACTAGTGAACACTCAGCTGAACTGAATATGGACTCTGTGTTTTCGCTCATTCTTTCTTGTTGCCGTTTGTGGGATTTGTGTTTTTGCACAGAGGTGGATGTTGAAGTTTATCTTTGAAGGGGTTCCGTGATTTTCTTTGTTTCGTGGCTCTTGTGGAGAAGTTGAATCTCAGGATTGGATATTGCAAATATACATTGAGAGTAAGTGTACTTTGACTTTGAAATCGGTGGGTTGCTGGTGGTGCAGCTCCAAGGGCTGGAAGGGCCGATTTGGTGATGTATCTCTAAATAACTTCAAGGAAAATAGAGAATACGTTGTTCTTTAGAAGAGTGGTCCTCAACATGGACAAATGAACTTTGAGCAGGAGTTGGCCATCTGACCCATTGAGTTCACTCTGCCATTAGGTAAGATCTCAGCTGATGTGGCTGTGGACTCGGCTCCACCTACCCACCTTTTCCCCAGAACCATGAAGTCCCCTGTTGTGCAGTCATCTATCGAATGGTTGCCAAAAGACAAAATTTCACACAATGTCAGTGGCAGGAAAACTGATTCCGATTCTGAACAATGTCTTAAATCTACTTAACGAGGTCACCTTTACTGCTTCCCAGGGCAAAGAGTTCCACAGGTTCACCACTCTCTGAGAAAGGCAGTTCCTCCTCATCTCTGTCAATAACGTACAATGTATGCGTTAAAGAGAGAGGGAGAGGGAGGGGGAGGGGGAGAAAATGAGAATCGTGCCAACCATAAAGCAAGCACACAGCACTCAGAACGGAAGTTCACAATGCCAGGCATCACTGCCGCTGATCCAGACGTCCACAGAAGCCAGTTCAGAAGGCCTCAGTTCAGCACGAAGTTGAAAAAACCCTGTGGAGCAGTAAGACGACCTGGCCCATCTCTCGCTTCCGGCTCTGACCATTTCGATCAGGCCTGCGCTTACACCATCCAAACCTCACGTTTTTCCTCGATCTCCGGTTTGGGCTCTGTTGCCTTGATTCAGGTTTATTTATTACACGTACATCAAAACAGACAGTGTGATGCACTATTTGTGTTAACAATCAACACACCCAAGGATGTGCTGGGGGCAGCTGGCAGCTTTTTTTTATGCAGAGCGTGGTGAGTACGTGGAATGGGCTGCCGGCGGCGGTGGTGGAGGCGGAAACGATAGGACAGGTACATGGAGCTTAGAAAAATAGAGGGCTATGGGTAAGCCTAGGTAGTTCTAAGATAAGGAGATGTTAGGCACAGCTTTGTGGGCCAAAGGGCCTGTATTGTGCTGTAGGTTTTCTATGTTTCTATGTCCACCATGCTCGGCAGAGGGACACAGAACACGACAAGCACGAACAAAACATTAACAGCAAAGCAAGCCCGTTCCTCCCTCTCATCCTCACACTCGCATTCACAATCCTCCAACCCCAGGACAGGCCGTCTTTGGCCTCCAGCCTCCAGTGGACTCATGGGTTCCCAGACAATGGGTTGACAACTTCCCCCGCAGACTCACAGAGATTCATAGACTTGGGATTTCGGCCATCGGACTTCTGATCAACCTTTGGGCTTCGATCTTTGGTATTCAGCCAGGATCAGTGATGATCACAAGTAAGGAACTTAGATGAGGCCTCGAACTCTCTCCTCGCTGACCTGTGTACCGTTTGTGCCGCCTGTCCACACAGAACTCACTGACCTGGCTCTCATCTTCACTGGTCTGCCGGCCCGATATCTGACCACATCCACATCGCTGGCCTTCGAACATAGAGCAGAGGCTTAGATCCAGCCTCTCCTCTGATTCCTGCACATCCACTTCACTTCAAAAGGTGATGCCTCAAAATGGTGACATCCATCATCAAGGACCCCCATCACCCAGGACAAGCCTTCTTCTCATTTCTACCATCAAGGAGGAGGTACAGGAGCCTGAAGACTTGTTTCAGGAACACCTTGATACTGATTTAAGATGGCATAGTGAAATACGGCGACGACTTGCTGGCAGCAAACAAAACTACTACTTGTTTTATTAATCACACTTTTCCTTGAAAATGATCACTGTAATCAATAGCCAGTAACTTTGCTTTTGGAGTTGAGCTTTCAAACCACCTGTACGACCTGCCATTTTTATGGTGTGAACTGAATTCTTGAATGTGCGGGATGGTTGTAACTTGGCTGATAGAGGCTGAATTGAGGAAGCAGGGCCGGGGTCCAGGCCAACGAGAGTAGGGAATGAGCCAACGTTTGGCCATTGCTAGAGCAGGCTTGGAGATGATTCAAAGCAGCAGGACCAAGGCAAGTCGAGCCAAGGCGAAGTAGAGTAGAGACAGCAGGGCCCTAGCCCGAGAGTGGGGAGCGACGCAGTGTTTGGCCGATTTAAGCTCCAGGGCAGACCCAAGAGTGCATTGAAGTGGCAAAGCCCAGGTCCAAGAGTGAGGAACGGCCCGGTGTTGACCAGTTTAAGTGCTGGGCCAGATTGAAAAGGTCAGGGTGTTGGTACCAGAGGCAAGGGATGGGCTGGTGTTCAGCTCGCTGCTTACAAGAGTTCCTCATCCCTGTGCTCAACTGAAGCTGTGGACTGCAACTAATGGGCTCCTGCATCGGCTGTGACTGGCTTCGTGGCTGTGGACTCACTTCCGCGAACTTCAGTTCTGAATGTTTGTATGGTCTGTTTTTTTTGCACATTGAGTGTTTGACAGTCTTCTTTTCAATGGGTTCTGTTGGATTTCTTTATTCTGTGACTGCCTGTGTGGAGATGTCTTCCTTTTTCTCTCAGAGAGAGAGGGAGATGATAAAAGGCTTAGATTGAGTGGACAGTCAAAGAATTTTCCCAGGGTGGAAGTGGCTAGTACAAGGTGATTGGAGGAAAGCGGAGATGGTACAGGTAGGATTTTACTTGGAATGCATTGCCGGGGTGGTGTAGAGGCAGATGCATTGGAGACATTTAATAAGCACTTACATAGGCACATGGATGATAGAAAAATGGAGGTTTCTGTGAGAGAGAAGGGTTAGATTAATCTTGCACTTTATTGTTTACCTACTTTGCATTTTCTCTGTAGCTGTTACTCTTTATTTTGCACAACATCATGGGCTGCAGGGCCTGAACTTTACTGTTCCATGTTCTGTGTTCTACTCCGACTTCAAGTTTAATTGTCATTCAATCCTGTACAGTGAAATGAAACAACGTTCCTCCCAGACCAAGGTGCAAAAAAAACTGTCCCCACAGTCACGCACGATAGCACATACATCACAAAATAACATTTGTACAAGTCCCTGAATGGCATGGCCTGAAGATTGGTGGTGAGTGGAATGTTGGCCACGTGGCCAAGTGGTTAAGGCATTGGACTAGTAAACTGAAGGTTATGAGTTCGAGCCCCAGCCGAGGCAACGTGTTGTGTCCTTGAGCATCACACATTGCTCTGCGACGACACCGGTGCCAAGCTGTATGGGTCCTAATGCCCTTCCCTTGGACAACATCGGTGTCGTGGAGAGGGGAGACTTGCAGCATGGGCAACTGCCGGTCTTCCATACAACCTTGCCCAGGACTGCGCCCTGGAGAGTGAAGACTTTCCAGGCGCAGATCCATGGTCTCGCAAGATGAACGGATGTCTTTTTTAATATTTATTGTGTTTTTATGCTTCATTTAGAGATACAGTGTGTAACAGGCCCTTCTAGCCCGTCAAGCCACGCTGCCCAGGAGTTGATAACCCTGGTTTAACCCTAGCTTAATCACAGGACAATTTACAATGACCAATTAGCCTATCAACAGGTAGGTCTTTGGACAGTGGGAGGAGATCGGAGCATACAAAGAACACCCATGCATTCCATGGGGAGGACGTACAGAGACTCCTTCCAGAGGACACTGGGAATCAACACCCTACTCCGATGCCCCAAGCTAATCACTGCGCTACTGTGGCACCCAAGTAGCTAGATAGATAGATGCTTTATTGGTCCCAAAGGAAATTACAGTGCATAGCAGCATTACAAGTGCACAGATATACAAATATTAGAAGAGAAATAAGAAAGAATAAAAAATAAATTACTTCAAACAGTCTAACAGGAGGGGATCATCACTTCCCCATTTATAGGTTGACTCACTATAGAGTCTAATGGCCAAGGGTGCACTCATATAGCACTCTTCGGAGCAGCACAGTTAGAAACATAGAAAACCTACAGCACAATACAGGCCCTTCAGCCCACAATACTGTGCCGAACATGTCCTTACTTTAGAAATTACCTAGGGTTACCCATAACCCTCTATTTTTCTAAGCTCTATGTACCTGTCCAGGAGTCTCTTAAAAGACCCTATCGTTTCCACCTCCATAACCGTCGCCGGCAGCCCTTTCCACGCACTCACCACTCTCTGCGTAAGACACCTGCCCCCGACAGGTGTCCTATGGACTCAGACTCCAAGATCCCTCTGATCCTCCAAACTGCCAAGAGTCTTACCATTAATGCTATATTCTGCCATCATATTTGACCTACCAAAATGAACCACCTCACACTTATCTGGGTCGAACTCCATCTGCCAATTCTCAGCCCAGTTTCGCATCCTATCAATGTCCCGCTGTAACGTCCAACAGCCCTCCACACTATCCACAACACCCCCAACCTTTGTATCATCAGCAAATTTACAATCAGAAGTTGTCTTAGTCTATTACTAAAAGAGCTCCTCTGTTCAGCAGAGGGTGAGAAATATTGTCTAGAATTCCCAGGATTTTCCATAGCCTCCAGTGTGTTTAGTTTGACTTCTATAACAGAGCCAGCCTTTCTAATCAGTTTATTAAGCCTGTTGGCATCCCCTGTGTTGATGCCACTGCCCCAGCACACCATCCCATAGAAGACTGTACTGGCAACCACAGACTGGTAGAACATGTGAAAGAAAGGCTTCTGTACTCCAAAGGACTGCAGTCTCCTCCAGAGGTGACTCTGGCCCTTTTCATAATAGCCTCTGTGTTGGTGCTCCACTCAAGTCTGTCATCCAGATGCACTCCCAGGTACTTGTAGGTCCTCACCACGTCCACGTCCTTCCATCAATCGTAACAGGGAGCAGTGCAGGCTCAGTCTTCCTGAAGTCCATCACCATCTCCTTTGTCTTACTGAAGTTGAGCTGCAGATGACTCAGCTTGCACCATTTGACAAAGTCTCCACCAGGACCCTGTACTCATCCTCCCATCCACCCTTTATACACCCAACTATCACTGAGTCATCTGTGAATTTCTGCAGATGACATGACTCAGTGTTGTATCTAAAGTCTGAGGTATACAGAGTAAACAGGGAAGGAGCTGATACAGTCCACTGTGGGGCCCCAGTGCTGCTCATAGCCAAGTCACAGATCTGAGGCTGCACAAACTGTGGTCTGCCACTTGGGTAGTCCATTATCCAGGATACAATGGAAGTGCCAGCCTGCATTGAACGGAGCTTTTCCTTCAGCAATGAGGGCTGTATGGTACTGAAGACACTTGAGAAATCAAAAGAACATGATCCTCACAGTGCTGTCCTGCTTATGCGAACGGGAGTAGGCTCTGTTCAGCAGGTCGATGACAGCATCGTCAACTCCAGTGTGCTCCTGGTAGGCAAATTGCAGGTGATTGTGGGCTGGTCTGACCAAGGGTTGGAGGTGGGCGAGGATCAGCCTCTCTAGGGTCTCCATGATATGTGAAGTCAGGACACTGGACGATAGTCATTCAAGACTTTTGGTTGGCTCTTCTTGGGTACTGGAACCACACGTGATGTTTTCCACAGAGTCTGGGACCCTTTCTAAGTGAGAATCAGATTGAAACTGCGCTGGAGAACTCCACACAGCTGTGCCGCACACTCTGTCAGGACCCTGGGGTTCACACCATCCAGTCCCAACGTCTGAATTTCCCCAGAGCCCTTCTCGCCTGCTCATAGTGAAGGTGAGTCCGTGATGACTGGGGAGTTGGTGGAAGGTGGGGACTGGGAGAGGGGAAGATCAGGACAATAGCAGTTGGAATGTGGAGGTGTGGACGGTAGGTGCAGGGCAAGGAGGGGATGTAGACAGTGGTAACCTGTATTGTTCATCCACCTGTTGAATTGGAGGGGAGGGGTGGAGTTGGTGTTGAGTGAGCATTGGCTGCCTCTGAACCTGGACTGGTGTGCTGAGGGGGGTGTGAACAGGAGGGCAATTGTCAAACCTATTAAAGAATTGGTTTAATTCATGGCTGCATTCCAGCTAGGCTGACTGAAGCCAGTGATGTTCTTCATGCCTCTCCAAGTCTCCCATGTGCTACTCTGCCCAAGCTTGTTCTCCAGCTCTCTCCTGTATTCCTCTTTAGCCACCTTGATCTTCTCCTTTCATTCCCTCTGCACACATTTCAATTCCTCTCCATCTCCTGCTCTGAAGGCCTCTTTCTGTGGTTGAGAAGAGCCTTTAGATCACTGGTTTGTTGTTCGGGAAGCAGCGAACAGTCCTTGCTGGTATTACAGTGTCCACACAGAAGTTGATGTAGCCAGCAATGCAATCAGTAAGTCCGTTAATATCCTCCTCATATGGTTCACAAAGCACCCTCCAGTCAGTAACCTCAAAGCAGCACGTCAAGGTCTCGATGGCCTCTGGAGACCATTTCCTCACTACCTCGGTGGTAACTAGCTGTTGCTGTACTTTGGGCTTGTACATTTATTGTGTATTTTTAATAATATGGCGATCATCCGGACGAGGATGGCACCAGGAACAACATGGCCAAGGGCCACATTCTCCAGACGGTTCACAAAATACTTCTTTTACACCTTCTGCTTCTTTCAAATGTGGTTCTGCTACTGTTGGAGGTTGTGAGCTACACTGAACCAAAGAGGATAACTTCACTCAGCTTCACTCACCCCCATCGTTGATATGTTCCCATAACCTACGGACTCACTTTCAATGACTCTTCATCTTACGTTCTCGATATTTATTTCTTATTTTTTTAAATTTTTCCTCAGCTCAAAACTGGTAAAACCTGAGGTACAGGCATAGCCAAGCATGCTCATTTCTCAATTGCTAGGAACTTTCGGACTATTCTAGTGGTTTTTAGTGTTGCGGCTTTCTAAAGATTTACATAAATATTACTGTGTAGTCTTAATTGTTTAATGCTATTGTGAAGTGTCTTTGGAATGATACCAGTTGTAGATACTACTATTGGGACAATGTATACCCTGTTCATGTTCCATAGTCTTTCAATTTCCCCTTTTAATTCAGCATATTTCCGGTGTTTTTCATTATTATTATTATTATTACTATTTTATTTTCTCTCAGCTCAAGCTAAATAATAATTATTATTATCATTACCTTCTTTCTTTTTCTATTTGCACGGTTTGTTGTCTTTTGCACGCTGGTTGTCTGTCCATCCTGTTGGGTCTTTCATTGATCCTATTGTGAATGCCAAGTGGTTAAGGTGTCAGTCTAGTGATCTGAAGGTCATGAGTTCGAGCCCCAGCTGAGGCAACGTGTTGTATCCTTGAGCAAGGCACTTAATCACACATTGCTCTGCGTCGACACCGGTGCCAAGCTGTATGGGTCCTAATGCCCTTCCCTTGGACAGCATCGGTGTCGTGGAGAGGGGAGACTTACAGCATGGGCAACTGCTGGTCTTCCATACAACCTTGCCCAGGCCTGCGCCCTGGAGAGTGAAGACTTTCCAGGCGCAGATCCATGGTCTCGCAAGACTAACTGATGCCTTATATTGTGAATGCCCACAATGAAATGAATCTCAGGGTTGTATAAACCGACATATATATGTACTTTGATAATAAATTTACTTTGAACTTTGAATGCTACTTTATTATCTTGTGTAACAAGATGAAGAGCTAAAACGGCATTTTCCCTTAGTGGATGGATGAGGGTGAAGAGTCTGGTCCTGTTTCTGTGTACAAGGTCTGATGTTGTGAATTGATTTCTCCTGTTCTTGTGATGTCTACTTGTGGGCAGTTTGAGAAGATCTCACTCTTGCAAATTTCTATAAATGTCTGTGGAGAACGTTAGTCTCAAGAAGGTGACATCAGTCATCAAGAATCCCCTCTATCTGAGACATGCTCTCGTCTCATTGCTACCATCAGGGAGGAGGTAGAGGAGTCTGAAGACACACACTCAATGATTCAGGAACAGCTTCTTTGCCTCTTCCATCTGAATGCCCATGAACACAATTTTGTTATTCCTTCCCTTTTCGCTATTATTATTTGTAATTCATAGCAATGTAGAGCAGTGACAGAACTGTGCAGTCACACATGTATAGCTAGAATGCCTGAGACTTCTGCACAGTTCTGTTATGTATTGCACTGTACTGCTGCCTCAAAGGAAAAAAACAAATTTCATAACAGTTGTGAGTGATGGTAAAACGTGATTCTGATGAGGGTCTCTATTGTGGACAGAGTGGGAAGGGGGCAGGGAGAGGGGAATCACGGTTGGGAAAAGGGGAAGGGAGAGGTGAGGAAGTGGGAAACACCAGAGGCAGTGACCTTGCTGGGTGTCTGTATCTGCACCACTTCCTGGGCCTCCTTCTCCGGCACCTGTCCCACACCCCTCCCGCGGCGCTCCACCCTCGCCATGCCCAACATCCTTTGCTCTTGCCAGATTCACCAACTCGCTCTCCGCTCCACGTTGACAAATACACGACTGTGTAAAGCCCTGAGGCAGCCTGGATGTGTATGTGTGTGTACTGTACTGTACAAAGCTGCAAATTTCCCGTCCTGTGCAATAGTGATAATAAGCCAGATTTTGATCGCGAGAGTAATCAACAACTCCAGTAAATTCTCCATTGCCCTTCCCCAGAGCAAGAATAGTGCCAAACAATTCTTGCGACATTTGCAAATGGTTAAATGGAATTGCCTTCCCTCGTACAACCATTAATATTCATGTCAGGTATTTCTCATCAGAACTGTCGGTGAATATATTCATCACTGTAGAGTGAGGTGGGAAAATCGTCACTATGCATCTTTTCAGTATTCAGCATACCTTTCCAGCATTTCCTTAAATCAAAACAAATCTTGAAATATTTATATGTGCCCGGCGTCAGCATAAGAACGCAGATACCCCTGATGAATGCTGATTTATTAATGGGTATGTATACAAGTCAGATACTATCAAGATTATTGATTGACGGTGTGAGGGAGCTGGATTATCAGTGAAGATGTAACAAGTTTCACAGGTTGCTGTGGGAGAGGGGTCACTGAGGGACAGTGTGAGGGAGCTGGATTAACGTCAGTGGGGAAACAGTCAGTGACAGAGGGTGATGGGGGAGAGAGGTCACCGAGGGAACGGTGTGAGGGAGCTGGATTAACGTCAGTGGGGATACAGTCAGTGACAGAGGGTGATGGGGGAGAGGGGTCACTGAGGGACGGTGTGAGGGAGCTGGATTAATGTCAGTGGGGATACAGTCAGTGAAACGGCGCTGGGGGAGAGGGGTCACTGAGGGACGGTGTGAGGGAGCTGGATTAACGTCAGTGGGGATACAGTCAGTGACAGAGGGTGATGGGGGAGAGGGGTCACTGAGGGACGGTGTGAGGGAGCTGGATTAACGTCAGTGGGGATACAGTCAGTGACAGGGCGCTGGGGGAGAGGGGTCACTGAGGGACGGTGTGAGGGAGAGGGATTAACGTCAGTGGGGATACAGTCAGTGACAGAGGGTGATGGGGGAGAGGGGTCACTGAGGGACGGTGTGAGGGAGCTGGATTAACGTCAGTGGGGATACAGTCAGTGACAGGGCGCTGGGGGAGAGGGGTCACTGAGGGACGGTGTGAGGGAGAGGGATTAACATCAGTGGGGATACAGTCAGTGACAGAGGGTGATGGGGGAGAGGGGTCACTGAGGGACGGTGTGAGGGAGCTGGATTAATGTCAGTGGGGATACAGTCAATGACACGGCGCTGGGGGAGAGGGGTCACTGAGGGACGGTGTGAGGGAGCTGGATTAACGTCAGTGGGGATACAGTCAGTGACAGAGGGTGATGGGGGAGAGGGGTCACTGAGGGACGGTGTGAGGGAGCTGGATTAACGTCAGTGGGGATACAGTCAGTGACAGAGGGTGATGGGGGAGAGGGGTCACTGAGGGACGGTGTGAGGGAGCTGGATTAACGTCAGTGGGGATACAGTCAGTGACAGGGCGCTGGGGGAGAGGGGTCACTGAGGGACGGTGTGAGGGAGAGGGATTAACATCAGTGGGGATACAGTCAGTGACAGAGGGTGATGGGGGAGAGGGGTCACTGAGGGACGGTGTGAGGGAGCTGGATTAATGTCAGTGGGGATACAGTCAGTGACACTGCGCTGGGGGAGAGGGGTCACTGAGGGACGGTGTGAGGGAGCTGGATTAACGTCAGTGGGGATACAGTCAGTGACAGAGGGTGATGGGGGAGAGGGGTCACTGAGGGACGGTGTGAGGGAGCTGGATTAATGTCAGTGGGGATACAGTCAGTGACAGAGGGTGATGGGGGAGAGGGGTCACTGAGGGACGGTGTGATGGAGCTGGATTAACGTCAGTGGGGATACAGTCAGTGACAGAGGGTGATGGGGGAGAGGGGTCACTGAGGGACGGTGTGAGGGAGCTGGATTAACGTCAGTGGGGATACAATCAGTGACAGAGGGTGATGGGGGAGAGGGGTCACTGAGGGACGGTGTGAGGGAGCTGGATTAATGTCAGTGGGGATACAGTCAGTGACACGGCGCTGGGGGAGAGGGGTCACTGAGGGACGGTGTGAGGGAGCTGGGTTAATGTCAGTGGGGATACAGTCAGTGACACGGCGCTGGGGGAGAGGGGTCACTGAGGGACGGTGTGAGGGAGCTGGATTAATGTCAGTGGGGATACAGTCAGTGACACGGCGCTGGGGGAGAGGGGTCACTGAGGGATGGTGTGAGGGAGCTGGATTAACGTCAGTGGGGATACAGTCAGTGACAGAGGGTGATGGGGGAGAGGGGTCACTGAGGGACGGTGTGAGGGAGCTGGATTAACGTCAGTGGGGATACAGTCAGTGACAGAGGGTGATGGGGGACCGGGGTCACTGAGGGACGGTGTGAGGGAGCTGGATTAACAGCAGTGGGGATACAGTCAGTGACAGAGGGTGATGGGGGAGAGGGGTCACTGAGGGAGGGTGTGAGGGAGCTGGATTAACGTCAGTGGGGATACAGTCAGTGACAGAGGGTGATGGGGGACCGGGGTCACTGAGGGACGGTGTGAGGGAGCTTGATTAACGGCAGTGGGGATACAGTCAGTGACAGAGGGTGCTGTGGGAGAGGGGTCACTGAGGGACGGTGTGAGGGAGCTGGATTAACGTCAGTGGGGACACAGTCAGTGACAGGGCGCTGAGGGAGAGGGGTCACTGAGGGACGGTGTGAGGGAGCTGGATTAACGTCAGTGGGGATACAATCAGTGACACAGCGATGGGGGAGAGGGGTCACTGAGGGAAAGTGTGAGGGAGCTGGATTAACGTCAGTGGGGATACAGTCAGTGACAGGGCGCTGGGGGAGGGGGGTCACTGAGGGAAAGTGTGAGGGAGCTGGATTAATGTCAGTGGGGATACAGTCAGTGACACGGCGCTGGGGGAGAGGGGTCACTGAGGGACGGTGTGAGGGAGCTGGATTAACGTCAGTGGGGATACAATCAGTGACACAGCGCTGGGGGAGAGGGGTCACTGAGGGACGGTGTGAGGGAGCTGGATTAATGTCAGTGGGGATACAGTCAGTGACAGAGGGTGATGGGGGAGAGGGGTCACTGAGGGACGGTGTGAGGGAGCTGGATTAACGTCAGTGGGGATACTGTCAGTGGGACGGTAATGGGAGAGGGTCACTGAGGGATTGTGTTGGGGAATAACATTAAATATAGTTTGTATAATGGGACAGCAGTCGCTGAGTCACTGACACAGGGTGCTTGGGAGAAGTGTGTGAGTTTGATGTAGTAGATGTGAAACTGAATAGAGATTTATTTCGTAATGCTCATTGAAACCGTAGTGTATTGAATGCAGGGATAGAGTGGAGATGGTATGGCTGTTTTCCATAGTGGGGGAGTCTGGGACCAGATGGTGCAGCCTCAATGATTCCTTTAGAACAGACATGAGGAGAAATTTCTTCAGCCAGATGGTGCGAATCTGAGGAATTCATTTCCACTGGCGTCTTGGAGACCAAATGATTGGGTAGAATTAAAACAGAGTTTGATATGTTCTCCATTCTGTGAAAAGATTAGATTAATGTATGCATCATTTCTGATATAATTAATCCAAAAGCACCATGTACAAAACTTATATTTCAACTCCCTCTGACCTTCAGCCGTTGTGTTCAAAGTATGACAGTGTTCTTTGCTTCCTCCCTCCTTGTCTGGCAATGATTCCTGTTGGAAGGTTTGTGAGCAGAACATAGAATAATACAGGCCCTTTGATCCACAATGTGGTGCCGACCTTTTAGACCTTAAGGTCATAAGACATAGAAGCAGAATTAGGCCATTCGGCCCATTGAACCTGCTCTATCATTTCATCATGGCTGATCCCATTATCAACCCCAGTCTCCTGCGTTTTGCCTATAACTCTTCATGCCCTGACTAATCGAGAACCTATCAACCTCTGCCTTAAATATACCCACTTGGCCTCCACGACCCTCTGTAGCAGCGAATTCCACAGTTTCACCACCCGCTGGCGAATGAAATTCCTTCCCATCTCCGTTCCAAATGGACGTCCTCTATTCTAAGACCCTCTGGTCTTAGACTCCACCACTATAAGAAACATCCTCTCCACGCCTTGCAGAGCGTTCCCTGCACTGCCTGCTCTCTGCGGAAAAAAAAAATTATTACCGCTAACGTCCTGCAATCACCTTAAAAATTACGTCCGTGTTGTATGTTAGCGAGGACTTCGTCTAGTTCAGGGCTCCCAACCTTTTTAGGCCATGGACCCCTGCCATTAACAGGCTGGCAACCCCTGGTTTAGTTTGTGTTTGAAACTCAGAACAGGTTCCACGTGTTTTTTTTGCGACTGCCTGTCTCTCAAGATTGTATGTTGTAGAGATATGTACTTTGATAATCAATACACTTTGATGAAGAACAACTGTTTGTTTAAAATCCTTCCGCCTCCCGTCCAGTGCTGGCTAGTTTGTACCATGAACCACTAAACCAACTGTAGCAAACATAATCCTCTTGTGAAGCAGTTCGTCACGCTGCAGGCTTCTGTACAATCGGGTTTTTGTTTTTGATCTCCAGTGATTCGCTTTCCCGTTCCCTTGCTGACCCAACCATAACACACCAGTCAAGTGCGCTGGAACGGAGCCACGCATAATCCCTGACGGTTCCTCGCTGTGGTTCACTGATTTCGAACATAGCCGCAGCTGGAAAGTTGCTGGTTTTTCTCCTGTGTTGGCCGGCGAGAGAGAGACTCTAGAATCACTTCTCCGGTAAACATCACCAGAGAGCAGGAAGTCATTCAGAAGTAAGTCTGTCAGAAACTGATAAATGTTTTTTTTAACCCACTACGAAATGTGTTCTGCACACAACAGGTAGCGTTGGCCCTCACAGGTCAGAGTTTGGAGTAATGGATGTTAATGTTGGAATTGTATAAGATGCTGGTGAGGCCTAATTTGGAGTATTGTGTGCAGTTTTGGTCACCTACTTACAGGAAAGATGTAAATAAAGTTGAAAGAGTACAGAGAAAATTTACAAGGTTGTTGCCTGGACTGGAGGACCTGAGTTGTAAGGAAAGTTAGGACTTTATTCCTTGGAAGGTAGAAAACTGAGGGGATTTGATAGAGGTATACCGAATTCTGAGGGTATAAACAGCATAAAAGCAGTAGGCTCTTTCCACTGAAGCTGAGTGGGATGACAACTGGAGGTCATGTGTTAAGGGTGAAATGTGAAAAGTTTAAGAGGCACATGAGGGGAAACTGTTTCAGTCAGAGGGTTGTGACAGTGTGGAATGAGCTGCCAGCATAATTGGTGCATGTGAGGTTGATCTTAACATTGAAGGGAAGTTTGGATTGGTACATGGATGGTAGGGGTATGGAGGGTTATGGTCCCAGTGCAGGTTGATGGGACTTGGCAGTTTAAAGGGTCTGGTCTTTGCTGTACTTGGCTAAGTCTCTGTAATTTTCAGAAGTCTGCTTCTGAAATTTGTACTTCCTTGGCTCTGTATTTTGTCGTCTTTAAAAACAACTTCCTCACCCCGGTACGACGAAACCATTTAACAGCCAGTGAAGTATTTTTGCAGATTGGTCACTTTCTCTGCAACACTTGGCAAACATACAAGATGCCTCAGATAGCAACAGGATTTCATTTCTTTATGAAAAACTACTGACCCAGATAGTCAGGCTTACAGGACAGCAGGCCCTAAGCCTGCCGTTAGTAGACATCAAGTCTGGGGACGCAGGAGTTTCTCTCCTACGCAATGTCTTAACCAGTTGCCCTCAGCTGATAGGAGCTACAAACTGTTTTAAACTCCATCCACAGCCTCTCACTTCTGGGCAGGAGGTCTTCACAGAAACTGCTTTAAAGGTTGTGTGGCCGGTCTTAGGACAGATGTGCAAAGCCTGTGTTGTGTAACAGTGGATGAAAATAAACCCTTGGGTTTGGGTGGCATTGGCTCCTTTCAAGTCCCTGTGCAACGTTGATGTGGAACTGGTCGATCCCTTCCCCTCCTCTCACAGTTTCATGCATCCCCCGACCATGGCGGACCATGCCTTGTGGTCCTCTAGCATGGACAATGGTTGCGTATGTGGTCCAGGTGTTCATCGACACCGGGTTTTTCTGATCGGTACCCCATCTGACCATGGTCCCCAGCTTACGTCAGACCTCTGGGCCACAATGGCCCAGAACCTTGGTGTTAAATTTCACCCTATTACAGCTTTCCTGTGCTAGCAAATTCACTGTTCCTTATAGGTTGCTGTGAGGGCCTCCCTGGTGGTTGAGTGCAGGCACGGTCATCTCCTGTGGGCCCTGCTGGGGCTTAGAACAGCTCCAAAAGAGGGCCTGCAGTCCTCTGCAGCTGAGTTGGTACGGGCAGCCACACAGGGTGCTGGGTGAGTTTTATTGCTGATGCTATGACCTCCTGGTCAGCAGCACAGCAGCATTCCACTTCCTCAGTGAACTCAATACTTCTTACACCCCTTCCTACCTCACATCATGGCACACAGAACTCTTGGGTTCCAGTTGACCCATTCTTGTCTGCCAAGATGCACATCAGCACTCAGTTAAGCCCCCTTATGATGGCCCGTTCCACATTTTGGACTTTTATCGTAGGTGGGAAGGGTAAACCTTAAACCTGCTGGATGGTTCCCCTGCCATACTTCCGACATCACAGCTTGACCATCCTTGTGCGTGTCAGCACCACCCCTGGGTGAGCCAGAGGCACCCACTGTTCCTCCAACCAAGGCACATAGGACCCAGCCAGGCATGAGCTCCAGTCAAGCTCTCGATGACAGCTTTGGTAAATTCTGGGAGGGCCGTGTAGGGTAATGTACTGTGCAACAGATGACTCATTGTTCATAATAGAAACTGTTCTGCATAATTCGCCAACACCGTTATGGAGTTTTTGTGTTCACTTTAAGAGGTGGTGTCTGAGGTGGTAACATCAGGGTAAGGGTGACTGCTTTTGGTTTGTTCGGAAAGGGCTGAGGCTTTTGTTAACCACATAAATCGACTCTCTCACGTTTGATTCACAAGATCCTACACACGCATGTGACCAATTAACGGATCTCCCACCTGGCACTTATCCCTGTAAGCTCAAGTGCTACACCTGTCCCTACACCTCCTCTCTTGCCACCATTCAGGGCCCCAGACAGTCCTTACAGGTGAGGCAACACTTCACTTGTGAGTCTGTTTGGGTCATCTATTGCATCTGGTGCTCCCGGTGCGGCCTCCTCTACATCAGTGAAACCCGACGCAGATTGGGGACCGCTTCGTCGAGCACCTCCACTCTGTCCGCCAAAACAGACAAGATCTCCCAGTAGCCACCCACTTCAATTCTGCTTCCCACTCCCATTCAGATATGTCCATACATGGCCTCCTCTACTGCCATGATGAGGCTAAACTCAGGTTGGAGGAGCAACACCTCATATACCGTCTAGGTAGTCTCCAGTCCCTTGGTATGAACATAGAATTCTCCAACTTCCGGTAATTCCCTCCCCCTCCCTTCCCCTATCCCTATGTCACTCTGCCCCCTCCCCCAGCTGCCTACCACCTCCCGCATGGTTCCACCTCCTTGTACTACCCATTGTGTTTTCCCCTATTCCTTCTTCACCTTTCCTGCCTATCCCCTCCCCCACCCCTTTATCTTTCCCCTTACTGGGTTTTCACCTGGAACCTACCAGCCTTCTCCTTCCCACCCTCCCCCCACCTTCTTTATAGGGCCTCTGCCCCTTCCCCCTTCAGTCCTGACGAAGGGTTCCAGCCTGAAACGTCGACCAATCTTTTCCACGGATGCTGCCCGACCTGCTGAGTTCCTCCAGCGTGTTGTGAGTGTTGCTTTGACCAATTAACCTACTAACCAATACGTCTTTGGAACATGGGAGGAAAGCCACGTGGCAATGGGGAGAACGTACAAACTCCTTATAAACAGTGGCGGGAATTGAACCTGGGTTGTTGCGCTGTAATAGTGTTAAGTGAAACAGGCAGATCATGTTTCGGATGCCGGTCCGAGGAACCTATCAGGGCCCCTCCTGTACCTTTCTTCCAGTGTTGCTTCAGTTCCATATAGTGCCATTGTAACTCCCTCCATTCGTCTGTCACGATGTGCCCTGGCATTGTCAGAACTCAAGTGTGGCGGAGAGACGGACTTCGATGCAGGGGCGGAGACCAGAGTTTATTCATGATAATCCCAACAGAACATCAGTGGCCTGGCTGAACGACACCACGAGACGTAACATTCTCAAAGCTAGGACTCTGTGACGAATACTAATCAGGTGTCTATTTAAATAATACAAGTAACATAGAGTCTCAAATAAACTTAACAAGTTCAAAGAGAAGACACGGTAGGAGACTGCATTACAAAGAACAAGTCGCTTGAAGAAAACCACAAGGAATTCTAAATGATTAATGACTGTTATTAAACAACAATGAACCAATTCATGTGCTGTAAAGGCCTCAGAGCCAAGCTCTAAGGCTCTCTGTACAAGCTCAGAGTACCCCCTTCCCTATGGCCGACATTAACAGTCTGGGGGAACCTGGAGAACCTTGAGACAGGGAGAACACTGAATAAACCTGGGAAACCTTGAATACTCTTCAGAAACCTGGAGGGCCATGGGAAACCTGGGTAACCTCGACAACATGGAAAATCTTGAGATCCTTGGTGACCTTGACAACCCTGAGAACCTCAACGACCTCGACAACCCCGGGAACCCCAACGACCTCAAGAACCCCGAGAACTTTGAAACCCCAACAACCCCGGGAGCCTCAATAACTCTGACAACCCCGAGAACCTCAACAACCCCAACAACCCTGGGAAGCCCAACTGCCTCGAGAACCCCGAGAACTTTAATGACTTTGAAACCCGGAGAACCCTAATGACCTCAAGAACCCCGGGGACCTCAAGAACCCCGGGAACCTCAAAGACCCCGACAATCCCGAGAACCCCAACGACCTCAAGAAGCCCAAAAACTTTAATGACTTTGAAACCCCAAGAACCCCAACGACCCTGACAACCCCGAGAGCCTCAATGATCCTGACAATCCTGGGAGCCTCAATGATCCCAACAACCCTGGGAGCCTCAATGACCCCGACAATCCCGGGAGCCTCAATGACCCCGACAACCCCGGGAGCCTCAATGACCCCGACAACCCCGGGAGCCTCAACGATCCCAACAACCCCGGGAGCCTCAATGACCCCGACAACCCCGGGAACCTCAATGACCCCGACAACCCTGGGAACCTCAATGATCCCGACAACCCCGAACCTCAATGACCCCGACAACCCCGAGAGCCTCAAAGACCCCGACAACCCCGGGAGCCTCAATGATCCCGACAACCCCAGGAGCCTCAATGACCCCGACAACCCCAGGAGCCTCAATGACCCCGACAATCCCGGGAGCCTCAATGACCCCGACAACCCCGGGAACCTCAATGACCCCGACAACCCCGGGAGCCTCAACAACCTCCAGAACCCTGGGAACCTTGGCAAATATTGAGAACCTGGAGAACTTAAATACATTTCTGCAACTGTATTTACTCAGGAGGCAGACACGGTGTTCATAGACACGGAGCAAGGAAAAACGGGATCAACTTCGTGGACTCTACAGGAGGAGATGTTTGATGCAAATTAGGATGGATAAATCCCAAGGGTGTTCCCTCAGATCCAATGGGAGGCAAGTGCAGAAATTGTCAGGGCCCCAGCAGAGATATTTAAATCATCCTCAACGACAGCTGAAGTATCGGAGGACTGCAGAATAGCCAAAGTTGTTCTGCTGTTTAAGGAAGGCTCTGTAAATAAACCAGGAAATGATAGGCCGGTGAGCCTGACATCAGCAGTGGAAAAGTTATTGTAAAGTATTCTAAGGGACCAGCTATGTAAGTATTTGGACAGACATGGATTGATTAAGGATAGTCAGAATGGCTTAGTGCATGGCTGGTTATACCTAACTGATCTTACAGAGTTTTTCGAGGAAGTAACCAATAAAGTTGATGAAGGCAAGGCAGTGGATGTGGTCAACATGGACTTCAGCAAGGCATTTGACAAGGTCCTGAAGGGGAGGTTGGTCAAGAAGGTTCAGTCGCTCAGCATTCAAGATGAAGTAGTAAGTTGGATTAGACATCGGCTTTGTGGGAGAAGCTAGTGAGTGGTAGTAGATGGTTGCCACTCTGGCTGGAGGCATGTGACTAGTGGTGTGCCACAGGGATCAACGCTGGGTCCATTGTTGTTTGTCATCTATATTAGATTAGATTAGATTCAACTTTATTGTCATTGTGCCAAGTACAGATACAAAGCCAATGAAATGCATTTAGCGTCTGACCAGAAATGCAAAGAATAGTGTTATTTACAAAATAACTGCGAATAAAAAGTAAGTGCTACAGCACACAAATATAAAAGTACTGACACAGTACAATATGGGTGCAATACTGCTTAGTGCTGTGATGCGAGGTTCAGCAGTGTCACAGCCTCAGGGAAGAAGCTCTTCCTGTGCCTGCTGGTGTAGGAGCGGAGGCTCCTGTAGCGCCTACCAGATGGGAGGAGAGTAAAAAGTCCATGGTGAGGGTGAGATGCATCCCTGATAATGCTTTTCACCCTGCCCAGGCAGCGTTGATGGTAGATGTTCTCAATGGTGGGCAATTGCGTGCCGATAATCCGCTGGGCAGTTTTCACCACACGCTGGAGTGCTTTGCGGTCTGATATGGGACAATTACCATACCACACTGAGATGCAGTTGGTGAGTATGCTCTCAATGGTACAGCGGTAAAAGTCCGTCAGTATCCTGGGACAGAGGTGAGCTTTCTTCATGCTCCGCAGGAAATAAAGGTGCTGTTGTGCCTTTTTGGTCAGGATGGAGGAGTTCAGGGACCAGGTGAGATCCTCGGAAATGTGGACACCAAGGAATTTAAAGCTTGATACACGCTCCACTACAGTTTCATTGATGTAGGTGGGGATGTGAGTGTGGCTCCTAGCATGCCTGAAGTCCACAATGATCTCCTTGGTCTTCTGGGTGTTAAAGGCCAGGTTGTTGTCAACACACCATGCAGCCAGGTGCTGTACCTCGTCCCTGTAGGCCATCTCGTCATCCCCTCTGATCAGACCAACCACCGTGGTGTCGTCTGTGAACTTGATTATGGAGTTAGAACCACGTACAGGAACACAGTCATAGGTGAAAAGGGAGTACAGAAGAGGGCTCAGCACACAGCCTTGAGGCACGCCGGTGTTCAGGGTGAGAGTGGAGGAGGAGAGGTTGTCTAACTTAACTGATCGGGGTCTGTTAGTCAGAAAGTCCAAGGTCCAATTGCAGAGGGATGAGCTGATATCAAGCTCTTGAAGTTTGGCGATCTGCTTAGAGGGGATCACAGTATTGAATGCTGAACTAAAGTCAATGAACAGCATTCAATGATCTGGATGATAATGTGGTTAACTGGATCAGCAAATTTGCAGATGACACCAAGATTCGGGGCGTAGGGGACAGTGAGGAAGGCTATCAAGACTTTGCAGAGGGATCTAGACCAGCTGGAAAAATGGACCGAGAAATGGCAGATGGGATTTAATTCAGACAAGTGTAGGGTGTTGCACTCTGGTAGAACCAACCAGGGTAAGTCTTACAGTGAACGGGAGGGCACTGAGGAGGAACAAAGGGATCAGGGAATACAGGTCCATAATTCATTGAAAGTGGCATCATAGATTAATTAATTAATTAATTGTGGTGCCGTATGGAATAGGCCTTTCTGCCCCTTTGAGCCATGTTGCCCTATGTAATCCTAGCCTAATCATGGGACCTTACAATAACCGTTTAATCTACCGAACTGGTACATTTTTGGACTGTGGGAGGAAACCCACGCGGTCACGGGGAGAACGTTTGAGCTCCTTACAGGCAGTGGTGGGAATTGAACCCAGGTCACCTGTACTATGAAGCCTTGTGCTAACCACTACGCAATATGGTTGTAAAGTAAGCTTTTGGTACATTGGCCTTCAGAAATCAAAGCACTGAGTATAGGAGATGGGATGTTATGTTGAGGTTGTGTGAAGGGTCACATGAAGTATTATGCGCTGTTTTGGTCACCTGCCTACAGGAAAGAGGTAAATAAGGTTGAAAGAGTGCAGAGAAAATTCACAAGGACGTTGCTGGGTCTGGAAGTCCTGAGTTGTAAGGAAAATTTGAATAGGTTAGGACTTTATTTCTTGGAATGTAGAGGATTGAGGAGAGATTTGATAGAGGTATACAAAATTATGAGGGATATAGATAGCATAATTACAAGCAGTCTTTTTTCCATGAAGGTTGGATGGAATTACAACTAGAGGTCATGGGTTAAGGGTGAAAGGTGAAAAGTTCAAAGGGAAGATGAGGAGAAACTTTTTTCCACTCAGAAGGTCATGAGTGTGAGGAATGAGCTGCTAGAGCAAGTGGTGCATGTGAACTCGATTTCAATGTTTAAGAGAATAGGTACATAAATGGGTAGGTGTATGGAGGGCTATGGTCGTGGTGCAGATTAATAGGAGTTGGCACGGATTAGATGGGCTGAAGTGTCTGTTTCTGCATGACTTTAGGGCTCTAACTTAGACCCAGGAAAAGCCTTGAATGTTGACAAGAGAAGTTCAGAACATGGACTCAGATTGTGGACTTGAGAAACTCAGAACGTAGACCAGAGATACTTGGAATGTGAACTTGAGAATAGATTACATTCTCACCTGAAGCCGACTGACGTGAAAATGTTGCTGGGCCCATTACTTGGCGGGGTCCTTCTGTCACCGTGGGCGAGCAATGTTGGAACCCAAGTGCGGAGGAAAGACAGTGTAGAGACGGAGACCAGAGTTTATTCATGACAATCCCATCCGGTAGGCGCTACAGGAGCCTCCGCTCCCGCACCAGCAGGCACAGGAAGAGCTCCTTCCCTGAGGCTGTGACCCTGCTGAACCTCACATCACAGCGCTAAGCAGTATTGCATCTGTATTGTACTGTCTCAGTACTTTTATATTTGTGTGCTGTAGCACTTTTTTTAATTCACAGTTATTTTGTAAATAACACTATTCTTTGCATTCCTGGTCAGATGCTAACTGCATTTCATTGGCTTTGTATCTGCACTCGGCACAATGACAATAAAGTTGAATCTAAATCTAAAAATTGAATCTAAATCTAAATCTAGAACATCAGTGGCTTGGCTGAATGGCACCGCGAGATGTAACGTTCTCAAAGCTAGGACTCTACGATGAGCACGAATCAGGTAACACTTATCAAATAAACTTAACAAGTTCAAACAGAAAACACCGCAGGAGACCGCGTTACAAAGAATGAGTCGCTTGAGAAAAAAAGTCACAAGGAATTCTAAAACTGCAAACACGAGGAAATCTGCAGATGCTGGAATTCCTTGTAACACACATAAAAAATGCTGGTGAACGCAGAAGGCCAGGCAGCATCTCTAGGAAGAGGTACAGTCGACGCTTTGGGCCAAGTCCCTTCTTCAGGACTAACTGAAAGAAGAGCTAGTAAATACTAGTGTGTTACAAGGAATTCTAAATGATTAATTGTTAAACAACAATTAGCCAATTTCAGGTGCTGTAAAGACCTTGGAGCCCAACGCTGTCCGGCTCCCCACACAAGCCCAAAGAGCTCATCACGTTGTAAGTGTACACGGATCTGAGCTGAATATTTCATAAGCATGGAGCAGCATCTATGGGAAGGAGGAAACAGTCGATATTTTGGGCCGAGACCTGCTGAGTTCCTCCCGCACTTTGTTGCTGTAACATCTCATGTTTGAAAAACGGTTTTAGCACTCTTACACTGAGAGTGGGCCCGCTGACTGTTAACACAGTGACTAATCATCGGTCCTCTTGTATCTGCCTTTGACTACAGGTCCTAGTCGAGTCAAGGGCTCCCTTGGTTGAGTTTATTTCTTACATCAATACAGCCTGGAATAGGCCCTCTGAGCTACACCGCCCCACAATGCCCAACCAACCTGATTTAGCTCAGGACATTTTACAATGACTATTTAACCTACCCGGTACATCTTTGGACTGTGGGAGGAAACCGGAGCACCCGGAGAAAGCTCACACACTCCATGGAAACGCCTTGCAGAGGATGCTGGGATCGAACTCCGAACTCTGAGCTCTGATGCCCTGAGCTGCAATAGTGTCACGCTACTGTGGCGCGCATCCTGGCAGTCAACTGAGTACAGCCCAGCCCATCGCAGGCAACGCATGCTTAGAGGTAGTGCTGCCACAAGAAATCAGCGTCCTTCATCAAGGACTCATGCCACGCGTGCTATGCCCTCTTCGGGCTGCTACCATTGGGCAGGAGGTACAGGAAATTTAGGCCCCATACTACCAGGTTCAGGAACAGTTATTACCCCTCAACCATCAGACTCCTGAACTGGTGTGGATAACTTCACTCACCTCAACTCTGAACTGATTCCACAACCTATGGACTCACTGTCAAGGGCTTGACAACTCATGTTCTCAATATTATTTATTTTTATTTATTTGTATAATTTGTCTTCTTTTGCACACTGGTTGTTTGTCAGTTTTTATCTCTAATTTTTCATAGATTCTCAAGTATTTCTTATCTTTCTTGTAAAATGCCTGTAGGAAAATAAATCTCAGGGTAGTATGTGGTAAGTAAACACACTTTAGTAAAAAATTAACTTTGATTTTGACTCTCAGTTCCAATCCCTCACCTGTGCTGTGCTCCTTTTATGACTTGTAAAGATTCTGCACGACATCTAAAACTTTGGCAAACTTCTACAGATGTGTAGTGGAGAGTGTACTGACTAGCTGCATCATGGCTGGTATGGAAACACCCCAATTGCCTTGAACAGAAAATACTACAAAAAGTAGTGGATACGGCCCAGTCCGTCACGGGTAAAGCCCTCCCCACCATTGAGCACTTCTACACGGAGTGATGTCACGGGAAAGCAGCATCCATCACAGGGTCTTCAACCCCCCCCAGACCAGGCTCTCTTCTCGCTGCTGCCATCAGGAAGAAGGTAGAGGAGCCTCAGGACTCACACCACCAGGTTCCAGAACAGTTATTACCCCTCCACCAACAGACTTCACTTAACTGTCCCATCATTGTACCCACAACCGTTCAAGGATTTTTCATCTCACGTTTTCGGTATTTATGGCTTAGTTTTTTTTTGTATTTCACGTTTGTTTAACTCTTGGATATTGGCGTTTGTCCATCCATTGGGTGAGGTCTTTCAATGACTTTATTGTTTTTCTTTGTATTTATAGCGAATGCCCACATAAAGTACTGTGCAAACGTCTTTGACACATAAATGTATATAGCTAGGGTGCCTAAGACTTTTGCACAGTACTGTATTTGTTACTGCGGAGCGGAGAGCGACTTTGTAAATCTGGTGGGAATGAAGTTGAATAAAGTTATCCCCATTGGTTCACGATCTTCTTGCCGTCTTATCCACTTGACCCATGGATGAAAGTTCATCGTTCCCTGAAAGTGATGGTACTTCCATCCCAAGGTCTCTCTGTACATCATTGCTCCTAATGTCCCCACCATTCACTCCATGAGTTTGCAAAGTGCCTACTTGTTTTAAAGTTCAAAGTTCAAAATACATTTATTATCAACGTATACATATGTCATCTAGTCCCATGCCGAACCATTTAAACTGCCTACTCTCATCGACCTGTATCCGGACCATACCCGCCCCCCCCCGCCATACCCTTTCACTCCTCTAGTTGTAGTCCCAGCCAACCTCAGTGGAAAAAGCTAGCTTCCATGTACGCTATCTACACCCCTCATAATTTTGTAAACCTCTATCAAATCTCCCCTCAATCTTCTACGTTCCAAGGAATGAAGTCCTAACGGATTCGATCTTTCCTGATAAATCAGGTCCTGCAGCCCTGCCATCATCCTTGTAAATTTTTCCTGTTCTCTTTAAACCATATTACGCCTTTCCTGTATGTAGGTGATCATAACTGCACACAACACCAGTAGGCCTCACCAATGTAGACGGCAGCTTGGCGCCATCTTATCCAGAAGACAGTTTTCCGAACGTTTTCTCCCACCTCCATTGTAATCTGTAGAAATTGCCTCAATGAGCTTCCTTGTGTGCTTTCAAAAAATTCTACCCTCATCGAAGTCCCTTGCACAATCCCTCAACTGTGTTAACCAATTTGTTTTAACCGTTCCCCTGCAGATGTACCTTGTGATCGCAGTGAGCTTGGTGATCATTGGCTGTGTGGTTCTGTTGACGGTGGGTCGTCTGCTGAGCCAGTACAAGGGCACACTGGTTCTGCTGTGGCACGTCGACATCTGCATCCGCCTGCGGGATTGGCTGACCCGCAGCACCCAGCCCGAGCGCATGCTAAAGTACGTGCTGGACAGGGCTACAGCCGGCAGCCCACAGAGCGTAGTGGACACTATCGACGAGTTCTGCAAGGGCATCGAGTGGGCCATGAACGTGGGTGACAAGAAAGGCAGGTATTGCTCCCCTTCCAGTGCATTAAACCAGACGTCCTGTCACTTAACAACACCCCTCACACAGGCAGTCAAACACCTGTGGGTTTTACGTAGAGCCGGGAAGAAAGAGCGAGGGAATTACGGTAGCTGGGACCCAGGCATTCCACAGCACAATGCCAGAGGTTGTGAAAGTATCGGAAAAGCGTAGATGTCTTGTGCGATGTTTCAGGCTGAGACCCTTCTCGCTGGCAACAACAGTGACGATTTCTTCCCCTTCATAGATGCCGCCTGACCTGCTGAGTTCCTCCAGTATTTTCTCTGTGTGTTGCTCTGTATTTCCGCCATATGCAGAACTTTTTGTGTTGATAACTGTTTTATTTAATTAGAGATACAGCGCAAAACAGCTCAATTCTGCGCCACGCAGCAACCCCACCCATTTAATCCTGGCCTCATCGTGGGACCATTTACTATAACCAGCTAACCCACTAGCCTATAAACAGGAGCGCCCAGAGGAAACCTACACAGTCATGGGAAAGATGTACCAATTTTTTATTGAGTTACAAAGCAAAACAGCCCCTTCCGGCCCTCCGAGCCGTACTGCCCAGCAGCCCCCTGATTGTACGGGGAGAACGTACAGACTCCTCACAAGCAGCAGTGGGGATCGAAGTTGAATCGCTGGTACTGTAAGGCACTGTACTAACCTCTGCGCTGCCTGTTGACTATTTATCAACTGACCTGGGTTAGCCAACTCTCTAGGCAACTCTCAATTAATCAAAGTTTGCACCTTATTGTCTGCACAAACAACAACACAACTATGTTGACCCCAGGCCAACAATTAGAACATGAAGTCTACTGTTCCCTTTGTGCCAATACTCACTCAGACCACTTCCCCAATTTATAACACTGATATAGAGATCTCCCATTGGCCAGATGATTGATCCTTTTTCTCCCAGTCCCTGGCATGGGGTTGTTCTTTGCGATGGTTAGTTTCCAGAGTTCTTGCCCCTTCGCATTTGAAGTTCCTAACTCTTATGGTCTTCCTCATCAGTTCAATGTTGCATTTTAATCTCATTGGCTCGAGGTCATCTGACTTTGGATTTTGTCCAAGGGCTACACAGCTTCATGCCTTGGGTGACTTCTTTTGTTCTATTTGACTGGTTCAAACCAGTCTAACCAAGTCACCCAGGCATCAGGCCAAAATAACGAGATTACTTTTGCAAACCTGCACTTATATACAATAAACAGCTTATCTGAGAACGAGCTCACGTTTAGCAGAAACTCCGTGTGTCTATGTTCAGTTGCTCTGGTTAAGTTATCCCAGAACAAGAATCAGTTCATCAAACAGTTCACAAACTGGAGGCTACACAGCAGCTTCATTCCTTCAAGCACGTGGCAAGAACAAAGACATCTGGCTTGTCTACTTCCACGGTCCTTGACCCATTGGAGTTTGATGGTTTCTTTCATATTTAAATTTCTTCATGACCAACAATACAGTCAGAGTCAGAATCAGGTTTAATACCACTGGCTAATGTTGTGAAATTTGTTAACTTTGCAGCAGCAGTTCAATGCAATACATGATAAATCTAGAAAAAAAGCAATTACTGTAATTGTATATTAAATTGTAAGTTAAAATAAATAGTGCAAGAACAGAAATTTTAAAAAGTATTGAGGTAATGTTCATGGTTCAATGTCCATTTAGGAATCGGACAGCAGAGGGAAAGAAGCTATTCTTGAATCACCGAGTGTGTGCCTTCAGGCTTCTGTACCTCCTTCCTGATAGTAACAAAGAGAAGCGGGTGGTGGGGGCCCTTAATGATGGACACTGCCTTTCTGAGGCACCGCTCCTTGAAGATGTGCTGGATACTACAGAGGCTGGTACCCATGATGGAGATGAGTAACTTCACAACTTTCTGCAATTTATTTCAATCCTGTGCCCCCTCCCCCTCTATACCAGTCAGAATGCACTCCATGATACAACTGTAGAAGTCTTTGAGTGTTTTAGGTGTCAAACCAAATCTCCTCAAACTCCTAATGAAATATAGCCGCTGTCTTGCCTTCTTTATAGCTGCACCAATACATTGGGACCAGGTTAGGTTCTCAGGATATTGACCCCCAGGATGGAACTTGTAATTGCAGTCCTTTCCTGCAGACAGCATCAGAACTGAATTCCAAACTCCGATGTCCTGAGCTATAATAACATTGCGTTAACCACTAACGCTACCATGGTGCCCCCTGTATGTCTTGTACACCTGATGCTTTGTACAGTGGCCCAACTACCAGGGGCTGTGTGTGTTCGTCCATTGTCAACATCGATGAGGACCTCGACATCATTATGATGGTGTCGAGACTAGCGCGTGATTTGGATTTAAGTGAGGGAGCCTTGCGCAGCGTCAGCCTCACTCTCTCTTCCCAATTCCCATCTGGATCCAGTGGCAAGACAGAGTCGAGACGGCTGGAGATGGGACTAGGCGCAATGGATGACCAGGACGTCTTCTGTGTCTAGTCCTGCTCTACATGTTCCATGACACTTGCAGAGACCGTTGGACCTTCCATTGGTCTCGTCCGCTCAATCTGCCGGAGTCTGTCTTCACGTGCTGGGATAGACATCTCCCTATCTCACCGAGGGTTTGAGACCCGTCGGCTACCCTCACTTGGTTTAGCCGGCTTGTCGAAGCCGTTGCCCGGGGTGTGGCCGCTGTCGCATGCAAACAGCTACGGGGAGCCACAGGTGAGAGCTGAGTACCAGGTGGGGACCAAAGGTGGACTAACTGCCTTGAAAAGGACGCGACATGTTCCCCCACCAGAGGTGCTATCCCTTCCTGACACCCCTTACACTCCTACTGGGTCTACTGAGATAGTGAAAGGTATTTCTTTTAGCGCAATGACTCCCCTTATTGACTGATCACCTGCCCATGCACATTGGTCTGTTGTCCTCTCTCTGCAAAGTCAAAATATCAGTTAAACTCACCTCCACATAAGTGCTTTTATTTAATTGATATGTAGTTGTAAAGACACAACAAATTGGTGATGAGTAAATCTGAACGTTAGCGGATATCACCAGCTACACCGACAGTTACGAGATGTCAGAATTTGGAGGAAGGGAGAGAGACAGTGAGAGGAAAGAGTGAATCAGTACAGAGAAGGCCGTCGTGAACGCGAACAAAGGGATCGTGAGTAACAGTGAGAGACGCACAACTAACAAAGTTATAGTGAAAATAACATGGCGATGGCCTTAGCTGGGAAAGTTGATGAATTTGATATTGCTACTGAGGACTGGGAATAGGAAATCGAGAATAGTGGAACTGTATTGTAATGCAAACAGTGTGGAGGAGCAAAAGAAAGCCCCTACACTTCTTGCTTAATAGGCCCAAGAACGTAGAGTGTCTTGCACAACGTAGTAACCCCTGAAAAGCCAGCAAGCAAGACGTTTGACGAAATTGTTACAATCTTACAAAATCACTTGAGCTCTAAGCTGCTGGTAATAGCTGAGAACTTAGATTTTACAAAAGGAACCAGTTAAAAGATGAAAGCCCTTCTGAATATGTTGAAGACCTGCGCAAGCTTTCCCAGTACTGCGACGTTAGAGATAGACTTTGTGATGCATTGAGGGACAAGCTTGTATGTGGCATGCCTAGTCAAAGCACCTAAACAAGGCTACTGTCCGAAAGAGACCTAACCTTAGAACGGGCATTGACCGTTGCAAAATCATTGGAGACTACAGCAAAGGATGCACCAGAACTACAGAAAAAGAGTTTAGAATGTTAAATGCACAAAATATCCCTGATTGATGGAAAAAGCCAAGAATGTTATCGATGTGGCAAATCCTGCCATGATGCAAATGACTGTTGGCTCAAAGCAAAAGTTTGCAGAAAGTGTCACAGACAAGTCACATAGTCTGCAAGTCAGACAAAAAGCACAACCAAAGAGAAAAACCCCACAGAGTGAAAAGTTTCAAACATGGAACTAAACAAATACACCAAGCGACCAATTGTGAAACTGAACCAGCGAACGAAGGGTCAGACAAAGGTCAGCTGTCATGCTCTAAAGCACATAGCAAACCGAGGCAGGTCGCAAAATCATATGTATCATTTCAGATGTGTCTGGTGTAAAACTGAAAACGGAGCTGGATACGGGGACGGCGTTGTTTGTAATTTCTAAGGCTGACTACAACAGACTATTTTCTAAACTGTCGTTAGAAAATACCGCAGTGATGCCACACAGGTGTAAAAGCGTCTTCCAAAGACAGTAAATGTGACATACGGAAGCAAAACACAGCAGTTAGAGCTTTATGTGTTGAAAAGTGATGGGCCAGCACCTTTCAGACGTGAATAATTGAGAAAAATCCAACTAGACTGGCCCACGATCAAAACTCTCAGCGTGGCATCTACAAGCAACGGCAGACAAAATGGTAGCACTAACCAGAGACTGTCACAGCTACTTAATGCTGATGAGAAGGTGTTTTTTTTAGATTAGATCAGATTAGATTCAACTTCATTGTCATTATGCCAAGTACAGATACAAAGCCAATGAGATGCAGTTAGCATCTAACCAGAAATGCAAAGAATAGTGTTATTTACAAAATAACTGTGAATAAAAAGTAAGTGCTACAGCACACAAATATAAAAGTACTGAGACAGTACAATATGGGTGCAATACTGCTTAGCGCTGTGATGAGAGGTTCAGCAGGGTCACAGCCTCAGGGAAGGAGCTCTTCCTGTGCCTGCTGGTGCGGGAGCGGAGGCTCCTGTAGCGCCTACCGGATGGGAGGAGAGTAAAAAGTCCATGGTTAGGGTGAGATGTATCCTTGATAATGCTTTTCACACTGCCCAGGCAGCGTTTATGGTAGATGTTCTCAATGGTGGGCAATTGGGTGCCGATAATCTGCTGGGCAGTTTTCACCATTGGCTGGAGTGCTTTGCAGTCCGATACGGGACAATTGCCATACCACACTGAGATGCAGTTGGTGAGTATGCTCTCAATGGTACAGCGGTAAAAGTCCGTCAGTATCCTGGGACAGAGGTGAGCTTTCTTCAATTGGGTGCCGATAATCCGCTGGGCAGTTTTCACCACACGCTGGAGTTTGAGAAGGGGATTGGTAAACTCAAAGGCACGAAGGCCAGAAATGAACTGGGCGAAGCTGCAACACCAAGATTCGGTAAGGTGTGTCCAGTGCCTTAGGCACTACACCCTAAAGTGGAAGCTGAACTGCAGAGCTTGGAGGCATCTGAAATTCTCTCCAAGGTTGAGTGGAGCAATTGGGCCATGCCCATTGACCCGATGATCAAGAAAGGGAAGGTCAAAACTCTTCGCATACGTGGGGTTTCAAAGTGAACATCAACCTTGTGCTGTGTACTCTGCGGTATCCCCTGCCACAAATAGGAAACATTTTTTCATCTTTGGCGGGTGGGGAGAGGATTTTTCAAAGGTTGACTTGTCACAGGCCTATCTGCAAATGGAGATTGAGGAATCAGGCAGGAAATTTCTCCCAATCAACACTCACAAGGGACTGTTCCAGCATAATCGTCTCGTCTCTGGCAACACATCAGCTCCAACAATTTGGCAAAAAGCAAAGGACCAGTTTCTCCAAGATATCCCAGGACCACAATATTACCTTCGTGACCCTCCAGAACCTTGGGTAAAGTGCTTACCAGGCTGAGTGAGTGTGGTCTGCACAGGAAGAGAGAGAAATGTGAGTGTTTCAAGGATTAAATCTCATATTGTGTACATATCATTGACAAACATGGCTTACGTAAGTCACAAGAGAAGATTGCGGCAGTGCTCCAGTCACTCAAACCGGAAAACGTGTCACAACTCAGGTCATACTTGGGCCTTGTAAAATACTACCACCGGTTTCTCCCAAACATCGCTATAAAGCTGCATCCATTGAACAAACTGTTACAGACAGGAGCAAAGTGGGAAAGATGTGAAAGAGCATTCAAGGAAATGCTGGCAGGGAAGCATTAGCACTGTTTTGTCACACACTATGAAAGACGGATCTGAATGCACGATTCCGTTGAGCATATACTTTATGTGGGCCTTTCTGAAGAACACCTGAATCGACTGCATCCAACAAGTCAGACGCTCACATTGCATCCAATGAACTTGTCTCTCAGTAAGAAAGGATGAGTACTTTCCCAGCGTATATGAGAACTCCGGTTAGGCCACACTCGGAGTACTGTGTCCAGTTCCGGTCGCCTCACTATAGGAAGGATGTGGAAGCATTGGAAAGGGTACAGAGGAGATTTACCAGGATGCTGCCTGGTTTAGAGAGTATGCATTATGATCAGAGATTAAGGGAGCTAGGGCTTTACTCTTTGGAGAGGAGGAGGATGAGAGGAGACGTGATAGAGGTGTACAAGATAATAAGAGGAATAGATAGAGTGGATAGCCAGTGCCTCTTCCCCAGGGCACCACTGCTCAATACAAGGGGACATGGCTTTAAGGTAAGGGGTGAGAAGTTCAAGGGGGATATTAGAGGAAGGTTTTTTACTCAGAGAGTGGTTGGTGCGTGGAATGCACTGCCTGAGTCAGTGGTGGAGGCAGATACACTAGTGAAGTTTAAGAGACTACTAGACAGGTATATGGAGGAATTTAAGGTGGGGGCTTATATGGGAGGCAGGGTTTGAGGGTCGGCACAACATTGTGGGCCGAAGGGCCTGTACTGTGCGGTACTATTCTATGTTCTATGACGAATAAACTCTTCTGGGGCTTCCAGCCGCATACCTGTTATTCGTTACCTCTCAGTGAGGATCAGGCCACTAGCACCAACATGACATCTGCAACAGAGAACGTATCTTTGACAAGACACCTGCCAAACCTGCTATTCGACCCAGGTCCAAAGGCGCTATCCCGAAAGAAACAGAGCGCCACTGAAAAGACTGAATCTTTAGGAGAGTGAAGTTAGTTATAAGACCAAAAGACCATAAGACATAGGAGCAGAATTAGGCCATTCAGCCCATCTAGTTTTTTCTGCCATTCCTTCATGGCTGATCCCGGATCCCACTCAGCCCCATACACCTGCCTTCTCACCATATCCTTTGATGCCCTGACCGATCAGGAAACAATCAACTTCTGCCTTAAATATCCCCACGGACTTGGCCTCCACTGCAGTCTGTGGTAGAGCATTCCACAGATTCACTACTCCCTGGCTAAAAAATTCCTCCTTACCTCTGTTTTAAAATGTTGCCCCTCAATTTTGAGACTGTCTTCTAGCTCTGGATACCCCCACCATAAGAAACATCCTCTCCACAACCACCCTATCTAGTCCTTTCAACTTTCAGTAGGTTTCAATGAGGTTCCCCTGCATTCTTCTAAATTCTAGTACAGGCCCAAAGCTGCCAAACGCTCCTCATATGTTAACCCCTTCATTCCAGGAGTGTTTTTGTGAACCTCCTCTGGACTCTCTCCAATGACAACACATCCCTTCTGAGATATGGGGCCCAAAACTGTTGACAATACTCTGTGTGGCCTGACTATTGTCTTATCTCATTGCTTTTATATTCTATTCCCCTTGAAATAAATGCCAACATTGCATTTGCCTTCTTTACCACAGACTCAACCTGTAAGTTAACCTTCTGGGAGTCTTGCACTCTGATGTTTGAATATTCTCCCCATTTAGGTTATAATCTGCACTATTGTTCTTTTTATCAAAATGCATTATCGTACGTTTCCCAACACAGTATTTCATCTCACAACACGCTGGAGGAACTCAGCAGGTCGGGCAGCATCCGTGGAAAAGATTGGCCTGAAACGTCGACCGATCTTTTCCACGGATGCTGCCCGACCTGCTGAGTTCCTCCAGCGTGTTGTGAGTGTTGCTCTGAGCCCAGCATCTGCAGATTATTTTGTGTTCAGTATTTCATCTGCCACCTTCTTGCCCATTTTTCCAATTTGTCTAAGTCCTGCTGCAATCACATTGCTTTCTCAGCACTATCTGTCTTCATGTCATCTGCAAATTTTGCCTCAAAGCCATCAATTCCATTATCTAAATCATTGACAAACAACATGAAAAGTAGTGGTCCCAATACTGACCCCTGAGGAGCAGCCAACCAGAAAAGTACAGTTGACGTTTTGGGCTGAGTCCTAAAAAGGTTCCTAAGAATGTCCTAGCTGGGGGTGGTAGTGGGGTTAAGCTCCCACTACCTACAAAGTGCTCCCAATGGCGTGTTTCTCTAACAGCCTCTGACAACCAAGTCCAACTCTTGGCCTTCATGTGTGGCTTAGCTACTAGGCCCGGCGGAACTGTTTCTGCTGGCGAGAGAAGGGGCAAAGGCGGACCACTGGCACCTCAAAACCAGTTGCTTCGGACAGGTGGGGCTTGTCAGCCTCGGACGGCTGCCCGCCTAGGAGAAGGAAAACTCTGATTTTAAACCTCCGCTGCCCTGCGGCCATACCCTCCCATGGGAAAGGCTTCGGGAGTAAACCCTGAGGAAGAAATCCGGAGCTGGGGTCCCTAAGGCAGTTTGATGTTGTTTACAACTTCACTCTGGCAACCTCTGCGACAACACTGGTGCCAAGCTGTATCGGCACTTGCTCTTCCCTTGGACTACATCAGTGACGTGGAGAGGGGGAGCCCGCTGCACGGGGAACAGCCGGTTCTTCAAATCTTCCTGCCCAGGCTTGCGCCCTGGAGAGGAGACAGTCCGCTGCAGGCGCAAACCCATGATCCCCTGGGATTGATGGCTGCCCACTAAGCAGAAAAGGCTCCTTTTATTCCGACTCGCTGCCTCCTGGCTGTCAGCCATTCCTCTGTCCATGCCAGTATCTCTCCTGTATCACCATAGGATTTTATCTTGTTAAGCAGCCTCATGTGTGGCACCTTATCAAATGCCTTCTGAAAATCCAAGTAAATGACTCCACTGCCTCTCCTTTGTCCACCCTGCTTGTTACTTCCTCGAAGAACTCTAACAGATTTGTCAGGCAAGATTTCCCTACACAGAAACCATGCTGACTTTGACTTATTTTATCATTAGTCTCCAAGTACCTCGAAACCTCATCCTTAATAATGGACTCCAACACTTCCGACTGAACTTAGGCTAACTGGTCTGTAATTTCCTTTCTTTTGCTTTCCTCCCTTCACCATTCTGTGTTCCTCTCTCACCTTATCTCCTAACCTACACATCACCTCTCTGTGGCGCTCCTCCCCTTCCCTTTCTTCCATGGTCTTCTGGCCTCCCTATCAGATTCCCCCTTCTCCAGCCCCTTATCACTTTCACCAATTCACTTAGCAGATCTTCACCCCTCCCCCTGTCCCGGTACACCTATCACCTGCCAATTTGTTCCTCTTCCTCCCCTCCCCCTGCCTTCTTACTCTGACTTTTTTCCAGTCCTGATGAAAGGTCTCAGCCCAAAATATTGACTGTTTACTCCTTTCCATAGATGCTGCCTGGCCTGCTGAGTTCCTCCGGTATTTTGCGTGTGTGGCTTGGATTTCCAGCGTCTGCTGATTTCCTCTTGTTTGAGAATTGTCTGGACACGAGACAGAGAGAGGCTGGGCATGAGCGAGATGTTCAGTGGTGGGGCCAAAAGAGAGAAGGGAGCAGAATTAGGCCATTCAGTCCATCAAGTTCTTACTTTTCAACTCATGGTTTCATCACGATTCCTTTGCAGGCTCGATTCTGGATCAGGTTGTAATGGAGGCGAACCCAAGCATAGCGCTGGAGCTGGGCACCTACTGTGGCTACTCCACAGTCCGCATTGCCAGGCTGCTGAAGCCCGGGGCGCGACTCTACACCATCGAGTTCAACCCTGACACAGCCCGGGTGGCAAAACGGATCATTGCCCACGCCGGTGTGGGCGAGCAGGTGAGACAAAGGGCCGCGAGGCTCTTCAGCAGACTCAAATCCGTATATATTAACAACCCACACGCCCAAGGGTGTGCTGGGGGCAGCCTGCAAGCGTTGCCACACATTCTGGTGCCAACATCACATGCCCAGTGTGCTCGGCAGAACGCGGATCACAATGTGACCGAGCAACAGGAACAGAACAGGCCCCGTTCCTCTCTCCCTCTAAAGCCCCACTTCCACCTCACTGGCCTTCGAACGCGGAACGGGGTCTTAGGGCACCATGGTGGTGTGCTGGTCATCTCAGGATGCCAGGGTCTGGATTTCAATCCCGGTGCCCTCTGTAAGGAGTTAGTACGTTCTCCCTGTCGGATACCTGGGCTTCCGGTTTCCTCCTACAGTCCAAAGTTAGTAGGTTAATCGACCATTGTCAATTGTCCCGTTATTAAGGTAGCATTAACACTAGGGGTTGCTGGGTAGCATGGCTCGAAAGGCTGGAAGGCCTCTTCCGTGCTCCATCTCTGAACAAAACAAATATTCTCCAGCCAGTTCAAAGTTCAAAGTGCATTTATTGTTAAAGTATGTACACTATATCCAACCCAGAGATTTGTCTCCTTAAAGGCAAAACAAAGAAACACAAAATAACTCATTTAACAAAAGACAGTCAAACACCCAATGTGCAGACAGAAAAAAAACGAATCATGCAAGCAATTAAAGCATCCACAAAGCAAGTCTGCCCACGGACCCTTTGTTTAACGCGATGCACAACTGTTCAGTCACTCTGATCCCCCCTTTTCCCTGTCCCTAAACACTATTCTGACCCCTAACTCCCCTTGCTGCCCCCAAAGCTACCCCTAGCAAACTAAAAAAACAACTACATAGATCTGAGCTGCAACCTTGAAGTTCAAAGGTCAAAGTGTATTTATTATCCAAGTAGGTATACATTATACAACTCTTATATATGTCTCCTTACAGACAGCCACAAACCCAACTGAAGCCATTAAAAGAAGATACTCAAACACCAATGTGCAGGAAATAAAACCCAGATTGCCCAAACAATGAAAGCCCCCAGATACCATTCGGAACGGAAGTCCACAGCCACGAAGCCGGTCATCACTGCAGCCGGCCCACGGGCCTGTTCATTACAGATCACAGCCTCAGTTCAGCACAGTGACCAGCAAATCTCGAGGATCGGCGAGCTGAACCGGCCCCAACACTCTTGACATTTTCAATCTGGCCCGGCACTTAAACTGCCCAAAGGTGGGTCATCTTTGCTCTCAGACCTGGGCCCAGACTCTGCCGCCTCGACCGTGCCACATCAAATGGCTTCCAAATCTGCTCCAGGAAAGGCCAAACATTGGCTCAGTCTCCAGTCCCGGGCCTGGGCCTCGCCACCTCAATTAAACCCCTACCCGCCATGCCACAACCATCCTGCACTTCGAGACCACAGTTCATACTACAAAACTGCCAGGTCATGCAGGTTCAGCTCTGACAGGCTATTGGTTGCACTGATTGCTTCTGAGAAAAGGTGTGATCAATACAGTAATTCATGGTTTTATTTGCTACCAACAAGTCATCGCTGCTCTTCACCAGCGCCATCTTAAACTTCGATGGAGACCGTAGCTTGACATCATCGTAAAGCCACCTCAATTTAAAGCAGGGGTTCCAGGGAGAAGGGGTTTATCTAGTTAGAGATAGGGTGTGCGACAGGCCCTTGCAGGCCGCCGAGCCGCGTCACCCGGCAACCCGCCCAAGTCAGCATTACGTCCAGACCCACAAACCAATGTGTGGGAGGAAACCGGAGAAAACCAGGCAAGAAAGTACCAACTTTCCTACAGACGGTACCAGAACGGAACTCCAATCTCCGACGCTCCGAGCTGTGATTGCCTTGTGATGACTGATATGCTACCATGGTCCCATGTTTGGTCGCAGGGAGCGGTGCAGGAGGAGGAGGAGGCAGGAGGCAGCGGAGGTCAGAGTCGCAGAATTGAGGTGCAGCGATGGGACGAGTGGAACAAAGAAAACACAGAAGCCAGGTCAGATGTCAGGGCCGCAGGAGGTGACAGAGACTGGGAGGGGGATAGGGGGATGGAGGGGGTGACAGAGACTGGGAGGGGGATAGGGGCCACGGGGGGGGGTGACAGACACTGGGAGGGGGACAGGGACTGGAGGGTCTGACAGAGACTGGGAGGAAGATAGGGGGATGAAAGGGGTGACAGAGACTGGGAGGGGGATAGGGGCCACAGGTGGGGGGGACAGACACTGGGAGGGGGATAGGGACTGGAGGGTCTGACAGAGACTGGGAGGGGAATAGGGGGATGGAAGGGGTAACAGGGTTGGGAGGGGGATAGGGGCCACAGGGGGGTGACAAAGACTGAGAGGGGGATAGGAGCTGGAGGGCTGACAGAGATGGGAAGGGGTGTAAAGACCAGAAGGGGTTTCAGAAATATGGAGGGGTTTAGGGGCTTGAGGGGGTAACAGAGACAGGGAGGGGTGTTTCCCTAGAGGCAATTACAGAGATGGGAGGTATCTAGGGTTTGGTGGGGGGTCACAGAGAAAGGGAGGGGTGTAGAGATTGGGGATCAGAAAATAGGAGAGTCGTGGGGAAGGAGGGGGTCACAGGGACGGGAAGGATTATAGTGGAGGGAGGGTGTCAGAAACAGGGAGCGTTGTAGGAGAGGGTGTGGGTCACAGAGATGGGGAGCATTGTAGGGGGCGTAGTGGGTCTCAGAGACAGGGACTGTTGTCAGGGAGGGAGGGTGTCAGAGACAGGGAGCGTTGTAGGAGAGGGTGTGGGTCACAGAGATGGGGAGGGAAGGGGTCACAGAGATGTGTGATGTGGGGGAGGGAGGGGATCACAGAGATGGGGAGGGTTGTAGGGGAGTAAGGGGGTTACAGAGATTGGATGGGTGTAGGGGAAGGGAGGGGATTCACAGAGATGGGGAGGGTTGTAGGGGAAGGATGGGGTTACAGAGACGGGGAGGGTTGTAGGTGAGTACCTCACAGAGATGGGGGGGGTCACAGAGATATGGAGGGGTATAGAAGAGGGAGTGGGTCACAGAGACGGGAAGGGTGTCAGGGCTGGAGCAGGTCACAGTAATGGGGTGCGGTGTAGGGGAGGGAGAGGGGTGTCACAGGGACAGGGAGGGGGTCACAAAGATATGAAGGAGTCTAGGGGTGGTAGGTGCTACAAAGATGGGGAGGGGTGTAGGAGTTTACTAGGATATAGAGGGCTGTACAGGGTACGGAGTTGCGGAGGTCTGTAGGAGTTGAAGGAAGATCGGAAGAGGTGTAAAGGCTGAACAGAGTTACAGGGAGGGGTATATGGGCTGGAGGGGGTTGTGGATAGGAAGAAGGCATTTTGTGACAAGGGTGACGTTGATTTTACCAGGCAGTTCTCATTAGATCTTTAGCACACGAGGGCAGCTTTGTTAAGCTTGTAAGGGATTCCATTCAGACCTGGCACCGACGAGGACCTTGCCTTTTTGATGACTTCACTTAGCCTGGTGGGGGAGGTGACACTCAGGACGGTTGGAGGGGCAGGACGTGGAACATTCCCAGGTGATCCAAGGAAAGTCTTCCTTGCTGGATCACTGTACTCCCCCCTGAGGTACTGCTCCAGTTCCTCTTTGGAGGCTTCCAGCTTCCTGCTCTTTTTATCCTTCAACAGCTGTTGGATGTATTTGAAGGGATTCTTGAAGAAGCTGGCCCTGTCTCTCTCTCTCCTTCTTTCTCCTGTGCTTACTAATGTGCTCTGCCCTTCACAGTCTGGCCAACTGCTGCTTCACTTTGCTCCACAACAGCTTCAAGCCCACCTTCTCCTCCTGTACTGCTTTCTTCCAGTTCTTCCACCTCCGCACCATCTGCTCTGTGTCCTTCTCCCTGCTTCCCTTGCCTTTTGGAGCAGCGACTTGCTTGATGCCAACTTCACCAAATCTATCGCTACATGCCTCATAGAGGAAGCCTCCAAGTGAGTTAAGCTTGTCTCCCTCTTGGTCACGTGGGTCGTGCTTTGGGATCGCGCTGAGGTCCATGTCCAGCCTCTGCTTTGTTCACCTTCAGCCGCTTCGACCTTGTGGCTCCTTTCCGATTTCTTCCCCTTAGCTTTGCGGAGTGGCTCCGCAGGGGTGGGGGGGTGGGGGGTGATGTCACACGCGGGGGGGGGGGTGTTACTGTCCATTGTTAGGCCTTCTTCCCAATGGGATCTGCAACTTAGTAACTGCAGAGGAGGTGTTGCAGACAATCAAAGACTCAAAGTATGTATATTTATTATTGAAGTATGTATACAGAATACAAGTCTGAAATTCATCCTGTGGCAGGCAGCCACAAAGCAAAGAAACACCAGGGAACCCGTTCCTAAAAAGAGCATCAATCACCCAATACACAAAAAAAAAGAGCAAATTGTGCAAACAGCAAAGAGTGAGCGAGCAACACACAGAGTATCAGACATCAGACCAGGGGTATTCGGTTCAGCTCTGCTAGCCGACTACGGGCCGCAGAGCCAGTCTTCGCCGGAGTACGCCACTCCTCACTGATCAGGCTGATCAAACTGCTCTAAAACAGCTTAATTCTGCCCCTGTATGGAATGGTCTGACATTGTGGGCCAAAGGGCCCGTTCCTGAACTGTACCGTTCTTTTCCTTTTGACATGTGCCTGCGTGCGTGCAAGTCTGTGTGTGTGCGTCTGCGCGTCCGTCCGTGCGCCTGTGATGATGTCTTTTTCATGCCTTTACAAGGCGCGGAGCGGGGGAGAGAGAGACTGTGTGGCGCGCCGCTCCTCACACAGACATTTTCGCCGTATTTTTCCCTTTTATTTTTACGAGGTCGAGTTGCGATCTCGACACTCAACCTGGAACGGATGGAAAGCGTACTCGGGAGCGGACCCAACGAGTTTCGAAGCCGGGAACCTCCGCTCCCGGGTCCGGCGCCAATGTCATTGCGCCACCAGCCGGCCCAGTGCTGTACTGTTCTATGTCCTAAGGACAAGCTGGACCAGGATAACTCAGGGGCTTTGGCTATACTATTTTATTCTCTCTTTCTGACTGTATGTTTTTCTGAAATCGTAACCATCTGTGCTTTTTGTGCTATGTGCAGCGTGTTCTGTGCTGTGTGCTATTGGTCGTGTCTTTTCCACCTTGGCTCCAGAGGACTGTTGTTTTGTTTGGCTATATTCATGTACTGGCTGGTAGGATGGTGATATGTGTCTCTACTAAAGGACTTGTGAGACTTTTCCTGTCACTAGCCTGCAGGCCCCCTTATCTGGGTCACACGAAGCCATGGGAGCAGCTGGTGGATGGTCATATGGGCAGCCGGTGCACATCACGTCCTGGTTATGCGACCACTGATACCAGGCAGACAAGCTCTGAAAAGCATTGATAATGGCTGGGGACACCCCTCTTGTAAAGCTACTGGCAACCCACCCTGTAGAAGAATTTGGCAAGGACAATCATGGTCATGGCAAGACCATGATCGCCCACTTTATATGGCTTGACACCTAATGAACAAATAAGCCATGTGCTGTGTGCCGTTGGTACTGTGCTTTGCACCTTGGCCCCAGAGAAACACTGTTTCGTTTCGCTATATTAATGTACAGTAATGATAATTAAACCTGAACTTGGATAAAAAGTACCAAGCTGACTCTATCCTTTTGGTACAGGAGAGTTGATTGAGTGGTTTGTTTGATAGATAAATAGAAAGATAGATAGATACTTTATTGATCCCAAAGGAAATTACAGTGTCACATTAGCATTACAAGTGAACAGATATACAAATATTAGAAGACAAGGAATAAAAAAAGTAAGTTACCTTAAAAATAAGATGTACAAGATTTACAAGTCAAAGAATACAAGATTTAGATTTCCAAGTTCATACTGATAAGATGGCAGTGCAATAATTACCATAATATTATATAGTAATAGGTGCACATTCACACTGTCCAGGTAAGAAGTGATGGTAGTGTTGAACAGGGTGTGGTAAACAGAGCTCAAATAAACAGAGATTAATAACAGTCTAACGGGAGGGGTGGAGGTCATCACTTTCCCAGCTATCGGTTGACTCATTATGGAGCTTAATGGCCAAGGGTAAGAATGACTTCATGTAGCACTCTTTGGAGCAGTGCGGTTGTCTCAGTCTATTACTAAAACTGCTCCTCTGTTCAGCCAAGCTGGCATGCAGAGGGTGAGAAATATTGTCCAGGATTTTCCATAGGGGTCTTTGTTTTACACAGCCTCCAGTGTGTCCAGTTTGACTCCTATAACAGTTCTTTCTAATCAGTTTATTGAGCTTGTTGGCATCACCCATGTTGATGCCATTGCCCTAACACACCATCCCATAGAAGATTGTACTGGCAACCACGGTCTGGTAGACATGTGAAGGAGAGACCTGCGTTCTCCAAAGGACCTCAGTCTCCCAAGGAAGTGAAGTCTCCTCTTGTACACAGTCTCTATGTTGGTGCTCCACTCAAGTCTGTCATCCAGGTTTTTGAATTAAATTGTCTTTATTTCTTACATCCTTCACATACACAAAGAGTAAAAATCTTTATGTTACGTCTCCATCTAAATGTGCAATGTGCAATCATAGTAATTTATAATAAATAGAACAGTTTATGTAATATAGAGTACACTCAAATCAGCGTGAATTCCTCAGACTGATGGCCTGGTGGAAGAAGCTGTCTCAGAGCCTGTTGGTCCTGGCTTTCATGCTGCGGTACCATTTCCCAGATGGCAGCAGCTGGAATAGATTGTGCACCCCCATGTACTAGTAAGTCCTCAACCGCATCCACGTTCTCACCATCAATAGTAAGAGGGAGCAGTGCAGGCTTAAGTCTGATTTATACTTGTGCGTACGAGCTTACGCCGTAGCCTACTTGTGCGTTGGTGTGTCTGCAATTCACCGCCAAATCGCTAGTTGGCGGTGGGGTTTCTATGCCACTGTGTTGAGTTTCTTCGTGTTGAAATTCAACACGAAGAAACTCAAGCTTCAAACAATGGCGACTGAAACTGAAGGAGGGTGAATTTTCTGTGCTTGTCCGGCCACTGAGAGACATGGATGAGGAAATGCATTTCAAATATTTTCGGATGTCGGCGGGTAGATTTGACGATTTGGTTCATCGTCTCCAACCATTTATTTCACATCAGTGTACGCACAGTATACTCAGAGACTGGCGATCACCATTCGAGTTTTAGCTTCAGGTGGAAGTCAACAGGCTGTAGCAGCTACAAACTGGCGTCAAGCACAGGGTCCTCCATAATTTCGGAGGTCTGTAAAGCTTTATGGAAAGCATTGCAGCCAGAATTCCTCCCTGCCCTTCAGTCACCCAATGGGAAGCTATTGCAGCGTAGGAGGGAATGCGATGCTACCAAGCGGACCAATCACAGTTGTTCGGTCTGCGTCGCCATGACGCATAGTTACGGCGTAGGGTTGGCGTAGAGTACAGTGTAGGGTATGTGGCTACGCTGTACCTGCAGCGTACATTTGACGCACAAATATAAATCAGCCTTAATCTTCCTAAAGTCCATCACCGTCTCCTTTGTCTGACTGATGTTGAGCTGCAGATGATTCAGCTTGCTCCATTCGACAAAGTCCATAAGACAGAGGAGCAGAATTAGACCATTTGGCCCATCAGGTCTGCTCCGCCATTCAATCATGGCTGATGGTTTTTTTCCCGGCCTTCTCCTCATAACCTTTGATTGCATGTCCAATCAAGAACCTATCAATCTTAGCCTTAAATACACCCAATGACCTGGTCTCCACAGCTGCCCGTGGCAACAAATTCCACAAATTCACCATCCTCTGGGTAAAGAACTTTCTCCATATCTCTGTTTTGAATGGGCGCCCCTCTACCCTGAGGCTGTGCCCTCTTGTCCTAGACTCCCCCACCATGGGAAACATCCTTTCCTCATCTACTCAGCCTTGGCCTTTCAACTTTCTAAAGGTTTCAATGAGATCCTCCCTCATCTTTCTAAATTCCAGTGAGTACAGACCCAGGGCTGTCAAGCGTTCCTTGTATGATAACCCTTTCATTCCTGGAATCATCCTTGTGAACCTCCTCTGAACTCTCTCCAATGCCAGCACATCTTTTCTTAGATGAGGAGCCCAAAACTGTCCACAATACTCAAGGTGAGGCCGCACCAGAGCCTTATAAAGCCTCAGCATCTCATCCCTGCTCTTGTATTCTAGACCTCTTGAAATGAATGCTAACATTGCATTTGCCTTCCTCACCATCAACTCAACCTGCGTTAACCCTTAGGGTGTTCTGCACAAGGATTCCCAAGTCCCTTTGCGTCTCAGATTTTTGGATTTTCTCCCTGTTTAGAAAATAGTCTGCACATTTATTTCTATGACCAAAGTGCATGACCGTGCATTTTCCAAAGTTATATTTCCTTTGTCTCTTTCTTGCCCATTTTCCTAAGTCCTAAACCAGGGCCCTGTATTCATCCTCCTGTCCTCCTTTCATACACCCTACTATTGTTGAGTCATCAGAGAATTTCTGCAGATGACATGGCTCAATGTTGTATCTAAAGTCCGAGGTATACAGGGTAAGCAGGAAGGGAGCTTGTGCGGCCCCAAATCTGCTTATAGCCATGTCTGACACACAGCTCTGAAGCTGCACAAACTGTGGTCTGCCTGTCAGGTAGTCCATTATCCAGGATACAATGGACATTTGGGATGTTAATGTTTCCAGCCCATGAATTCCCTGACTGTGTTACAGGTGCAGCTTCTCGTTGGTTCATCCTGGGACTTGATTCCACAGCTCAGAGAAAAGTTTGCAGTGAAGAAGCTGGACTTTGTCTTTCTGGACCATTGGAAGGAGAGCTATACCCAGGATACCAAACTCTTGGAGGTAACTAGCTGCACTTCCCTGCCAGAGCGAGGTTTCCAATGAGGAGGAGCTTGTGGTGCTTGTGGTAGTTTGAGGAGGTTAGTGATCCCTCTCAGTGATGGGGCTCTGGGGGATTTATTGGTGGACAGAGAAGAGGAAGAACTTCCTGTGTGGGCAGTACTGGGGAATGTATCTGTGGAAGGCGGGCATGGGGGTACTGAGGTGACCCAATCAATGTCATCAATTAAATCTCTGTTTCCATTTCCTGCCACTCACTCAACCCAGCCAGCTCACCTAGGTGCGAAGGAAAGTAAATGCAATGTTAGCATTAATTTTGAGAAATCTGGAATATAAAAGCAAGGATATAATGCTAATGGTTTTCTGATGCATTGGTCAGATCACACTTTGAGTACTGTGAGCCATTTTTGGGCTCCTATTGGAGAGGACATTCATCAGAATAATCCTGGCCTTGAGAGAGTTAACATACGAGGAGTATTCGATGACTTTGGCTCTACTTGCTGGAGTTTAGGAGAATGAGGAGGGATCTCATTGAAACCTACCAAACATTGAAAGGCCTAGATAGAGTAAATATAGAAAAGATGTTTTCTATAGTGGGGGAGTCTAGGACCAGAGGGCACAGCCTCAGAATACAAGGACATCCCCTTAGGACAGAGATGAGGAGGGATTTCTTTAGCCAGGGTTTGGTGAATCTGTGGAATTTCTTGCGGAGGTAAATTTAAAGCAGAGGTTGATAGATTCTTGATTAGTAAGGACATCAAAGGAGACGGGGTTGAGAGGGAAAATAATTCAGCTATAATCGAACAACAGAGCAGGCTCAATGGCCTAACCTTTCCCTTATGTCTAATGATCTTGTGGTCTTATCACCTGCAGGACTGTGACCTGCTTCGAAAGGGAACAATCCTCCTGGCTGACAATGTTATCTGCCCAGGGGCGCCAGAGTACCTCGAGTATATTCGCCATAACTCGCGCTACCAGAGCAAGTTCTATTCTTCCCACTTAGAGTATTCTCAAGTTGAAGATGGTTTGGAGAAGTCCATTTTCCTCGGTTGACGGAGGCACAGCTATTTTATCAAACCCATTCTATAAACATCTTCCAAATAATTCCATGTTAAAAACAATTTCTTCCAGTAGTTTAATTAATTATTTGTTCTAACAGTGCAAATTTTGTCTTGTGTATTCTTTGTGGGAAACAAATGAGCCATAAGGTCTGGCATTCCAATCACTGAACAGTGCATGGGGGGGGGCAGTACTGAGGGAGTGTCACACTGGGAGGGAGAGTCCTGAGGGAGTGTCACACTGGGAGGGAGAGTCCTGAGGGAGAGTCACACTGGGAGGGGCAGAACTGAAGGAGTGTCACATTCTGGGAGGGGTAGTACTGAGGGAGGGTCACACTTTGGGAGGGGCAGTACTGAGGGAGAGTCAACTGGGAGGGGCAGCACTGAAGGAGTGTCACACTCTGGGAGGGGCAGTACTGAGGGAGAGTCACACTGGGAGGGGCAGCACTGAAGGAGGGTCACACTGTGGGAGGAGCAGTACTGAGGGAGAGTCACATTTTGGGAGGGGCAGTTGTGAGGTGAGTCATACTGGGGGGGCAGTACTGAGGGAGGGTGGTACTGAAGGAGGGTGCTCACACTGTGGAAGGGGCAGTTGTGAGGTGAGTCACACTCAGGGGCAGTTGTGAGGTGAGTCATACTGGGGGGGGCAGTACTGTGGGAGGGGCAGTTGTGAGGTGAGTCACACTGGGAGGGGCAGTTGTGAGGTGAGTCACACTCTGGGAGGGGCAGTTGTGAGGTGAGTCACACTGGGAGGGGCAGTTGTGAGGTGAGTCACACTCTGGGAGGGGCAGTACTGAGGGAGGGTGCTCACACTGTGGGAGCTCTCTCTCCTGAGGTTGAACATTTGCTGCAAAATCGCAAAGAACTGTTTTGGAGACTTTGGGAATGTGGAATATCGCCTCGGCAGCGGACTGGAACAGTTTCCTTGTCCGGAAGAATTTGTTTCGGTGAAGCCCACAGAAAATGCTGGAGGAACAGTCGACGTTTTGGGCCGAAACCCTTCGGCAGGACTAGAGGAAAAAAGCTGAGGAGTGGATTTGAAAACTGGGGGAGAGAAACACTAGGCGATAGGTGAAACTTGGGGAGGGATGAAGCAAAGAGCTGGGAGATTGATTGTGAAAGAGACAGGATGCCATGGAAGAAAGAAGGGGAGGGGAGGAGGGGCACCAGAGGGAGGCGATGGGTGGGCAAGAAGATAATATGAGAGAGGGACGAGGGGTTGGGGAATGTTGAAGGCCGGGGGGTGGGTGGGTGCAGGATTTACTGGAAGTTTCAGAAATCGATGTTCATACCATCAGGTTGGAGGCTACCCAAACGGAATATTAGGTGTTGTTCCTCCAACCCCAGTGTGGCCTTATCGTGTTGAAGTTTTCCAGTCCGTGCCTCTTTGTGCTGAGCACTGAGTGTCACCGGCAGATTGCCAAACTTCGAGCGTGACTTTGCCGGCAGCGGGGACGGATTTAACAGCGGAAGCCCCCTCCCGTTCGGAGTGCCTAGCCCAGGGCGACCGGGTGAAGAGGACCCTGGAGCAGCGGACCGGCTGGGGAAAAGTTTTCACCTCTTCGCGACCGCTGCGCAGACCGTGGCGCTGAGATTTGTTTGGACGCGACGCGGGCTCCCATGCCTATCCACATCAAAGTTGCTGGTGAACGCAGCAGGCCAGGCAGCATCTGTAGGAAGAGGTACAGTCGACGTTTCGGGCCGAGACCCTTCGTCAGGACTAACTGAAGGAAGAGTGAGTAAGAGATTTGAAAGTGGGAGGGGGAGGGGGAGATCCAAAATGATGGGAGAAGACAGGAGGGGGAGGGATGGAGCCAAGAGATGGACAGGTGATAGACAAAAGTGATACGAGAGGATCATGGGATGGGTGGGATGGGAGGTCCGGGGAGAGAGACAAGGGGGGGGGAACCCAGAGGATGGACAAGGGGTATAGTCAGAGGGACAGAGGGAGAAAAAGGAGAGTGAGAGAAAGAATGTGTGTATATATATATAAATAACGGATGGGGTACGATGGGGAGGTGGGGCATTAGCGGAAGTTAGAGAAGTCAATGTTCATGCCATCAGGTTGGAGGCTACCCAGACGGAATATAAGGTGTTGTTCCTCCAATCTGAGTGTGGCTTCATCCTTACAGTAGAGGAGGCCGTGGATAGACATATCAGAACGGGAATGGGATGTGGAATTAAAATGTGTGGCCACTGGGAGATCCTGCTTTCTCTGGCGGACAGAGCGTAGATGTTCAGCAAAGCGGTCTCCCAGTCTGCGTCGGGTCTCGCCAATATATAGAAGGCCACATCGGGAGCACCGGACGCAGTATATCACCCCAGTCGACTCACAGGTGAAGTGTTGCCTCACCTGGAAGGACTGTTTGGGGCCCTGAATGGTGGTAAAGGAGGAAGTGTAAGGGCATGTGTAGCACTTGTTCCGCTTACACGGATAAGTGCCAGGAGGGAGATCACTGGGGAGGGATGTGGGTGACGAATGGACAAGGGAGTCGCGTAGGGAACAATCCCTGCGGAAAGCAGAGAGAGGGAGGGGAGGGAAAGATGTGCTTAGTGGTGGGATCCCGTTGGAGGTGGCGGAAGTTACGAAGAATAATATGTTGGACCCGGAGGCTGGTGGGGTGGTAGGTGAGGACCAGAGGAACCCTATTCGTAGTGGGGTGACGGGAGAATGGAGTGAGAGCAGATGTACGTGAAATGGGGGAGATGTTTTTGAACGCAGAGTTGATGGTGGAGGAAGGGAAGCCCCTTTCTTTAAAAAAGGAGGACATCTCCCTCGTCCTGGAATAAAAAGCCTCATCCTGAGAGCAGATGCGGCGGAGACGGACGAATTGCGAGAAGGGGATGGCATTTTTGCAAGGGACAGGGTGAGAAGAGGAATAGTCCAGATAGCTGTGAGAGTCAGTAGGCTTATAGTAGACATCAGTAGATAAGCTGTCTCCAGAAATAGAGACAGAAAGATCTAGAAAGGGGAGGGAGGTGTCGGAAATGGACCAGGTAAACTTGAGGGCAGGGTGAAAGTTGGAGGCAAAGTTAATGAAGTCAGCGAGCTCAGCATGCGTGCAGGAAGCAGCGCCAATGCAGTCGTCGATGTAGCAAAGGAAAAGTGGGGGACAGATACCAGAATAGGCTTGGAACATAGATTGTTCCACAAAGCCAACAAAAAGACAGGAATAGCTAGGACCCATACGGGTGCCCATAGGTACACCTTTAGTTTGGAGGAAGTGGGGGGAGCCAAAGGAGAAATTATTAAGAGTAAGGACTAATTCTACTAGACAGAGCAGAGTGGTGGTAGAGGGGAACTGATTAGGTCTGGAATCCAAAAAGTATCGGAGAGCTTTGAGACCTTCCTGATGGGGGATGGAAGTATATAGGGACTAGACATCCATGGTGAAAATAAAGTGGTGGGGGCCAGGGAACTTAAAATCATGGAAAAGTTTAAGAGCGTGAGAAGTGTCAGGAACATAGGTAGGAAGGGATTGAACAAGGGGGGATAAAACCGTGTCTATGCAGAAACGAGTTCGGTGGGGCAGGAGCAAGCTGAGACAATAGGTCTGCCAGGACAGGCAGGTTTGTGGATCTTGGGTAGGAGGTAGAAACGGGAAGTGCGAGGTGTGGGAACTATAAGGTTGGTAGCAGTAGGTGGGAGATCCCCTGAACGGATAAAGTCGGTGACGATGTGGGAGACAATGGGCTGGTGTTCCTTAGTAGGGTCACGATCGACGGGTAAATAAGAGGAGGTATCTGCGAGTTGTCGCTGTGCCTCGGCAAGGTAGAGGTCAGTACGCCAGACTACAATAGTACCCCGCTTATCGGCGGGTTTAATAATAAGGGTAGGATTAGTGCGGAGGGAGTGGAGAGCAGAGCATTCCGAGGGAGTGAGGTTGGAATGGGAACAAGGTGCGGTGAAGTCGAGACGGTTGATGTCCCGTCGGCAGTTAGCAATAAAGAGATCCAGAGCAGGCAGAAGACCAGAGTGGGGTGTCCATGAAGAGGAGGAGGGTTGAAGACGGGAGAAGGGGTCATCGGTGGGGGTGGAAGAGTCTTTGCCGAAGAAGTAGGCTTGGAGACGGAGACGGCAGAAGAAGAGTTCCGCATCATGGCGAACGCGGAACTCACTGAGGTGTGGGCGAAGGCACTGCTTCCTGCACGCATGCTGAGCTCGTTGACTTCATTAACTTTGCCTCCAACTTTCATCCTGCCCTCAAGTTTACCTGGTCCATTTCCGACACCTTCCTCCCCTTTCTAGATCTTTCTGTCTCTATTTCTGGAGACAGCTTATCTACTGATGTCTACTATAAGCCTACTGACTCTCACAGCTATCTGGACCATTCCTCTTCACACCCTGTCTCTTGCAAAAATACCATCCCCTTCTCGCAATTCCTCTGTCTCCGCCGCATCTGCTCTCAGGATGAGGGAGATGTCCTCCTTTTTTAAAGAAAGAGGCTTCCCTTCCTCCATCATCAACTCTGCTCTCAAACACATCTCCCCCATTTCATACACATCTGCTCTCACTCCATCCTCCTGTCACCCAACTAGGAATAGGGTTCCCCTGGTCCTCACCTACCATCCCACCAGCCTCCGGGTCCAACATATTATTCTCCGTAACTTCTGCCACCTCCAGTGGGATCCCACCACTAAGTACATCTTTCCCTCCTGCCCCCCGCTTTCTGCAGGGATTGCTCCCTACACGACTCCCTTGTCCATTCGTCCCCCCCATCCCTCCCCACTGATCTCCCTCCTGGCACTTATCCGTGTAAGCGGAACAAGTGCTACACATGCCCTTACACTTCCTCCCTCACCACCATTCAGGGCCCCAGACAGTCCTTCCAGGTGAGGCGACACTTTACCTGTGAGTCAGCTGGGGTGATATACTGCGTCCGGTGCTCCCGATGCAGCCTTCTATATATTGGCGAGACCCGACGCAGACCGAGAGATCGTTTAGCTGAACACCTACACTCTGTCCGCCAGAGAAAGCAGGATCTCCCAGTGGCCACACATTTTAATTCCACATCCTATTCCCATTCTGATATGTCTATCCACGGCCTCCTCTACTGTAAAGATGAAGCCACACTCATATTGGAGGAACAACACCTTATATTCCGTCTGGGTAGCCTCCAACCTGATGGCATGAACATCGACTTCTCTAACTTCCGCTAATGCCCCACCTCCCCCTCGTACCCCATCCGTTATTTATTTTTATACACACATTCTTTTTCTCTCTCCTTTTTCTCCCTCTGTCCCTCTCACTATACTCCTTGCCCATCCTCTGGGTTCCCCCCCTCCCCCTTTTCCTTCTCTCTGGGCCTCCTGTCCCATGATCAACTCGTATCCCTTTTGCCAATCACCTGTCCAGCTCTTGGCTCCATCCCTCCCCCTCCTGTCTTCTCCTATCATTTTGGATCTCCCCCTCCCCCTCCCACTTTCAAATCTCTTACTATCTCTTCCTTCAGTTAGTCCTGACGAAGGGTCTCGGCTCGAAACATTGGCTGTACCTCTTCCTACAGATACGGCCTGGCCTGCTGCGTTCACCAGCAACTTTGATATGTGTTGCTATAAAAATTAGTGAGGGTTTTAGGGGACAGGCCAAATTTCTTTAGTTTTCTCAGGAAGTAAAGGCGCTGGTGGGCCTTCTTGGCAGTGGACTCTGCTTGGTTGGTCCAAGTCAGGTCATTTGTGATGTTGACCCCGAGGAACTTAGAGCTTTTGACCTGTTCCACTTGCGCACCACCGATGTAAATTGGGTCGTGCGGTCCGCTACTCCTGCTGAAGTCAACAACCAATTCCTTCGTCTTGCTGACGTTGAAGGATAGGTTATCGTCTTCGCACCATGCCACCAGGTTCTTAATTTCCTCCCTGTACTCAAACTCATCATTACCCGAGATACGGCCTACAATTGTGGCGTCATCAGCAAACTTATATATTGAGTTTGATGGAAACTTGGCTACACAATCATGGGTGTACAGTGAGTACAGCAGGGGGCTGAGTACACAGCCTTGTGGGGCACCGGTGCTCAGAGTGATTGTAGAGGAGAGCTTGTCCCCTGTCTGTGAGGAAGTTGAAGATCCAGCTGCAGATCTGAGTGCTAAGGCCCAGGTTCCGGAGCTTAGGAATCAGTTTATTTGGAATGATGGTATTAAAGGCAGAGCTGTAGCCAATGAAAAGGAGCCTTACGTATGCATCTTTATTCTCCAGGTGTTCTAAGGAGGAATGTAGGGCCAGAGAGCTGGCATCTGCCATTGACCTGTTGCTCCGGTAGGCAAATTGCAAAGCGTCGAGGTTGACCGGTAGGCTGTGGTTGATGTGTGCCATAACCAATCGCTCAAAGCACTTCATAGCAATTGATGTGTAAGCCGGGAGGAGGAGTACGGCCTGATGGTCTGATTTTCTGAAGTGTGGTCGTGGGACGGAACGGTAGGCATCCTTGACTGCTATGTGGCAGTGGTCAAGTATATTCGGGCCTCTAGTGGGGCCGGAGACATGTCGGTATAACTTTGGCAGCACCTTTCTAAGGTTGGCTTGGTTAAAGTCCCCGGGTGTAATGAGCAAAGCCTCCGGATACCTGGTCTCAAGTTCACTGATGTTGGCACACAGTATGTTCAATTGCCAAGGGGGATTTCTCGCAGGTCAGCAGCGGTTATTTATAAAGGGAGCTTCGAAAGCATTTGTCCATTGTACGTGGTCTATCAGCGGCGATAACCGGAGCAGCAATCGTCAGTTGGAGAGCAGGGAAGGTTCAGGCATAAAAGGGAGACACTGCCTAGTGGAGCGGTCATCGACGGAGTGATCTGAGGCAGAGTGGTAGGGCTTTGGCTCATTCGAGCTTCAGCGATGACAGGTCGAGGCGAGGTAGGTTACCTGTGAGGAATAGAAACAGGACGTCTGTCCCTCCCGGATGACCACATCTGTGCCAGGTGCGTCAAGCTGCAGCTTCTCAGGGACTGGGTTAGGGAACTGGAGCTGTAGCTCGATGAACTTCGTCTGGTCAGGGAAAGTGAGAAGGTGATAGAGTGGAACTATAGGCAAGTGGTCACACCGGGGACTCGGGAGATAGATAATTGAGCACCAGTCAGGAGAGGGAAGGGCAAGAGTCAGATACTAGAGAGTACCCCTGTGGCTGTCCCCCTCAACAATAAATACTCCTGTTTGAGTACTGTTGGTGGGGAATGGCCTACCTGTGGGAAGCAACAGTGGCCATGCCTCTGGCACAGTCCTGACGAAGGGTCTCGGCCTGAAACGCCGACTGTACCTCTTCCTAGAGATGCTGCCCGGCCTGCTGTGTTCACCAGCAACTTTGATGTGTGTTGCTTGAATTTCCAGCATCTGCAGAATTCCTGTTGTTTGCCTCTGGCACAGAGTCTGCCCCTGTGGCTCAGAAGGGTAGGGAAAGGAAGAGGATGGCAGCAGTAATAGGGGACTCTATAGTTAGGGAGTCAGACAGGCGATTTTGTGGATGCAGGAAAGAAACCCGGATGGTAGTTTGCCTCTCAGGTGCCAGGGTCCAGGATGTTTCTGATCGTGTCCACAAAATCCTGAAATGGGAAGGTGAACATCCAGAGGTCGTGGTACATATTGGTACCAATGACAAAGGTAGGAAAAGGGAAGGAGGTCCTGAAAACAGACTACAGGGAGTTAGGAAGGAAGTTGAGAAGCAGGACCTCAAAGGTAGTAATCTTGGGATTACTGCCTGTGCAACGTGACAGTGAGTATAGGATTAGAGTGAGGTGGAGGATAAATGCATGGCTGAGGGATTGGAACAGGGGGCAGGGGATTCAGATTTCTGGATCATTGGGACCTCTTTTGGGACAGGCATGACGTGCACAAAAAGGTGGGGTTGCACTTGAATATGAGGAGGACCAATATACTGGCAGGGAGGTTTGCTAAGGGTATTGGGGAGAGTTTAAACTGGAATTGCTGGAGGGTGGGAACCGAACTGAACAGGTGGAGAAAGATGGAGAAAGAAAACTCGGAGACAGTGTGTGAGGGAGGATAGGCAGGTGATAGAGAAGGGATACGCTCAGGCCGATGGTTTGAGATGTGTCTATTTTAACGCAAGAAGCATCATGAACAAAACAGATGAGCTTAGAGCATGGATCAGTACTTGGAACTATGATGTTGTGGCCATTATAGAGACTTGGATGGCTCAGGGGCAGGAATGGTTACTCAGAGTGCCAGGCTTTAGATGTTTCAGAAAGGACAGGGAGGGAGGCAAAAGAGGTGGGGGCGTGGCACTGCTGATCAGAGATAGTGTCATGGCTGTAGAAAAGGAGGAAGTCATGGAGGGATTGTCTACAGAGTCTCTGTGGGTGGAGGTTAGAAACAGGAAGGGGTTAATAACACTACTGGTTTTTTTTTATAGACACCCAATAGTAACAGGGACATCAAGGAGCAGATAGGGAAACAGATTTTGGAAATGTGTAATAATAACTAGGTTGTCATGGTGGGAGATTTTAATTTCCCAAATGTCAACTGGCATCTCCCTAGAGCAAGGGGTTTAGATGGGGTGGAGTTTGTTAGGTGTGTTCAGGAAGGTTTCCTGACACAATATGTAGATAAGCCTACAAGAGGAGAGGGTGTACTTGATCTGGTATTGGGAAATGAACCTGGTCAGGTGTCAGGTCTCTCAGTGGGAGAGCATTTTGGAGATAGTGACCACAATTCTACCTCCTTTACCATAGCATTGGAGAGAGATAGGAGCAGACAAGTTAGAAAAGCATTTCATTGGAGTAAGGGGAAATATGAAGCTATCAGGCAGGAACTTGGAAGCATAAATTGGAAACAGATGCTCTCAGGGAATGTACGGCAGAAATCTGGCAAACGTTCAGGGGATATTTGCATGGTGTTCTACGTAGGTACGTTCCAATGAGACAGGGAAAGGATGGTAGGGTACAGGAACTGTGGTGTACAAAGGCTGCTGAAAATCTAGTCAAGAAGAGAAGAAAGCTTACGAAAGGTTCAAAAAACTAGGTAATGATAGAGATCTAGAAGATTATAAGGCTAGCAGGAAGGAGCTTAAGAATGAAATTAAGAGAGCCAAAAAGGGCCATAAGAAGACCTTGACGAGCAGGATTAAGGAAAACCCCAAGGCATTCTACAAGTATGTGAAGAGCAAGAGGATAAGACGTGAGAGAATAGGACCAATCAAATGTGACAGTAGAAAAGTGTGTATGGAACTGGAGGAGATAGCAGAGGTACTTAATGAATAAGTAATGGATGGGTTAGTAAATTTGCTGATGACACAAATGTTGGGGGGTGTTGTGGATAGTATGGAGGGCTGTCAGAGGTTACAGCAAGACATCGATAGGATGCAAAACTGGGCTAAGAAGTGGCAGATGGAGTTTAACCCAGATAAGTGTGAGGTGGTTCATTTTGGTAGGTCAAATATGATGGCAGAATATAGTATTAACGGTAAGACTCTTGACAGTGTGGAGGATCAGCGGGATCTTGGGGTCCGAGTCCGTAGGACACTCAAAGCTGCTGCGCAGGTTGACTCTGTGGTTAAGAAGGCATACAGTGCATTGGCCTTCATCAACCGTGGGATTGAGTTTAAGAGCCAAGAGGTAATAGATAGATATACTTTATTGATCCCGAGGGAAATCGGGTTTCGTTACAGCCGCACCAACCAAGAATACAGCATAAATATAACAATACAAAAACCACAAACAATCAAACAACAAAATGCAAACTATGCCAGATGGAAAATAAGTCCAGGACCAGCCTATTAGCTCAGGGTGTCTGACCCTCCACGGGAGGAGCTGCAAGTTTGATGGCCACAGGCAGGAGCGACCTCCCGTGCCGCCCAGTGTTGTATCTCGGTGGAATATGGCTGAAGTCCAACAGTAAAAAGTTCAATATCCGGTCTACAAACACGTTCCTTGATTGTAATATGACCCGGATTGCACCATCTGTTGTTAACCAGAACAGTAAGCACCCAACTCCTTTACGCTTACCGCTCTCAGTGCACTTCCAGTCAGCCTGAATGGTCTGGAAGCCGTCCATGGAGAAGTTTTGATCGGGTATGTTCTCGTGCAGCCCCGTTCCAGTGAAACACATAACACTGCACTCCCAAAAAATGTTCTCTGATGCCTGGCTAGTGCCGTGAACTCCTCTTCTCCATAAGTCTTTGTTTCTCGACCCTGTAATGTTACAGCTACACAGGACCTGGTCAGACCCCACTTGGAGTACTGTGCTCGGTTCTGGTCACCTCACTACAGGAAGGGTGCAGAGAAGGTTTACAAGGATGTTGCCTGGATTGGAGAGCATGCCTTATGAGAAGAGGTTGAGTGAACTTGGCCTTTTCTGTATGGAATGGCAGAGGTTGAGAGATGACCTGATAGAGGTGTATAAGATGATGAGAGACATTGATTGTGTGGATAGTCAGAGGCTTTTTCCTAGGGCAGAAATAGCTAGCATGAGAGGACGCTTGGAAGTAGGTACAGAGGAGAAGTCAGGGGTAAGATTTTTTACACAGAGAGTGGTGAGTGTGTGGAATGGGCTGCCGGAGACAGTGGTAGAGGCAGATAGGATAGGGTCTTTTAAGAGGCTCCTGGATAGGTACATGGAGCTTAGGAAAATAGAGGCTATGGGTAACCCTAGGTAATTTCTAAAACAAGTACATGTTTGGCACAGCATTGTGGGCCGAAGGATCTGCATTGTGCTGTAGGTTTTCTATGTTTTTATGTATACCTCCAAAAGAAACCACGTTTCTCTAGACCAATGTGTAAAGCACACAACACACAATAAAGTAAAAATTAAATCTATAAATGAATTACGCATAGGTACACAAAGGACCAAGAGGCTCTTTCTACATGCCATTGATTCACATGTCTGTGCATTACGACGGAATCATAACGCAAAGGTTTGTACTTCCACACGTTGTGGGGCCGATGTAATACTTAAATTAAAATTTAAGTGAAGTGCATGAATTAAATATTATAGGGTACAGTACAAACCATCCGGTGACACTTTGAACGCGATGCGGCAGAGAGTTCAGAAGCCTAATGGCCCGAGGGAAGAAACTGTTTCCCATCCTGGCAGTTCTTGTCTTTAGTCCTGATGGTTGAAAGTCAAGGAAGATGATGGATGGATGGATGGATGGGTGGGTGGATGGATGGATGGGTGGATGGATGAATGGGTGGATGGGTGGGTGGATGGGTGGATGGATGGGTGGATGGATGGGTGGATGGGTGGATGGATGAATGGATGGATGGGTGGGTGGATGGGTGGATGGATGGGTGGATGGATGGGTGGATGGGTGGGTGGATGGATGGGTGGATGGATGGGTGGATGGGTGGGATTCTTGCTAATACTAGAGCCCCACGTGTGCAGCGCTCCTGATAAATGCCCTCGGTGGATGGTAGGAAGAGCTCTGTGATGCTCCCAGCCATTCTCACAGCCCTTTGTAGGGTCTTCCAGTCCGAAGCTCGGTCGTTCCCACACCAGATGGAGATGTAGCTTGTCAGGCTGCTCTCGATGGTGCTCCTGTAAAATTCAGTGAAGATTGGCGGAGGCGTGGGGGGGGGGGAGGAAGGAGGAGCCTCGCTTGCCTCAATTTCCCCAGGAAGTGGGGGCGCTGCTGTGCCTTCCTATTCAGGGGGTGGGGTGATATTGAAACCAGGCGAGGTCGCCCGTGATATGAACCCCCTGGAACTTGGTGCATTTAACGACCACTGCAAAGGAGCTGCGCCCTTTCTCTGTGGACAGAAGAAGGATTAAGAAGTGGCTTGGTAGAAGGTGTATAACATGATGAGAGTGTATAGTCAGACACTTTTTCCCAGGACAGAACTGAGTGGTACCGGGGGGGGGCATGACTGTACGGGAGGAAAGTATGGGGTGTCGGAGATTTTTATTCCGCAGCGGTGCGCCGTGTGGAACGCACTGCCGGGTTTAGATACATCAGGATCATTAGAGAGGCTTATAGATAGGTACGTGGATGCTAGAGGACGCAGGACAAGTGGAAAGGAAAGGTTAGATGGATCCTGGAGTAGATTGAAGGGCCGGCTCTGCATCAAGGACCGAATGGCCTGTACTGTGCTTTTATGTTCTATGGCGGTGATCGCTCGCGGGTAAATGGTCTGAAATGAAATATTAGCAGTGAAAGAAGACAGAGAGAGGGATTGTTGCGGGCCCGAGTGCCTGCTTCTCCAATCGATACCGCCAGTAAATCAGAAAACAGATTATCCAGTCCTTGGCCCCAGGGCTGCGTGAAAAATAGATCTGAGACTTTTGTGCCTCGCAGTAATTCTTTGTACCTGAAGGCTCTGCAGAATCTGTGGGGGAGGCGATGGAGGCTGCTTGTCCTTCTGACCCCGAACACCGTCAGGGTGGAGGTACAGGAGCCTGAAGACACGCTCACTCCCCCCCGCCCACAACCATCAGATTTCTGAATGGTCCGTGAACACCACCTCCGGATTTTGCTCCCTTTTTACACTATTTTAATATATAATTCTTATTGTAACCTATATTTTATGCCGTGCACTGTACTGCTGTCCCAAAACAAAAAAACTCAGGACCTAGGTCAATGATGATAAACCTGATTCTGATCTCTAGCACATCTCCCCGTCCTGGGCCACGTAGAAACCCCCTTTGCCCTTGCTGGTTAGGACAAGGCGATAAATCCGCTGTTTCACACCCCCACCTTTCTCTCCAGTTGTTTTTTTGAGCTAACAGTCTGATTAAAAAGGCAAGTTTCACTCCCCCGGCCCGCTGAGTGATTTATTGCTCTGCAGGGAAGCGATCGATTTAGAAAATACGGCCAAGCTGTGAAGTCGTCTCTTCTATTCCTGCTGTACAATGCACCGTGGCCACAGAGCTGAAATTCCGCCCTACAGTACCTGCCAACCGAGGTCTGATTTACAACCTGCACTTCGTTAGCTCCTCGCGTATTTCATGGCTGCATTGACATCGTTCAATTGACAAAGATCCACGTGGAGGGAGGGGGTCACACAGGGGAGGGTCAGTGATGAAGGGTGGGGGTAGAGAGTGAGTTGTTTGGACTTCAAGCCCTAGTTAAATCCAGCTCTGTACATCCCCGGAGCCCTGATTCTGACGCCTCACGCTTTCCTGATTCAGGGTTCAAGATCGGTTAATATCATTTCCAGTACACCAGTGTATAGGAGAACAAAATGTTACTTCGGATCCGATGCAGCACAACAAAGCCACAATAAGATAAAGAAAATAATAGAATTATAGAAAAGAATGGCTCAGAAACAGGCCCTTCGGCCCATTTAGTCCATGATAAACCATTTAAACAGCCTAGTCCCATCAATCTGCACTGGGACCATGCCCCTCCCATCCATGTACCTATCATATAACCATATAACAATTGCGGCACGGGAACAGGCCATCTCGGCCCTTCTAGTCCGTGCCAAACTCTTATTCTCACCTGGTCCCATCGACCTGCACTCAGCCCATAACCCTCCATTCCTTTCCTGTCCATTTTGCTGTCCAACTTTACTTTAAATGACAACATCGAACCTGCCTCAACCACTTCTGCTGGAAGCTGGTTCCACACAGCTACCACTCTCTGAGTAAAGAAGTTCCCCCTCATGTTACCCCTAAACTTTTGCCCTTTAACTCTCAACTTATGTCCTCTTGTTTGAATCTCCCCGACTCTCAATGGAAAAAACCTATCCATGTCAACTCTATCAATCCCCCTCATAATTTTAAATACCTCTATCAAGTCCCCCCTCAACCTTCTATGTTCCAAAGAATAAAGACCCAACTTGTTCAACCTTTCTGTGTAATTTAGGTGAAGGAACCCAGGTAACATTCTAGATTAGATTATGAGGACAGGCAGTCCTCTTTTATTGTCATTTAGTAATGCATGCATTAAGAAATGATACAATGTTCCTCCAATGTGATATCACAGAAACACAAAACAGACCAAGACTGAAAAACAGACAAAAAACACATAATTATAACATATAGTTACAACAGTGCAAGCAATATCGTAAGTTGATAGAGAACAGACCATGGGCATGGTAAAAAAAAGTCTCAAAGTCTCTCAAAAGTCCCATTATCTCACGCAGACGGTAGAAAAAAGAAAACTCTCCCTGCCATGAGCTTCCAGCGCCGCAAACTTGCCGATGCAGCACCCTGGAAGCACCCAACCACATCCGACTCTGAGTCCGTCCAAAAACTTCGAGCCTCCACCAGCCCTCCAACACCGAGCACCGAGCACCATCTCTGCCGAGCGCTTTGACCCCAGCCCTGGCCGCCAAGCAACAGGCAAAGCCGAGGATTTGGGGCCTTCCCCTCTGGAGATTCTTGATTGCACAGTAGCAGCGGCAGCGAACCGGGCATTTCAGAAGTTTCTCCAGATGTTCCTCCGTGCTTCTCACATCTGTCTCCATCAAGTCAGAATTGTGCATGGCATCCTACTTACAAATAACGATATCATTCACCAGAGAGGCCGTGTGCGCTGTGTCGCGCCGGCATCATCTCCTCCCTCCATTTTAGTAAACCTTCTCTGTACTCTCTCTATTTTGTTGACATCTTTCTTACAATTCGGTGACCAGAACTGTACACAATACTCCAAATTTGTCCTCGCCAATGCCTTGTACAATTTCAACATTACATCCCAACTCCTATACTCAATGCTCTGATTTATAAAGGCCAGCATTACCAAAAGCTTTCTTCACCACCCTATCCGCATGAGATTCCACCTTCAGGGAACTATGCACCATTATTCCTAGATCCCTCTGTTCTACTGCATTCTTCAATGCCCTACCATTTACCATGTATGTCTTATTTTGATTAGTCCTACCAAAATGTAGCACCTCACACTTATCAGCATTAAACTCCATCTGACATCTTTCAGCCCACTCTTCTAACTGGCCTAAATCTCTCTGCAAGCTTTGAAAACCTACTTCATTATCCACAACTCCACCTATCTTAGTGTCATCTGCATACTTACTCATCCAATTTACCACCTCATCATCCAGATCATTCATGTACATAACCAACAACATTGGACCTAGTACAGATCCCTGAGGCACACCACTAGTCACTGGCCTCCAATCTGACAAACAGTTATCCGCCACTACTCTCTGGCGTCTCCCATCCAGCCACTGCTGAATCCATTTTACTACTTCAATATTAATACCTAACGATTGAACCTTCCTAACTAACCTTCCATGTGGAACCTTGTCAAAGGCCTTACTGAAGTCCATATAGACAACATCCACCGCTTTACCCTCGTCAACTTTCCTAGTAACCTCTTCAAAAATTCAATAAGATTTGTTAAACATGACCTTCCACGCACAAATCCATGTTGACTGTTCCTAATCAGACCCTATCTATCCAGATAATTATATATATGTCATGGTCCAGTCCGTGAAGTCCGTATTCTGGTTGATGGTACGGTCCATCGACCCTTGCTCCAGGTTTTCCTGTCTGCCCTGTTTCTGTTCCTGTTAAGCACTAATTAAGGCAGCTGATGCCTGTTGGGGCTGGCTGCATAAATACCTTCAGAGACCAGGGCGTGGGTGCTGGATTGTTCTTGTCCTTACTCCTTGTATCCCTTTCTCTGCCTTCTGTTTCCTCGCCTGAAGCCTTGCCTTGTCTTGTCTTGCCGGTAACTCTTGCCTCATCTCGCCTGCAGTCTTGTCCTGGAGCCACCCTGTACCTAGCTCCCTTCCTGTCCCTTGCCTCTGCCCAAGTAAGCCAGGCCGTCTTGCCGTTAACTGTGGTTGGTTTTGTCCCTTCCTGTCTCTTGTCTCTGTCGGGTGGTGATCCGCGCCCTGCCCAGGTGATCCATGCCCTGCCCAGGAGGAGCCTGCCTAGCCTCAAGCCTGAAGACCCCAGCCTCCTGCCTAGCCTCAAGCCCGAAGACCCCAGCCTCCTGCCTAGCCTCAAGCCTGAAGACCCCAGCCTCCTGCCTAGCCTCAAGCCTGAAGACCCCAGCCTCCTGCCTAGCCTCAAGCCTGAAGACCCCAGCCTCCTGCCTAGCCTCAAGCCTGAAGACCCCAGCCTCCTGCCCAGCCTCAAGCCTGAAGACCCCAGCCTCCTGCATAGCCTCAAGCCTGAAGACCCCAGCCTCCTGCCTAGCCTCAAGCCTGAAGACCCCAGCCTCCTGCCTAGCCTCAAGCCTGAAGACCCCAGCCTCCTGCCCAGCCTCAAGCCTGAAGACCCCAGCCTCCTGCATAGCCTCAAGCCTGAAGACCCCAGCCTCCTGCCTAGCCTCAAGCCTGAAGACACCTGCCTCCTGCCAAGCCTCGCCTCTAGTCCCCTGCCTCCTGCCAAACCTCGCCTCTAGTCCCCTGCCTCCTGCCAAGCCTTGCCTCAAGTCTCTAAGACTCCAGCCTCATCCTGCCTGCCAGTCAAGCCTCGTCCTTGCCTAGTTCTGGGGTCCAAGCCAGAGGCAAGACCCAGGTACTAAGTCCTTGTCCAGTCTCTGGCTTGGAGTCGAAGCCCAGGCTCCTAGTTCTTTTGTCCAGTCCTGTTCCAAGTTCCTGGTTTTCCTATCCATGTCCTTGTCCTCACCCTGTATTCTAGTCCTGTCCTTAGTACTTCAGTGTCTGTGTCTTGCACTTGGGTCCGTTCCCAGCTACCACCTTATGACAATATACCATCTCTAAGAATACTTTCCATCAATTTACCCACCACTGACGTCAAACTCACAGGCTGATAATTGATAGGTTTACTCTTAGAACCCTTTTTAAACAATGGAACAACGTGAGCAATACGCCAATCCTCCAGCACCATCCCCGTTTCTAATGATATTTGAAATATTTCTGTCAGAGCCCCTGCTATTTCCACACTAACTTCCCTCAAGGTCCTAGGGAATATCCTGTCAGGACCCGGAGACTTATCCACTTTTATATTCCTTAAAAGCTTCAGTACTTCCTCTTCTTTAATCATCATAGTTTCCATAACTTCTCTACCTGTTTCCCTTATCTTACACAATTCAACATCCTTCTCCTTAGTGAATACTGAAGAAAAGAAATTGTTCAGAACCTCCCCTGTCTCTTTGGCTCCGCACATAGCCGTCCGCTTTGATTCTCTAAGGGACCAATTTTATCCCTCACTATCCTTTTGCTATTAATATAACTGGAGAAACCCTTGGGATTTATTTTCACCTTACTTGCCAAAGCAACCTCATATCTTCTTTTAGCTTTTCTAATTTCTTTCTTAAGATTCGTTTTACATTCTTTATATTCCTCGAGCACCTCATTTACTCCATGCTGCCTATATTTATTGTAGATATCTCTCTTTTCCTGAACCAAGTTTCCAATATCCCTTGAAAACCATGGCTCTATCAAACTTTTAACCTTTCCTTTCAACCTAACAGGAGCATAAAGATTCTGTACCCTCAAAATTTCACCTTTAAATGACCTCCATTTCTCTATTACATTCTTCCCATAAAACAAATTGTCCCAATCCACTCCTTCTAAAGCCTTTTGCACCTCCTCAAAGTTAGCCTTTCTCCAATCAAAAATCTCAACCCTGGGTCCAGACCTATCCTTCTCCATAATTATATTGAAACTAATGGCATTGTGATTACTGGACCCGAAATGCTCCCCGACACAAACCTCCATCACCTGACCTATCTCATTCCCTAACAGGAGATCCAATGTATCTAAACGTTGAAATCGAGCTCACATGCACCACTTGTGCTGGCAGCTTGTTCTACACACTCAGGACAATCTGAGTGAAGACGTTCCCCCTCACGTTCCTTTTACACGTTCACCTTTCACCCTTAACCCATCACCCCTTGTAGTCTCATCCAACCGCAGTGGAAAAAGTCTGCTCGCATTTACCCTATCTATACCCCTCCTAATTTTGTACACCTCTATCAAATCTCCTCTCAATCTTCTACATTCCAAAAGACCTTAAGACCATAAGACGTAGGAGCAGAATTAGGCCATTCAGCCCAACGAGTTTGGTCTGCTATTTTACCATGGCTGATCCCAGGTGCCACTCAACCCCATACACCTGCCTTCTCGCCTTTGATGGCCTGACCAATCAGGAAATTACCAATTTCCGCCTTAAATATACACAGCAGTCTGTGGCAGAGCATTCCACAGATTCACTATTCTCTGGCTAAAAAATTCCTCCTTACCTCTTTCTAAAAAGTCACCAGCCCCCAATTTTGAGGCTGTGCCCTCTAGTTCTGGATACCCCCACCACAGGAAACAACCTCTCCACATCCACCCTATCTGGTCCTTTCAACATTTTGCAGGTTTCAATGAGATCCCCCCTTCTTCTAAATTCTAGTGAATACAGGCCCAAATTCTCCCTATAAGTTAAACCCTTCATTCCAGGAATAATCCTTGTCAACCTCCTCTGGACTCTCTCCAATGACAACACATCTTTTCTGAGATATGGGACCCAAAACTGTTGACAATACTCCAAGTGCAGCATGACTAGTGTCTTATAAAGGCTCAGCATTATCTCATTTCTTTTACATTTCTTCCTCGGTACTATCTACCCCTCCACCTATCTTCAATATCATCAGCAAACTTTGCCACAAAGCCATCAATTCCATTGACAAACAATGTGAAAGTAGCAGTCCCAATGCTGACCCCTGAGGAACACCACTAGTCACTGGCAGCCAACCAGAAAAGACCCATTTTATTCCCATTCATTGTCTCCTGCCTGACAGCCATTCCTCTATCCATGCCAGTATCTTTCCTGTATCACCATAAGATTTTATCTCGTTAAGCAACCTCATGTGTGGCACCTTATCAAATGCCTTCTGAAAATCTAAGTAAATGATATCCACTACTTCTCCTTTATCCACTCTGCTTGTTACTTCCTCAAAACTAATGACTTATTTTATCATTAGTCTCCAAGTAACCCAAAATCGCATCCTTAGTAATAGACTCCAACACTTTCCTAACCATTGAGGTTAGGCTAACTGGCATATAATTTCTTTTCTTTTGTCTTCCTTCCTTCTTAAAGAGTGGAGTGACATTTGCCATCTTCCAGTCCTGTGGGACCATGCCAGAACCAAGTGATTCTTGAAAGATCATGACCAATGCATCCATTATCTCTTCAGCAACCTCTCAGGACTCTGTCCCAATGCAATCCATCTGACCCAGGTGACTAATCCACCTTCAGACCTTTTGAGTTTGCCTGGCACATTTTCCTTTGTAATAGCAATGGCACTCATTCCTACTCTCTGACACATCTGGCACACTGATAGTGTCTTCCACAGTGAAGTCTGATGCAAAGTACCCATTAAGTTCATCTGCCATTTCTTTGTCCCCCAATACTACCTTACCAGCATCAGTTTCCAGCGGTCCAATAACAACTCTCAGCTTCCTTTTAATCTTTATGTAACTGAAAAAATCTTCTGATATCCTGCTTTATGTTATCGGCTAGTTTGCCTTCATATTTAATCTTTTCTCTTATAGCTTTTTTAGTTGCCTCTTGTTGGATTTTAAAAGCTTCCCAATCATCCAACTTCCTATTCACTTTTGCTACCCTGTATGCCCTTTCCTTGACTTTTATACAGTCCTTAACTTCCCTTGTCAGCCATGGTTGCCTCGCCCTACTTTGAGAACTTTTTCTGTGGGACATATCTATCCTGCCCCTTGTGAACTATTCCCAGAAACTTCAGCCATCTCTGCTCTGCCGTCATCTCTGCCAGTATCCTGCAATCCTGCCTCTGTAATTCCCTTTATGCCATTACAATATGACTTGTGCTTCTCTCTCTCAGACTGTAGTATAAATTCAATGATTTTATGATCACTGCCTCCGAAGAGTTCCTTTATGTTAATATGATCTGCGTTATTACACAACAGCCAATCTAAGAAAACTTTTCCCTGAGTAGGCTCAAGCACAAGCTGCTCTGGAAAGCCATCTTGTAGGCATTCAACAAATTCCCTCTCTTGTGATCCGACACCAACCAGATATTCCCAATCCACTTGCATATTGAAATCCCCCATTACAATTGTCTCATTACCCTTATTAGATGCCTTTTCCAGCTCCCTTTGCAAAGTCAACCCCACATCTTGGCTACAATTTGGAGACTTTATGGGCATTATGATTCCCATAATGGTTTTTCCACCCTTGCAAATTCTTAACTCCACCCACAGATTCAACATGTCACCTCTTTCTAAAGATGTAATTCCATCTCTTACCAACAGAGCCACACCACTGCCTATGCCTTCCGGTCTGTCCTTTTGATACAAAATATATCCTTTGATATTAAGCTCCCACTTATGGCCTTCTTTCAACCACGGCTCAGTGATGCCCACAATGTCATACCAGCCAATCTGTAATTGCGCCACGAGTTTGTCCACCTTAATCCGAATGCTACGTGCGTTTAAATACAGCATCTTCAGTCCTGCATTCTTCACCCTTTTTGAGTTTTGCCTCTGTGGTGCAACTTGACTCTTCATTTGGTCTTCCAAGCAAGAAAATCCTCAGCTATTCAATCTTTCCTTATAACTCAGGTCTTCCAGCCCCAGCAACATCCTTGTAAATTTTCTCTGTACTCTTTCAGCCTTATTTACATCTTTCCTATAGGTAGGTGACCAAAAGTGCACACGATACTCCAAATTGGAATAATTCTGTTCCCCAGCTAATGAATCCCCTATTACTACAGCTTGCCTCCATAATTAAAATAAAAACACCTAAGATAGCTTATATACATAGATTGATCGTATGTCCATAAAGTGATGCTAGGTGTGTGTAAATCAGGTGACTGACAGGAAGTGATATCGTTGTGGGGAGAGTTCAAACTAATTTGGCAGTGGGGTGGGAACTGGAGTGAAGAGACTCAGGATAGGATGGATGGTGAGAAAGCAAAGATAGCGTGCAGTCAGACTGTCAGGAAGAGCAGGCACATGATAGGACAAGATTGTAGCCAGCAGGGTGACTATTAGTGCATTTGGGATGCAGAATCAAAAAGGGTAGCAAATGCAACACCCAAAGTGTTATATCTCAATGCACAGAGTATAAGAAATAAGGTGAGTGGTCTTGTTGCACTATTACAGATTGCCAGCGATGATGTTGTAGCCATCACTGAATCGTTGCAGAGGGATGGTTGTGGTTGGGAGCTGAATGTCCAAGGTTACACGTTGTATCGGAGGGCTAGGAAGGTAGGCAGAGGGGGTGGTGTGGCTCTACTGGTAAAGAATGGCATCAATTCAGTAGAAAGATGTGACATAGGATCGGAAGATGTTGAATCCTTGTGGCTGGAGTTGAAAAGGTGCAAGGGTGAAAGGACGCTGATGGCAGTTATATACAGGTCGCACAACAGTGGCTGGGATGTGGACCACAGGTTACAACAGGAAATAGAAAAGGTGAGTCAAAAGGGCAATGTTATGGTAGTCATGGGAGATTTCAACATGCAGGTCGATTGGGAAAATCAGGTTGGAAATGGATCTCAGGAGATTGAGTTTGTTGAATGCTTATGAGTTGGCTATTTTGTGCAGCTTGTCATTGAGCTACTAGGGGATCACCTATATTGGCTTGGGTATTACGTCATGAACCGGACATGATTAGGGAGCTCAAGGTAAAAGAATCCTTGGGAGGCAGTGATCACAATATGATTGAGTTCAACTTGAAATTTGTCAGGGACAAAGTAAAGTCTCACTTTTCAGTGGAGTAAAGAAAACTACAGTGGTACGAGAGAGGAGTTGGCTAAAGTAACTTGGAAGGAGATGCTAAGAGGGATGACAGCAGAGATGCAATGGTGTGAGTTTCTCAGAGAAATGAGGAAAGGGAAGGATAGATGCATTTCAACAACAAAGAAATACTCAAATGGCAAAACAGTACAACTGTGGCCGACAAGGGAAGTCAAAGCTAATGTAAAAGCAAAAGAAAGGGCATACAACAAAGCAAAAATTAATGGGAAGACAGAAGATTGGGAAGCTTTCAAAACCCTACAGACAGCAACTAAAAGAATCATTGGGAGGAAAAAGCTGAAATATGAAAGCAAGCTAGCAAATATCAAAGTGGATAGTAAAAGCTTTTTCAAGTATGTAAAAATAAAAGAGAGATGAGTGTGGATATAGGACCACTAGGACATGAGGCTGGAGAAATAGTAACAGTGGTCAGGTGACAGGTGAATTAAGTAACTATTTTGAATAGGTCATCACTATGGAAGACACTAGCAGTGTGCCGGGTATTGAAGGCTGTGAGCGAAGAGAAGTGAGTGCGGTTACTATTACAAGGGAGAAGGCGCTCAAAAAGCTGAAAGATCTAAGTCACCTGGGCCAGATGAACTGCACCGTAGGGTTCTGAACGAGGTAGTGGTGGAGATTGTGAAGGCATTAGTAATGATCTTTCAAGAATTGTTGGACTCTGGCATGGTCTGGAGGACTGGAAAATTGTAAATGTCACACTGCTCATTAAGAAAGGAGGAAGGCAGCAGAAAGGAAGTTATAGACCAGTTAGCCTGACCTCAGTGGTTGGGAAGATGTTGGAGTCAATTGTTAAGGATGAGGTTATGGAGTACTTGGTGACTCAGGAAAGGATAGGACAAACTTAGCATGGTTTCCTTAAGGGAAAATCTTGCCTGATGAACCCATTGGAATTCTTTGAGGAGATTACACGTGGGATAGATAAAGGAGATGCAGTGGATGTTGTATATTTGGACTTTCAGAAGGCCTTTGACAAGGTGAGGTTGCTTACCAAGTTAAGAGCCTATGCTATTACAGGAAAGTTACTGGCATAGTTAGAGCATTGGCTGCTTGGTATGAGACAGTGAGTGGGGGAAAAAATGATCCTTTTCTGGTTGACTGCCTGTGGCTGGTGGTGTTCCGCAAGGATCAGTGTTGAGACCATTTCTTTTTATGCTGTATATAAATGATTTAGATGACAGAATAGATGGCTGTGTTGCCAAATTTGCAGGTGATATGATGATTGGCGGAGGGGCAGGTAGTGTTGAGGAAACAGGTAGGCTGCAGTAGGACTTAGACAGATTAGGAGAATGGCGATTGAAATACAATGTTGGAAATTCATGGTCATGCACTTCGGTAGCAGAAATAAACATGCAGACTGTTTTCTAACTGGGGAGAATGTTGAAAGGCCTAGACAGAGTAGACGTGGAAAAGATGTTTCCCAAGATGCAGGAATCTAGGACAAGAGGGCACAGCCTCAGGAGAGAGGGGTGTCCATTTATAACAGAGATTTGGAGACATTTCTTCTGCCGGAGGGTGGTGAATTTGTGGAATTTATTATCACAGGCAAATATATGAAAACCAAGCTTCAAGTCTAGGGGTCAATAGATAGTCTTACGATGATGAGTAAAGTTCAGTTCAGTTCATGGTATTGAGTTGAGTAGTGATGAGGAGAGAGAGAGGGAGAGATTTGAGTCTTCAGATGAGCTGATGCCATCGATCTTCTCATTGCCCTCCGAAATCCTTTAGAAGTCATCGTCTGTGACCATAACAAAGGGGACCATTCTTCTGTGGTGGAATTATCAACCCCAGGTGAAGGTTGGACGCACAAATAACTCCCCACCGGTCACACCCTTTTCACACTGCGAGAGCCGCTGATCAATCTGCCTGATTGATCCTCCAAAACCCACCTTTTCTGTGGGCACAGCAAAGCTCATTCAGTGTCCAAAACCATGTGTCTCCAGGTCTAACAGCTGACCTTCTATTTATCTCACCGTGCTGAACACCAGCTGTCCATCAAGCAGCTCCTCCCTTCTCTCTCTGTAAGAACTTGGAAGCTGCTAGTGTCCTTGCAAAGTGTAAACATGCTGCAGAGAAACCATAACATCGATTGTCCATCAAATAACTCCACCTCTCTCTCTTTCCATGGCAACCCAAAAGCTGACAGCAGTAGTCAGTGTCCTTGTAAAAATGTAAACACGAGCTGAAAGACAGACTCTGCCCCTCTCTCTCTCTCAGCAGAAATCCAAAAGTTAGGCTCAGTTCTTTCTTGTGCCTTAAAATGGCAGTCCACAGCAAAAAGGAACCCCAGGAGTACATAACAGTTGGAGCGGATGATGTTTTGACTACTCGTTGCAGAGACTTCCTGTCCTGTGCCTAAGCCTGTAAATTTATTCTGTCTCATCCCTGCTTTTCCCACCATCCGCCCAACAACCTCTCCACCGTTGTTTTCTGGCGGCACTACTGCCTTTAAGAGTTCAGCCCGTGAAGGGAGGGACCTTAAGCACATGAGGGACGAGGAGACAATTGAAATGTGGGTCAAGTTTTCTGGCAGGAGAGGACACGAGGTGAGAGGATTCAAAATTCAGGAGTATAAATCACATGTACATCGAAACTTAGTGAAATGCGTGACATACCAGGGATGTGCCGGGGCAGCCCGAAAATGCCACTACTAATTCCGGTGCCAATGTAGTGTGCCCACAGTGTTCAGCAGATCCATACAGGACACACCAAGCCACAAACACACGCACATACACAGTCCCTTAAACCCAGGGCGGGCCTCCAGCAGACACAGACTCGGGCCTGCAGACACTGGCATCAACTTCCTTGGTGGACTTGGCAGAGATTCACAGATTCAGCTCTGGCCAATGGGCCTCGACATCCAGACTTCCAGTTTGACTCCTCGGCATCTCTGATCACCAAATACTGGTCCTCACCACCTGCTCCTATGGCTTCACGTGACCCTGAGCCGGGAGGCTAAGCCGGTGCTACACCATGCCCAAGGGTGATCTACAGACTAGGGGAGGGAGGGAGTGCCTACACCTCCTTTGGTAGAGACCTATCTCTACCCTTCCATCCATATACTGTGGTAACACCCACACTTTCCGGAGTAACTCACAGGTCAGGCAGCATCTATGGAGAGAGATGTAGGGCCACCTGATGAGAATTCATCCCATGTGCTCCTTCCGCATTGATCCCTTGTGGTGAGTGCTCCGAGCTTCAGTCTGTCCCTTAGGTCATATTCCTGTAGCCTGGATCGTGCCAGTGGGCTGCGTTCTTCCACAGACATCTTGACGTGGCAGCAGGCCAACAAGTTCTGGGCACCTTTCACTGAGCTGATGATCTGCCGGCGGCAGCTGACGTCTGCGTGGAACAGAAAGTCCTCTGTCATGCAGCAGCTCAGGAAGAAACACTACACTGGCCGTTTCATCTTTCTCCACACCGTCTTCTCAAACCCACAGTCTGCAAACAAAAAAGGAATCTGCATATAGAGAGGAGGTGCTCTAACCACAACCTACCACTCAACATCAAGAAGACAAAAGAAATGAGAATTGGCCAGGAAGATGTTCCTGAACAGCCCCACGATTCATAAATGGTGAGGTAGTGGAAAGGGTCTCCAGGTTTAAGTGTTTGGGGATGAGCATCACCGAGGAACTCTCCTGGTCTGTCAACACAACCTCGATGGGAGGGAAGGTACAACAGCAACTTTCAGGAGAGCTCATCTGCCCCAAAAATTGCTGGCCGACTTCTATTAATGTGCGATAGAGAGCAAACTGACATACAGAATGACAGTATGGTACTCATACACTAGCTGCTGAAAGACAGATCACAAGCCTCTCCATCGGGTGATTAGGACACCTCAGCACATCACTGGGTCTCAACTACCAAACCTGGAGACAATCTACAACTCTCGTTGCCTGTGGTGCACTCGTGACATCATTAAAGACCCATCCCATCCCGGACTCTGTTCAATCTCCTGCCGTCTGGTGGGAGAGACAGAAGCATTTTGGCCAAGACAGTAAGACTTAAAGGACGTGGCTGCGGGGGGAGCCCAAGTGCTGGACACAGGCACGGGGGCAGGATCGAGAGGTGTTAGCACATTCGCAAGCGTGGAATAGGTATCCAGGAGAGTCTTGACATGGAGACAAGGTTCACGTAGAGAATCTAGGAAAACGATGCAGAACTTAGAACTGACAGTCCTAAAGAACCACGAAACGAGGTTAGTCATGACAAGAGTTGACCAACGAACTGGCAGTTCCTTGTTGTGATACAGGGTTTTTAATCCTGCATTTACTGATAGAAGGCAGGTGTGTGTAACTAGTGGAACTGCGGATGATTGGAAATTAGATGAGGGGATTGAGGCCCAACTACTGAGGTAATAGCAAGGTGGGGAATTGCCAGACAGGACCATGACAGTAAATATCTGTTCTGATATATATTTCTTTGTCTTAAGGAATGACGATAAAGTTCTATCCTATTCTAAAGAGGCGAATGACCATCTCATCCCTGCTGCAGTCATCCCACAGGCCGTGTGCGCGGCGAGTGATGGTCCGGGCGAGCAGGAACGGTCTCACTGGGAGGGTCCCTCTCACAACACAGACATAGAAACAAGCAGAGAGAGGAGAGGGCAGAGGGCATGGAGAAGAGGGGAGGGGGAGACGGGAGATGAGGGAGGGGGCGGGGGGAGAGGGGGCTCTGCATAGCCCTTCAGAATAATGAATTCCAAATTCACCACCATTTGTGTGAAGGAATTTCTATTCATTTCAGTCTGCACTGTTTTGTTCACTTTATGCAGTCCTGGGTAGGTCTGTAGTCTAGTGTAGTTTTGTGTTGTTTTGCGTAGTTCAGTGTAGTTTTTGTATTGTTCATGTAGCACCATGGTCCTGGAAAACGTTGTCTCGTTTTTACTGTGTACTGTACCAGCAGTTATGGTCGAAATGTCAATAAAAAGCGACTTGACTCAACTCATTGTGAAACGATGATTCCATTTACAACATCCCTATCAGCCAATGCCATGTTCTTCTAAACTCCAGGTGAGCAGTATTTATCGTGTCCTTTGCAAACCCATGGACAGCGTTTCAGTCTTTCACCCATTCTCCTCGTCAACAGTCTCTGTCACCGCATCAGATAAACTGCTGAGTTAGTTGGACATCTTCGGCCTTTAACACAATACACCCCAGGCTGGCTTTCTCTCACCACACTTGTCCTTTTCTGAATCCGCCCCTGGTTATTGCTGAGGCATACCACCAAAGTAAAGTGACCACTCTGTAGGTCAGCTGATGATCAGGGCTGTGCAGTAGGAGAGAGGAGTTACTGGTTATGGGAGTCGAGGGCTGGAGTTTGGGGGTCTCGATTGGATCAGCTGGGGAAGGCTGGAATGAGCCATTGCTGGAGTGGACCCGGAGACAACTTGATGGGGTAGATGTGAGACGCGGGGAGTGGAGGCAATGCAGAGTTGGGGCGGCAGGGCCGGGGGCTGAGAGCAAGAAAAGACCTGAGGTTTGGACAATTTAAACGCCTGACCAGATTGAAAAGGTCAAGGTGTCGGGGCTGGAGGGGAGGAATGGGCCGGTGTTCGGCTCGCTGCTCTGCGAGGCTCACTCAGCTCTGCGCTGAACTGAGGCTGTGGCCTGTAACTAACGTGCTTCTGGATCGGCTGTGACTGGCTTCGTGGTGCTGGACTCACTTTTGTGAACTTCAGTTCTGAATGTTATTTGCTTACTTTTATTGTTTGTATGATTTGTTTTTTTTTCTGCACATTGGTCTTCTTGTTAAGGGGTCCTTTGTTTCGTGACTGCCTGTAAGCAGACAAATCTCAAGGTTGTATTTGGTATACAAACTTCAATAATAGATATACTTTGAACTTTGAACGTTGGACGTTAAATGGCTGCCTTCTGACTGGTGGATTGGGGAACACAAGTCTTCACATCAATCTCAGAGCCTAGTTCACACTTCATGGCCAGATCTATGCTGGGCCCAACGTATTGATATAATCATGAAGAAGGCATTCAGCAGCCATACGGGGGGGGGGGGGGGGTGATTGATAAGTTCGTGGCCTAAGGTAGGAGGAGTCAATTTTTGAAAACCTAGCACATTAATTTTTCAACATAGTCCCCTCCTACACTTAAAAACGTAAACACCAGGAATTCTGCAGATGCTGGAAAATCAGCAACACACATCAAAGTTGCTGGTGAACGCAGCAGGCCAGGCAGCATCTCTAGGAAGAGGTACCATCGACGTTTTGGGCCGAGACCCTTCGTCAGGACTAACTGAAAGAAAGGCTCCTACATTTACACACTTAGTCCAGCGGTCGTGGAGCATATGGATCTTGGACCTCCAGAAAGTGTCCACAGATGGGTGATAGATAAGTTTGTGGCCTAAGGTAGAAGGAGATGAGTTATTAACTTTAAACTTTCTGCATAATCACTCAAGGAGTTGAACTGCATGTGCATCTGACAAAAGCCGTATAAGTCATCTCCTTCTACCTTGGGTGACAAACTTACCAATCACTTCTCGTACTTCACATAGGAGTTTGAGAAGATTTGGTGTGGCACCAAAGACGCTCACAAATTTCTACTGATGTACCGTGGAGAGCATTCCGTGTGGTTGCGTCACTGTCTGGTATGGGGATGGGCCATTGCACAGGATTAAAATAAGCTGCAGGAAGTGGTGAACTCAGTCAGCTCCATCATGGGCACTAGCTTTTTTGACATCTTCAAAAGGCAATGCCTTGAGAAGACGGCATTCATCATTGAGGACCCCATCACCCAGGACATGCCCTCTTCTCATTGTTACTGTCAGGGAGGAGGTGTGTGTGTGTGCGTTTGTCCATCGTCCTCGATGAGGACCTCGACATCATTATGATGGTGTCGAGACTAGTAGTTGATTTGGATTTAAGTGAGGGAGAGTTGTGCAGCGTCTACCTCGCTTTCTCTTCGCAATTGCCATCTGGATCCAGTGGCAAGACAGAGTCAAGACGGCTGGAGGTAGGACAAGGTGCAGTGGATGACCAGGACGCCTCCTGTGTCTAGTCCTGCTCTACACGTTCCACGACGCTTGCAGAAACCGCCTTCTTGACCGTTGGACCTTCCATTGGTCTCGTCCGCTCAATCCACCAGAGTCTGTCTTCACATGCTGGGATAGACAACTCCCTATCTCACCGAGGGTTTGAGACCCGTCGGCTACCCTCACCTGGTTTAGCCGGCTTGTCGAAGCCGTTGCCCAGGGTGTGGCCGCTGTCGCATGCAAACAGCTACGGGGAGCCACGGGTGAGAGCTGAGTGCCAGTTGGGGACCGAAGGTGGACAAACCGCCTTGAAAAGGACGCGACATGTTCCCCCACCAGAGGTGCTACCCCTCCCTGACACCCCATACAGCCCTGGGGAGGAGGTACAGGAGCCTGAAGACACACATTCAACATCTTACAAACAACTTCTTCCCCTCCACCATCAAGTTTCTGAACAGTCCATGAATCCGAAACCTTCCTCACGACCTTCTCATTTGACTTGCAGTATGCTTGTATTTATGTATTGTGCTGTACTGCCTCCGCTAAACAATCTATTTCACAATGTATGTCAGTGATAATAAACCTGATTCTGATTTTGAAGAGCCCGAGGCTCCACCGACCAAAGATCCAGACTTAATGGCCGCTAATCAAGGTCCTGCTTGGAGCAGTCTGGCTCCCTGAACCAGCCTTGGTGGCTGCAGAGCATCGTATATCCCATATCATTCTGGGCGCTGGGATTGGTCAGCGACACGAGTCACTGTTGCTGAATCCGTGCAGCCGAACCCTAAGGAAACGGCCGGGGGACTTGTTTTGTCACTTGTTGTGTTCTGCGTTGTTTTGGTTCCGTAATGTTGTCGCTGAGTTGTCCTGGTCCAGCTTGTCCTTCCAGCGTGTGAACACTGGAGGGCAGCACCGAGCGAGCCGCGGAGGGTGCAAATGACTATTCCAGGTGGACATGCATCCAGGTGAATTCAAAGGAGATGTACGGGGAGAGCACAGAGAGTGATGAGAGTGTGGGACATGCTGGTGGAGGTGTTTAAGAGGATCTTATGGATGTGAAGAGGAATATGTACATTGTGTAGGAGGAAGGGACAGGGGTAAATTTAGGTTCGTTCAGCTTGACATAGCCGGGGTACTATCCTAAAATGTTGAATGTGCGCATTGCAAACAGCCTCTGACAACCTAGTCCAGCTCCTGGACTTCACGTGTGGTTCAGGTACTAAACTCGGCGGAACCGTTTCTACGGCGAGGAGAAGGAGCAAAGACGGATAACTGGCACCTTAAAACTGAGAAAACTGATCTCAAACCTCTGCTGCCTTGTGGCCATACCCACTCACGGGAAAGGCTTCGGGAGTAAGACCCAAGGGAAAAATTCCGGAACTGGAATCCCTAAGGCAGTCTTAACGCAGACTGGCAACTCCCGAGATGCCGCTAATGCTAAACTGTATCGGACTCTTGTCGGTCCTTTGGATCCGTCAGGTGGGCGGAGAGGGGAAGCTTGTTGCACGGGCAGCAGCGTGCTCTCCGTATCGTACTGCCCTGGCTTGCAACAGCTGGGTCAACCCCGACCAGCGGAGGGGCCTCAGTCTGAGTTGTTCTGCCGAGCATTGTGGCTTGCTGCGTGCTGCGTTGGCTGCGGAATGCGTGAGGAAATTCACGGGCTGTCCCCACCGCATCCTTAAGATTAGGTTGTTAATGTGGAACCAGAATCCGAATATCGCCGGCGTCGGTCGTGAAATTTGTCAAGTACAACGCAATACGTAATAACAGAAAAATGTGGATTGCCTAAGTGTGTGGTGTATCTATAAATAAATAAATAAATAAATAAATCGATAGATAGATAGATAGATAAGTAAGTAAATAAATAAATAGAGAGAGAGAGAGAGAGTTAGAGTTAGTTAGAGTTGAATTAAATAAAGAGTGCAGAAATAGGAATTTAAACAGTAGAGAGGGAGTGTTCATGGGTTCAATGTCCATTCAGACATCGGGGAAGAAGCGGCTCCTCAATCGTTGTGTGCGCGCCTTCCGGCATCTTTACCTTTTCCCTGATGGTAGCAATCCGGTAACGGTGGTGGAGGCGGATACGACAGGGTCTTTTAAGAGACTTTTGGACAGATACATGGAGCTTAGAAAAATAGAGGGCTGTGGGTAACCCTAGGTAATTTCTAAGGTAGGGACATGTTCGGCACAACTTTGTGGGCCGAAGGGCCTGTATCGTGCTGTAGGGTTTCTATGTTTTCAATGAGAAAAGGGCGTGTCCTGGGTGATGGGGGTCCGTAATGATGAATGCACCCATTTGAGGCATCGCTCCTTGAAGATGTCCTGGATGCTGGGGAGGCTGGTGCCCATGATGGAGCTGACTGAGTTTACATCTTTCTGCAGTTTATCTCGATCCTGTGCAGAGCCCCCTCCCCGCATACCAGACGGCGATGTAGCCAGTTAGAATGTCCTCCACAGTACATCTGTAGAAATTTGCAACTGTCTTCAGTGACAGAGCAAATCTCAAATTCCTAATTAAATGCCTTCTTTGCAGCTGCACCAATCTGTTCGGTCCAGAATAGATGCATTTTGCTGTATGTTTCAATGTCGTGATAAATAAGTCTGAATCTGAGGAATTAATTCTCCTCGGGATGGGGAGTTGAGGCTTGGGAGAAGACGGATCAAACAGAACCCAGAAATGGGAATGGGACATACGAACACAGAGTCACTGTGGAACGTTCTGAGATGATTGGTTTCAAAGGTACATTCAGTGGCAGAGAAATTGGCACAGACTCTCTGACACAGTAAAATGTTATGGGGCGGGGGTTGTGGAGGGAGGGGGAGAGGGAATTCCAAAGATTAATAGTAAAGCAGAAAAGAAAGAGTGAGATGTAGGGGCTAGATTGAATGAACGAGATAGGGAGGGGTGTATTGGCCGGGGATGGTGAACGAGATAGGGAGGGGCGTATTGGCCGGGGACGGTGAACGAGATAGGGAGGAGTGTAGTGGCCAAAGAGGGTGATCAAGATAAGGAGGGGTGTATTGGCCAAGGAAGGTGAACGAGATAGGGAGGTGTGTATTGGCCAGGGAGGGTGAACGAGATAGGGAGGGGTGTAGTGGCTGGACTGGAAGAATGAGATAAGGAGGATTATGTTAACTAGGGACTAGACGAGATATGGAGGGGGGAGGGAGCCCTAGAAAATAGGCAGGAGTTTAGGGGCGCAGAACATGGGGAGCATAACGGCCAGAGGGATTACAGAAACGGGGAGGGGAGTGGAGGCGTTGGGATTAACAGAGACGGGGAAGGGTGTCCGATAGACAAGGAAGGATGTAAGGGCAGCAGGGGTTCATACAGATGGGGAGGGGTGTAGGGGTTACAAAGGTTGGGTGGGTGTTGGGGAAGGGTGGAGGGGGTCACAGGCATTGGGATGGGGCTGAGGTGATTTTGTGGAATTTATTACCACAAGTAGAAGCCAAGTCGTTGGGTGTATTTAAGGCACAGCTTCTTGATTGGACTTGATTGGACAAGAATAGGTTCTTGATTGGACACTGCAGGGAGAAGGCCGGGAATGGGGCTGAGGAGGCAAAAAAGGATCAGCCATGATTAAGTGGTGGAACAGACTCAATGGGCCAAATGGCCTAATTCTACTCCTATGGTCTTAGGGGTCTAGGAGAAGGGGGGGGTTTACAAAAACAAGGAGGAGTGTAGGGGAAAGAGGGGTTCACAGAGAAGGGGAGGGGTGTAGTGGCCGAAGGGATCGCGGCGTCGAGGGGTATAAGGGAGGGAGGGGATCACAGAAACGTGGGAGTAGGAGGGAATCAAAGAGACGGGGGAAGGAGTTTAGGGAACGGAGCCTGGTTTGGATAAATCCTGGTACCGATAGTTACGGAATCCACTGACCTATATCCCTGGATGGGAGAATAACCCCGGCCCTAGCCCGGGGTTTCCCCGCACTTCGTGTCCAGACAGACAACAGACATCCTGGTTAAGTACAAAACATAATTTTATTTCTGAAAACATTTTTTTTGAGGGGTAGGGGTCGGGTCCTTCTAAAGGTCATCTAGGAACCAATGACAACACAGAACAAGCCGGGACAACCACGACAGAAGAAGGTCAGACCTCGGACAACACACAGACCTGAGGGGATGTGGGACAAATTCTCAATGCATGCACTTGTCATCAAAACAGCAAAACTACACGGAGCTTACCGTAAAACGAAGAGGAAATAAAGAGTCCGTACTTTTAACAAAACGCATCCGGTCTCAAATTTTCACCCTGGGGCCCTGCCCTGCGACAGCTCCCCTCCCCCTCCCTCCCCACCCACCCTCCCAAATTTTCCCGTGGCAAAGGGCGGCACAAGAAATGCGCTCTTTCCTTACCGCTCCAGCGACCCGTGCTCGATACCGACCTCCGGCGCTCCTGCGCGTGTGTTGTACCTTCTCCCCGTGGGACACCACCCTCTCTTCCCCCCACCCCCGTCCCGGCCCAGGTTCTCCAATCCCAACCCCACGTCCCAGAGCAGGCGGGCGCTGGGAGAATCAAAGGCGCTCGTCGAGAATGCGAGGAGTTTGTACGTTTCCCCCGAGAACGCGTGGGTTTCCTTCAGGTACTCCGCCAATCCCCCACCCCACCCCACACACACTCCAAAGCCGTCCGTGTTAGCTACTGAGTTTCCAATGGACGGCAGGGTAGCGTGGCGGCGAGAGTAACGCTGTACAGTACCAGCGACACGGGCTCGCTTCCCGCCGGTCGAGAGGAAGTCGGCACGCGTGGAATGTAGTTTTAATTTCTGGGGTACAGTGAGAGAAGTTGACAGGATCACATTTGAGAGCCGGCATAGCCCCACAGAGCTGCGTGACGTTCCTCTGTGTGATACGAGGTACTGATTCTTGCCGGGAGATTACTGCGGGTGGGGAAGGCGCTGGAACAGTAGATCCACTGGCCCCTGTAACACAGGCGAGAAGAAAGAGAGTGTTTGGGAGGGGGGTGGGGGAGAAAAGGTTGGAAGCGCCCGGCAGGTCAGAGAGCACCCGTGGGGAGAGAAAGAGACGGTCCAGTGGCAAGGTGTCCACTGACTAGCCGGGAGCGGCCGTTCCCCGAAGATTCCTCGGGCCGCTGCCCGTCTCAGGGTACATTGAAAAGCTGGTCGCATTTGCACGGGCCTGGAGTCTGTCACCTGGGCTGGGCGGCGATGTCCGAACTCAAATTGATGAACGTTCGCTTCCTCGGCGACCAGCCATTTAAATTCCTATCCCCATTCAGGCAGACGTGTCACTCCGTGGCCTCCTCATCTGCCAGGGCGAGTGAGGCCACCCTCAGGGTGGGGGAGCAACACGTCATATTCCGTCTGGGTGGCCTCCAGCCGAATGGCATGAACACCCACTTCTCCTTCCGGTAACATTTGTTCCCTCTTTTCTGTTCCTCGCTCTGGGCTCCTACTCCTCCTCCTCACCCGTCTATTACCTCCTCTTTTTCCTACAGTCCACTCTCCTCTCCTATCATAGTCTTTCCTCTCCAGCCCTTTACCATTCCCACCCGACTGGCTTTGTCCATCACTTTCCAGCCAGCCTGCTTCCTCACCCCCACCTATTCATTCTGGATTTCCAGGATCTGCAGCACCTCCTGTGTTTGTTAATATTCCAAATAAAAACTGTTTATACCAAAATGACTCCATTGCTCAGATTTCCCACCGGCCTGGGATGGAGCTGGACTCCCTGGAGACAGGCCCCCAGCTGAAAACCCCTGTGGCGTCGGGAGAGCGGCGCTGAGGTGTGAACAGCGTGGTTGTGTTGTAGGGTGAGGGGACGGGCAGGAGTCAGTGGATGATTTAGGCTGAGCAGAGTGTTCAAGGGACGCCACAAGGGATTCTGCAGATCTGGAAATCCAGAACAACACACACAAAATGCTGGAGAAACTCTGCGGTCAGGCGGCATCGATGGAGAGGAATAAACAGTCGACATTTTGGGGTGAGACCCTTCATCGCGACTGGAAAGGAAAGGGGGAAGATGCCAGAAAATGTCAGAGCAGGTAAACCGTCTGACGGGAGAGATAATGGTTTTTACCCTGGGGCCCACTATCCAGGGTTGGTCAATTCCCAGCAGGGTCATAGACACGGAATCTGAGAAACAGGCCTTTCGGTCCATCTACTCCGTGCCGAACTGTTAATCTGCCTAGTCCCATCAACCTGCACCTGCACCATAGCCCTCCCTAACCCTCCCATCCACGTACTTATCCAAATTTCTCTTAAATGATGCAATCGAACCACTTCCATTGGCAGCTCGTTCCACACTCTCACCTCCCTCTGAGTGAAGAGGGTCCACCTCCCAGGTTCTCTTAAATATGTCACCTTTCACCCTTAACCTATGATCTCGAGTTCTAGTCTCGCTCAGCCTCGGGGGGGGGGGGGGCGGAGCCGGCTTGCATTTACCCTGTCTAGACCCTTGTAATTTAGTATACCTCTATCAGATCTCCGTGAATAAAGTCATTCAGGGATGAGGAGAGCCCTGCCGAGGTTTCGCCTGGAATCTGAGTGCTCCGGGGTGGGGGGAGAGCTCGGGCCATTCTCCTACTGCCGATGCCTCTGCCTCGGCCTGGTCTGGCCTCAATTCTCAAGGCTGAGGGAAGCACCTTCCTTTGGGGCCATGGCAGTAGGATTCCTGGGTGGGGAGAAGAGATCCTGGGGTGTAGCGGTATTGGCAGGTCACGGGAGAAGAACCAGCCTCCTGCAATCAAGCATCAATCTCGGAAGCCGCTTGGCGGCCCCTGCGAAGGCAAAGCTGTCTGCCGCTATCTGCAAAACTACCGCCGGTGCGAACTCCGAAACCAGGGGACTGGAGACATCACCAGACTCTGGAGACAACGGATTGGGGCCAGTTAACCATCCCTAAAGTCAAACAGTCTCATCCACACTATCCAATATCCCACTGTCCCATCCCTCCCCATCCCAAAGTCAGTCTCTCCTGCCCCCCATCCCAAAGACAATTTCCTGTGCCATCCATCCTAAATACGGTCCCCTCTGCCCTCCCTGTCCCAAAGTCATTCTCCTTCGTCACCCCGTCCCAAAGTAACCTTGGCCAACCCTCCCCACCCCAAAGTCAGTCTCCTGTGCTCCGCTGTCCCAAAGTCAGTCTCTTGTGGTCCTCCCCATCCCAAAGAGAGTCTCCTTGGCCACCCTTCCCCAAAGTCAGTCTCCTGCACTCCCCTGTCCCAAAGTCAGTCTCTACTCCCCCCTCCCTCACTGTTTCAGAGTCAGTCTCCAGCTCCCCCCTTCCCCACCATCCTGGAGTCAAGCTCCGGTCTCCACTGTCCCACATTCAGTCCCTGATCCACTCCCACTGCCCTGCAGTCTGTCTCCAACCCTCACTGACCCAGGGCTACCACAGCCACTGCTGATCACAGTGAGAATGCAGAACCTCTGTTGTCTTCAGGGTTTAGGGGTTGGAACATCAGGAATTTTACCTAGTTAAGAGTCCCCACCCCTCAGGAGACCTAAACTATTCCTACTGCTTGGAGATCTGGGGTTAGGAGTGAAATGTAAAAACTATTTCTCCCATGGTGGGTGAGGGGGGAGAAGAAATGAGGAGTCTATCACTCCAAAGCTGTCAGGTCTCAAAGCCAGCCATTTAACAACATCGTGGTCCACCAGGGCTAGTTGGATAGCATGGGCTGAATGCCCCTCCCAGCCCCACCGTTCCTGCAATAGGTTGAGGAGATAAAAGTGTCTCCTCTTATTTGGGTGTGCCAGGGTTTCCCTGTTCCTCCACAGCAAGATGGAGAAGGTCAGAGTGACCTGCTGCTCCTGTCTAGCAGGCTTGAGTGGGCCGAATGGTCTTATTTACAATATATAGCAGTACAAATAGCATCGCGCCGATCTCGATGCCAAATTTATACTGAACGTCCTCTGCTTGTGAATCCATATCCACAGGTCCTTTTAGAAACCCCTCAAACTGCATCAAATGGCTTGATTCTGCCAGTTCTGATAACCCATTTCAGCCACCCACTGGTCTCTGCCCCTCACTTCGCACTTCGAACCCCCCTTCCCTAGACCTTAAACAGAGTGGGCTTCCAGAAACTCCCTCCACCCAGGGCAGACATGGCCGAAACCAGGGTGGGGGATGATGGGGGGCATAACTTTACGGTGTTGAGGGGAATGGAAATTCTGCTAATGCTAGAAATCCAGAGCAACACACACACACACACACACACACACACATGCGCGCGCACACACATACACACGTGCGCGCGCAATGACAAAATGCTGCAGGCACTCAGCAGGTCAGGCAGCATCTATGGAGGGGAATAAACACTTGATGTTTCAGGCCGAGATGTCAGAGGTAGGTTTTTTTTTTGACTTAGAGAACGGTGCCTGTGTGAAACAAGTTGCCAGGGTGGTGGTTGAGACAGAGATATTGGAGTATTTAGGAAACTCTCAGACAGGCACATGGATGATTAAAAAATGGACGGCTATGCGGGAAGGCAGTGTTAGGTGGTTAAAAGGTTGGCACAACATTGTGGGCCGAACAGCCTACCCTGTTCGATGTAATATAAATTTGTTGATCCCCGCTCACTGCTCCCTGGGTAAGGGTTGTTGTGTGTGTGAGGCATAGAGAGAGGCTGAGTGAGACAGAGAGAGTGAGCAAACGGAAGAAAAAGACACGTGACAGAGAGGGTGAGAGAGAGAGACTGCAAGAGTATGCGAGATTGTGTGTGTGAGGGAGAGTTGTGAAGACAGCGTGCCAGAGAGCGAGCGTGAAAGAGACAGAAACTGCAAGAGTATGAGAGATTAAGTGTGAGTGTGTGTGTGTGTGTGTGAGGGAGAGTTGTGAAGAGCGTGCGAGAGAGAGAGGGAGGGAGCGTGAAAGAGAGAGAGACTGCAAGAGTATGCGAGGTTATGTGTGAGTGTGTGGGAGGGGGAGAGTTCTGAAGAGCGTGCGAGAGAGTGTGTGTGTGTTAGAAAGAGTGTGAGAAAGTGCGTGAGAGTGAGAGCGCCCGCGCGTGAGAGAGAGTGTTTGAAAGAGAGTGAGAGGGAGCGAGGGACAGTGCGTGAGAGTGAGTGTGTACGTGTGAGAGAGAGATGGTGTGTGAGAGAGAGATGGTGTGTGAGTGAGAGCGCGCGTGAGAGAGTGTGTTTGAAAGAGAGTGAGGGACAGTGCATGTGAGAGTGAGTGTGTACGTGAGAGAGAGCGCGCCCGAGTGAGAAAGTGTGTTTGAAAGAGAGTGAGAGGGAGTGAGAGAGAGTGCGTGAGAGTGAGTGTGTACGTGAGAGAGAGAGAGGCGGTGAGTGAGAAAGTGCGTGAGAGAGAGAGTGAAAGAGAGTGCGGGACAGTACGTGAGAGTGAGTGTGTAACAGAGAGAGAGAGAGAGAGTTTGAAAGAGACTGAGGGGGAGTGAGGGACAGTGCGTGAGAGTGAGTGTGTACGTGAGAGAGAGAGCGAGATCTCCCACCTGTACAACACGCTTGAGGGGAATCTGAACTCCCTTCCCCGTGAACCCCGATGGAGAGACAGCGAGGCAGCGTCCCGGGTTCGGCCAGCATCGCAACTTACCCCTCCCCCCTACCCGCGACAAAAGTCATAAGTCCCGGTGCGACCCGCGACCCTCGCCGGCAAAAGCCGGGAGTGAAGCTATCACCCCCCACTCAAACGGTGGTGACCGAGAGCAGCGGGTTGTAGACTCGCTTGCCATCGGCCGTCCGGGCGCCGTGGGCCAGCATCTCCTGGATGGTCATCCAGTTATCCAAGATCCTGCGGTTGCGGCGCCGCATCGTCTTCTTGTGACTCAGGGCGAGGATGCTGAGGTCGCCACGGGCCGCCTCGCCGGCCTGCTGCTCCCGCAAGCAGTCCAGCCGGCTCTGCATCATGAACTCGCGGCGCCGCCGCTGCTCGCGGGCCCGGGCGAGGTGCTGCTTGCGCTCCTCCTTGCTCCAGTAGCGGCCCATCTTCATCTCGCTGACGGCGTCGTCGTCCGTGGTCATTCCGCTGCGCTCCTCGCGTATTTTCAGCGCCCGGGCCTTCAGCAGCTTGTCCCGTACCGGCCGCTTGGCCACGTACCGGGAGCCGTCGCTCCTCACCTTCACCCTCCACTCGCTCCGGCCTTCGGACGGGAGCCGGGGGGTGCCGCCGGCCGCCGGGGGTGCAGGGAGGAGACCCTCGGGGGCAGGCCCGGGCCCGGGTCCAGGCTGGGGTTGGGTCAACTGGACGCAGCTGCGGTAGCGCTCGCCGGTGCCGGGCGAGCGATGGCGGCAGCGAGACAGGTAGGGGCTGCCCTCACCCGTCGCCTTGGCACCTTTCCTGCCCGACCTCTCCTGGTGCCGGGGCAGGCTCCTGAAGCGGGGAGGGCTAGCCAGGCCGGCCGGCGGCTCCAGGTTGAGGTTGGTGCCGGCCCCGAGGCGGCGCCACGGGCTGTCCGGGGCAGCGGCGGTGACGGCGGGGGGCAGGAGGGCGGGTTCGGCTAACAGCGGCGTGCTGCGGCAGCTCTCGCCCGTGTTGTAGGCGCTGGTGCTGTCGCGGTCCGAGCGCTCGGGCAGCTCGGTGATGTCGCATAGACCGCCCCTTCGCAGCGGGTCTCCCCCTCCGCCGTCAAAGGGCGAAGCCTCGCCGGCCAGCCACGCCTTCATGCATCGCTCCCGCAACTGCTGCATCTTCTGCGCCCGCAGCACGTTGCGGCACTTGAATTCGAGATGCCCCAGTTCCTCCTGCAGCGTGGCCGCCAGCCGGCCCACACCCTCGTTGCGGTTGACGTCCAGCGCCCGGCCGGCGGCCCGGTAGCAGAGAGCGGCGGCGTTGCCGTTCTCCAGGTGGCAGCGCAGCTCCAGCAACTCCCGGTACCGAAGGCACTCTTCCTCGGTCAGCCCCGGCAGCGACTCGGTGCTGAGGTGTAGGTCGCCGCGCCGGCGGCCGGTCAGACCATCGCCCTTGGATGGCCGCGGCCTCCGCCCACCGCCCGGCGTGCCGCTGCCCGCGGTGCTGGTGACGGTGATCGCCTGCTCGTCCGCCAGGATGTCGTGCTCCGAGCTCTCGTCGTTGCGGGTGCTCTCGTCCGTCCGGCCCACGCCACTGTCCAGCTCCTGGCTGTTGCTCAGCACGTTGCCGGGGTCGGCCGAGCCCTTCCCCTCGTCATCCTCGTCCTCGTCCTCCTCCTCTTCCTCCTCCTCCTCTTCCTCATCGACTTCCTTCTGCAAAGAGGATCAAGCCGTCAACTCTGCCCACAGAGGCGTCTCTGCTTCCAGCCCGCCGTCCCACACCCGCGCCCTCTGCTGGTCCACCCAAAACTCCCCAGTACTGCGTTCGTTCATCCACCAACTCCCTCCGACGGCCCACTACAGACATCTCCACTCTCCAACTGTCTGTCCCACTCCTCTGCTCGGCCCACAACGTCCATCTCCAATCTCCAACCCTCCATCCCACACTAAGATATCGGACCAGACTTGGGTCATTCAGTTTGCTCTGCCATTTCATCACGGCTGATTTACTGTCCTTCTCTACCTTGTTTTCCTCATAACTTTTGAATGCCCAACTTACCAAGAACCTGTCAACCTCCACTTTAAATATACTCAATTAACCATATAACAATTACAGCACGGAAACAGGCCATCTCAGCCCTTCTAGTCCGTGCCAAACTCTTACTCTCACCTAGTCCCACTGACCTGCACTCGGCCCATAACCCTCCATTCCTTTCCTGTCCATATATCTGTCCAATTTAACTTTAAATGACAACATCGAACCTGCCTCAACCACTTCTGCTGGAAGCTCGTTCCACACAGCTACCACCCTCTGAGTAAAGAAGTTCCCCCTCATGTTACCCCTAAACTTTTGCCCTTTAACTCTCAAATCAACTCCTCTTGTTTGAATCTTCCCCACTCTCAATGGAAGAAGTCTAACCATGTCAACTCTATCAATCCCCCTCATAATTTTAAATACCTCTATCAAGTCCCACCTCAACCTTCTATGCAAAGAATAAAGACCTAACTTGTTCAACCTTTCTCTGTAACTTAGGAGATGAAACCCAGGCATCATTTTAGTAAACCTCCTCTGTACTCTCTCAATTTTATTGACATCTTTCCTATAATTCAGTGACCAGAGCTGTACACAATACTCCAAATTTGGTCTTACCAATGCCTTATACAATTTCAACATTACATCCCAACTCCTATACTCAATGCTCTGATTAATAAAGGCCAGCATACCAAAAGCTTTCTTCACCACCCTATCCACATGAGATTCCACCTTCAGGGAACTATGCACCATTATTCCTAGATCCCTCTGTTCTACAGCATTCTTCAATGCCCTACCATTTACCATGTATGTCCTATTTTGATTAGTCCTACCAAAATGTAGCACCTCACATTTTTCAACATTAAACTCCATCTGCCATCTTTCAGCTCACTCTTCTAACTGTTCATACACCAACTCTCTGATGGCTCACTACAGACATCTCCACTCTCCAACTCCCCGTCCCACTCCTCTGCTCGGCCCACAACATCCGTCTCCAATCTCTAACCCTCCGTCCCACACTAAGATATAGGACATTCAGTTTGCTCTGCCATTCCATCACGGCTGATTTACTGTCCTTGTTTTCTTCATAACTTTTGAAAGGCCAACTTACCAAGAACCTATCAACCTCCACTGTAAATATACTCAATTACTTTGCCTCCACAGTTGCCTATGACAATTAATTCCACAGATTCTCCACCCTCTGGCTAAGCAAATTCCTCCTCGAATCTATTGTAAATGGACCAATTCATTATAGGAAATATCCTCTCCACGTCTACTCCATCCAAACCTTTCAATATTCGATAGGTTTCAATGAGATTCCCCATCATTCTTCCAACCCCTTCTCCAAACTAACTCCCAGTCTCCAACTTCCAACCCTCTGTCCCACACCAAACCCATCTCCCCTTGGGTCATATCCCCTTGGAAGTTATAGAGCAGGGAAGCCAATTCTTCTGCACATCCTATCCATGCCAACCAAGATTCCCTCTCCACCCTGGAGATTTGATGGGAGGTGTATAAAAGTTATGAGTGGGTATTGATATGGTAAATGAAAACGAGCTTTTTCCATGAGACAGATCAGCTAGTTGAGTGGTTTCGCAGCAACAACCTTGCTCTCAACATCAGTAAGACCAAAGAATTGATTGTGGACTTCAGAAAGGGTAAAATGAGGGAGCACACACCAATCCTCATCGGGGGATCAGAGTGGAAAGTGGAATTTCAAGTTCCTGGGTGTCAACATCTATTCTGGGCCTAAAATATCGATGCACTTACAAAGCAGATAGGACAGCGGCTGTACTTCATTGGGAGTTGAGGAAATTTAGTTTGTCACCAAAGACACTGCCAAATTTATACAAATGTACCCATGGAGAGTATTCTAACTGCCTGCATCACCATCTGGCATGGAGGGGCTGTGCATAGAATTGAAAAAAGCTGCAGAAAGTTGTAAACTCAGTCTGTTCCATCGTGGGTACTAGCCTCCCCAGCATCCAGGATATCTTCAAGGAGCAATACCTCAAAAAGGCAACATCCATCATTAAGGACCCCCATCATTCAGGACATGATCTCTTAGATTAGATGAGATCAATTTTATTGTCATTGTGCTGAGTACAGATACAAAGCCAATGAGATGCAGTTAGCACCTAACCAGAAATGCAAAGAATAGTATTTACAAAATAACTGTGAATAAAAAGTAAGTGCTACAGCACACAAATATAGAAGTACTGAGACAGTACAATATGGGTGCAATACTGCTTAGCGCTGTGATGTGAGGTTCAGCAGGGTCACAGCCTCAGGGAAGAAGCTCTTCCTGTGCCTGCTGGTGCAGGAATGGAGGCTCCTGTAGTGCCTACCAGATGGGAGGAGAGTAAAAAGTCCATGGTTAGGGTGAGATGCATCCTTGATAATGCTTTTTACCCTGCCCAGGCAGCGTTTATGGTAGATGTTCTCAATGGTGGGCAATTGGGTGCTGATAATCCACTGGGCAGTTTTCACCACTCACTGGAGTGCTTTGCAGTCTGGTACATGACAATTGCCATACCACACTGAGATACAGTTGGTGAGTATGCTCTCAATGGTACAGCGGTAAAAATCCGTCAGTATCCTGGGACAGAGGTGAGCTTTCTTGATGCTCCGCCGGAAATAAAAGTGGTGTTGCGCCTTTTTGATCAGGATGGAGGAGTTCAGGGACCAGGTGAGATCCTTGGAAATGTGGACACCAAGGAATTTGAAGCTTGATACACGCTCCACTACAGCTCTTCTCTTTGCTACCATCGGGGGGAGATACAGGAACCTGAAGACACACACTCAGCGATTCAGGAACAGCTTCTTCCCCTCTGCCATCAGATTTCTGAGTGGACATTGAACCCATGAACACTACCTCACTACTTTTTTTTCTCTTTTTGCACTACTTATCTAACCTTTTTTGATACATATCTATATACATACATTTACACACATGTACCGTAATTCACGGCTTTTATTATGCTGCATAATAAATTTCATGACATGTGCTGGGGATATTAAACTTGATTCTGATCACTGCAGTCCAACTAATATTTTTTAGTTACAACAAAATTGCTTGAAAATTCAGGAGTTGGGATGTTATGTTGAAATTGCATAAGACACTGGTGAGGTCTAATTTGGAATATTGTGTGCAGTTCTCGTCCCCTACCGACAGGAAAGATTGACAGAGTGCTGAGAAAAATTGCAAGACCCGAGTTGTAGGGAATGATTGAGTAGGTTAGAACTTTATTCCCTAGAACATAGAAGACTGAGGGGAGATTTGACAGAGGTATACAATTTTGAGGGGTGTAGATAGGGTAAATGCAAGCAGGCTTTTTCCACTGAGGTTGGATGGGACTAGATCTAGAGGTCATGGTTTAACGTCACTGGTGAGGCTTCATTTGGAGTATTGTGAACTGTTTTGGGCCCCTTATTGAAGGAAGGATGTGCTGACATTGGAGAGGAGATTCATGAGAATGATTCTGGGAATCAAAGACTTAACATATGAAGAATGTTTGATGGCTCTGGGCCTTTACTCCCTAGAATTTACTCATTAAAACCTATTGAATGTTGAAAGGCATAGATGTGGAAAGGATGTTTCCTATGATCTTACCTTGATCCAGTGTATGAGTGACCTGCTTTGAACCAGAGGTGACGGAACAGAAGTTCAACCCCAGGCCTGAAGTTGTGTAGCCCTTGGACTACATCCAGTGGGAAGGTGTTATAGGTTAGTCAGATGACCTCAAGCCAACGGGAATGAAGTGCAACATTTGAACTGATAGTAAGTGTTTAAAATAAGGAGCTTCAAGTTCAAAGGGGCAACAACTCCTAAGACTAACTGTGGCAAGGAAGAACCCCCATGCGAGGGGCCGGGAGAAGAAACGATCGATCATCTGGTCAATGAGAGAACCCCTGATTTGGTGTTATAAAGTGGGGAAGTGGTCTGAGTGAGTATTGGTACAGCGGGAACAGCAGAGTTCATGTTCTAATTGTTGGCGTGGGGTCAACATAGTTGTTGTTTGTGCAGACAATAAGGTGCAAATTTCGATTAATTAAGGTTTCCTAACCTAGTTCCGTTGATGAATGGTCAACACATCACAGCATCCAAGACATCTACAACGAGTGATGCTTCAAAAAGGCGACGTCCATCAGCAAGGCTCCCCCACCACTACCCTGGCATTTTCTCTCCTCACTGCTACCATCAGGGAGGAGCCTAAAGTCACACACTGAGTGATTCAGGAAGAGCTTCCTCCCCTCAGATTTCTGAATGGACTTTGAACCCATGAACACTACCTCCCTACCTATTTTTTTCTCTTTTTGCATTACTTATTTAATTTAACTTCTTAGAATTATATAATTATATGTATATATAATTCTCACTGTGACTTAGTTTTTGTTACTATGTTTTTGGTTGGGCGCTGGACGCTCGGAGAGATTCGGCAGGGGGGTGGGTGCCCGGCGCTCGGCCGGGGTCGATGACTTGTGCCGGCTGTCCCACTGGACTTAGTCTGGTGAGGAGGGTGTGAGGACACCCAGCAGGACTGAAAAAAACAAGACCTGACAGAGGGCGGATGAGCTCCTTGTGAGCCAACGGCCATCTTCCGTGGAAGAGATTAAAGCCTCACCACGTATCTACGAATTGTACACTGTGCACCTGGTTAGAAGAGATATGATGAACTCGGGCGCTGCACCGTGTGCCTGGACCTGCCCGAGGCCTCCGCCTAAGGAAGGGCCGAGCTCGAAGAAGCGGCCGCGGCTGGAGGCCGAGACGGCCTCGGGCTCGAGTTCAGCGGGGGCGGCGGCAGGCAGTGCAAAGGCGGCCAGCAGGGACAAACTGGAGGAGAGGCTGTACTCGGTGTTGTCACAAGATCGAAGTAGAGGGACATGCATAGCTGCCAACCCCGGATTCGGGACGGCACCCACTGACTGACTAATGGTGATGTACCACTGGCACATAACAACAAACTTCATGACATGTCAGTGATATCGAACCTAATTCTGACGGTGATCCCAATCTGATTTGGTGAGGCTAGAGGTCATAGGTTAAGAGTGAATAGTGAAATATTGAAGGGGAACCTGAGGGGGAACTCTACTATATATGATCCCAAGCCAGGCTGGACATGGAGCCAGCATGCTGTAAAAACCCAGAGCTACAGAAACACCAATAGAGGCTCGAGAGACCTCATTCTCGGGAGAAGAAGAATCTTCAAAGATGGTCCACACCTAGGGACAACTTGAGATGGCCCAGAACGGAGGACTCTGGCGAGCTGTTGTTGGTGGCCTATGCCCCAGTAGGGGTGACACAACACAACTGCGAGGGAACATGGAGGGAGTTGAGAGTGTGGAATGAACTGAGGATGGAAGTGGTGGATGTGGGTGTGGTTTGAAATTTAGGAGAATTTTGGGTAAGTAGATGGATGGGAGGGATATGGAGGGCAATGGTCCAGGTGCAGGGCAATGGGACAGGGCAAAATAGTAGTTTGGCACGGACTAGGTGGGCTGGAGAGCCTGTTTCTGAGCTTTGTGCTCTTTTCCTCCATGGCTTACCTGCCCCAATCACTTCCTCTGGCAGTTCATTCCAAATATTCACCACATAGTTACCCCTTGGCTCCCTGTTAAATCTTTCCCCTCTCACACTAAATCTACGCCCCGTATAGACTCCTGCACCCTGTAGAAAAGACTGTTACAGTCCACCTATGTCTGTCTCCCATAATTTTAAACACTTCCACTCCATCGAGCAGCTCGTCTGTAAGGCCCTTTCCTATCGAAGTACCTGCGCAAACATCTTTCTAACATAGTTGTGCTTTGCCGAGCACCTGCCAGAAAAAGCGGATCTCCCAGCGGCCACCCATTTTAATTCCACTTCCCATTCTGACATGTTCCATGGCCACCTCTACTGTTGCAATGAGGCCACACTCAGGTTGGAGGAGCAACACCGTATATTCTGCAAACAACAGGAATTCTGCAGATGCTGGAAATTCAAGCAACACACATCAAAGTTGCTGGTGAACGCAGCAGGCCAGGCAGCATCTGTAGGAAGAGGTGCAGTCGACGTTTCAGGCCGAGACCCTTCGTCAGGACCCCGTCAGTCCTGACAAAGGGTCTCGGCCTGAAACGTCGACTGCACCTCTTCCTACAGATGCTGCTTGGCCTGCTGCGTTCACCAGCAACTTTGATGTGTGTTGCCGTATATTCTGTCTGGGTAGCCCCCAACCTGATGGCATGAACATCGACTTCTCGGAAGCCCCTGTTCCCCACTTTCTCCATCCACTTTTCCCTCTCACACCTTATCTTCACCTACCCATCACCTCCCTCTGGTTCTCCTCCCCCTTTTCTTGCTTCAGTAGCCTTCTGTCCTCTCCAATCAGATTCCCCCTTCTCCAGCCCTTTATCACTTTCACCTTGCAGCTTCCTGGCTCTTTACTTCACTCCTATCCCTCTCTCGGTTTCACCTAACACCTTGTGTTTCTTCTTCCCTTCGCTCCACCTTCTAACTCTAACTCCTTTTTTCTCTCCCAGTCCTGATGACGGGTCTTGGCCCGAAACGTCAACTGTACTCTTTTCTGTAGATGCTGCCCGACCTGCTGAGTTCTTCCAGCAATTTGTGTGTGTTGCTGGGGTTTCCAGCGCCTGCAGATTTTCTCTTGTTTACAATTGTATTTGTTGATATGGCAGAGCAGAATATTGATGGGTTGAATGACCGAATTCTGCTCTTCTGGCCTTGAGAGGAACCCTGCTTTTGTCTGAACACCACAGTTCGACCTGCCTCCACCCACAGTGCTTCACTGTGGATCTTAACAAAGAAAGAATTTTTGCCTATTGGCATCCTGGGTAGGTAAGGTTGTAGAGAAGGCATTGGGTGAGCTGGTCTTCATTGGTCAGGACACCGGGTACAGGAGCTGGGATGCTATGTTGCAGTTGTATAGGATGTTGGCAAGGCCTCACTTGGAGAGTATTTTGTCCGTAACACGTTGACATATTTAAGACCATTTGGCCCATTAAATGCGTTCTGCCATTCCAGCAAGACTAATTCATTTCCCCTCTCAACCCCATTCTCCTGTCTCCTCTCTCTAAGCTTTGATGCCCTTATTAATCAAGAAGCTATCAACCTCTGCTTTAACTATACCCGATGACTTTGCCTCCACAACCATCTGTGGCAATGAATTCCACAGATTCACCACCCTCCGTCCAAAAAAATTTCTCTTTATCTCTGTTCTAAAGGTATGACCTTGTATTCTGAGGCAGTGTCCTCTGATCCTAGACTCCCCTACTTTTGGAAACATCCTCTCCACGTTCACTCCATCTAAGACTAATATGTGATAGGTTTCAATGAGATCCCTCCTCATTCTTCTAAGCTCCAGCAAATATAGGATCAGAATCAGGCATAACATCACCGGCATGTGTTGTGAAATTTATCAACCCAGCAGCAGTACATTGTAATACATGATAATATAGAAATAAGTAAATAAATAAATCGATTACAGTGAGTATATAGTTGTGTATTAAATAATTAAATTAGTGCAAAAACAGAAATGATAAAAGTGAGGTAGTGTCCAAGGGTTCAATGTCCATTTGGGAATCAGATGGGAGAGAGGAAGAAGCTGTTCCTGAATCGCCGAGTGTGTGCCTTCAGGCTTCTGTACCTCCTACCTGATGGTAACAATAAGGAGAGGGCATGCCCTGGGTGATGGGGGTCCTTACTGATGTACACCGCCTTTCTGAGGCTTTGCTCCTTGAAGATGTCTTGGATACTACAGAAGCTGGCAACCAAGATGGAACTGACTAATTTTACAACTTTCTGCAGCTTCTTTCAATCCTGTTCAGTAGCCCCCACCCCCTCCCCACTACCCATAGCAGTCAGTGATGCAGTCTGTCATCAAATCTACATGCCCAGAGTCATCAAATGCTCCTCATATGTTAACCCATTCATTCCTGGGATCATGTCCCTCCACTGGATCTTCTCCAGTTTCACCACATCCTTTCTTAGGTTTGAGGCCCAACAGAATGCAGAGGTAGGTGGAGGGAAGTAGAAAGGAATGTCAGAGGAAGGTTTTTTTTAATGCAGTGATGGGTGTACGGAATGCACTGCCCTGGGGGCAGATAAATTGGGGGCCCTTAAGGGAATCTTGGATACAAAATGGAATGATCTTGGAGTAGGTCAAAAGATTGGCTTAACATTTTGGGCTGAAGGGCTTGTATTGTTCTATAATCTATAATAATATAACATATGTTTCCGCTTCTTTCTTATCAAAAGAACCCACCAATTCCCCTCCACCAGCACCCCCTCTGTCAGGCTGAACTGGTCCTTACCCTCAACAATTTTCCTTCATTTCCTCCCACTTTCTCCAAACTCATGAGGTAGCCGTGGCCACCCGCATGCATCCTAGCCGCGCTTGCCCCTTCGTTGGCTGCGTAGGACTGTCCACATTTCCCCGGTAACACTTCCCAATTATTTCTCCGCTACAGTAGTGACTGCATTGGTGCTGCCTTATGCACCCTTGCTGAGTTTGTCAATTTCATCACCTCTGCCTCCAACTTCCACCCTGCCCTTAAACTCACTTGGTTCATTTCTGACATCTCCCTCCTCTTCCTTGATCTCTCTGTCTCCATCTCTGGAAACAAACTGTCAACCGACGTCTTTTATAAACCTACGGATTCCCACAGTTACCTTGACTATACTGCTTCCTACCCTGGCTCCTGTGAAAATGCTGTTCCCTTTTCTCAGTTCCTTTGCCTCTGCCGCATCTGTTGCCAGGCTACAGCATTCTGTCAGAGTTGGCCTTCTACTTCCCTCCCTCCAGTATTAATGCTGTCCTCACCCGCATCTCCATTTTCCGAACATTTGCGCTCATCCCATCCTTAACAGTGATAGAGCTTCTCTTATCCGTAAGACATAGGAGCAGAATTAGACCATTTGGCCCATCGAGTCTGCTCCACCATTCAATTATGGCTGATCCTTTCTCTCATCCTCAGCTCCACTCCCCAGCCTTCTCCCCATAACCTGTAATGCCACGGCCAATCAAGAACCTATCAATTTCTGCCTTAAATGCACCCAATGACCCGGCCACCATAGCTGCCTGTGGTAACAAGATCCACAAATTCGCCACCCTCCGCCTGAAGAAATTTCTCAGCATCTCCATTTTAAATGGATGTTTCCTCTATCCTGAGGCTTTGCCCTCTTGTCCTAGACCCCCGCACCATGGGAAATACCCTTTCCACATCCTCTCTGTCTAGACCTTTCAACATTCGAAGGGCCATTACCCCATGAGCCTCCACATCCAACACATCATCCTCTGCAACTTCTGCTATCTGCAAAGGGATCCTACCACTAAACATATCTTTACCTCCCCCTCCCCCTGCTATCCACAGGGATCGCCCCCTCTTGTGCATTCATCCTTTCCCCACTAATCTCCCTTCTGGCACTAAACTCTGCAGAGCACTCCAAGTCCTCTCTCACCTACCTTCAGGCCCCCAAACAGTCCTTCCAGGTGAGTCAACCATAAAACTAGTCACCATCAAACGTTCCTCGTATGATAACCCTTTCATTCCTGTGAACCTCCTCTGGACCCTCTCCAATGCCAGCAAATCTTTTCAAAGATGAGAGACCAAAACTGTTCACAATACTCAAGGTGAGGCCTCACCAGCGCCTTATAGATCCTCAGCATCACATCCCTGCTCTTGTATTTGCTAATATGGCATTTGCCTTCCTCACCACCGACTGAACCTGCAAGTTCGGGGTGTTCTGCACAAGGGCTCCCAAGTTCCTCTGTGTCTCAGATTCATGGATTTTCTGCCCGTTTAGAAAATAGTCTGCACATTTATTTCTACTACCAAGGTGCATGACCATGCATTTTCCAACATTGTATTTCATTTGCCACTTTCTTGCCCTTTCTCCTAATCTGTCCTTCTGCATCCTACCTGCTTCCTCAACACTGCCCGCCCCTCCACCAATCTTCGTATCACCTGCAAACTTGGCAACAAAGTTCCATCATCTAAATCATTTATATACAACATAAAAAGAAGTTCTGTTTTGATATTGGATCAATCTTGCTGCTACCCATGGCATATGACTTGGAGACTTTGATCACCTTAACTCTGTGTGCCCCCTGGTTCTTGACCCTTGTGCCAACTGCGCACAGTTTCCTGGCTGCAAATAAAATAGAGACAGGCCTTTCGGCCCGTTGAGTCTGTGCTGAGCATCGACCACCAATTTCCACTGGTGGCTACGTTAATCCCACAAGTTTACAGGAGGGAGGGTGATGAAGAGAGCTTGCCAGCAGATCCTTTGGCCCACCGTATCTGAGCTATCCATTATGCCATGTTAAAATAAATTCCTTCTGCCTTCACTTGATCTATATCCCTCCCAGGTACAGAGAAAATTTACAAGGATGTTGCCAGAACTGAGTTACAGGGAAAGTTTGATTAGATTAGGACTTTATTCCTTGGAGCGTAAGTGAATGAGGGGGATTTGATAGAGGTATATAGTGGGCACATGGCCAAGTGGTTAAGGCATTCGACTAGCAACCTGAAGGTCATGAGTTCGAGCCCCAGCTGAGGCAGCGTGTTGTGTCCTTGAGCAAGGCACTTAATCACACATTGCTCTGCGTCGACACTGGTGCCAAGCTGTATGGGTCCTAATGCCCTTCCCTTGGACAGCATCGGTGTCGTGGAGAGGGGAGACTTGCAGCATGGGCAACTGCTGGTCTTCCATACAACCTTGCCCAGGCCTGCGCCCTGGAGAGTGAAGAGTTTCCAGGCTCAGATCCATGATCTTGCAAGACTAACGGATGCCTTCATAATAATACAAAATTATGAGGGGTATAGATAGGGCAAAATAAAGCAGGCTTTTTCACTGAGGTTGGGTGGCACTACAACTGGAGGTCATGGGTTAAGGGTGAAAGGTGAAAGGTCTAAGGAGAACATGAGAGGGAGCTTTTTCACTCAGAGAGTGTCGAATGAGCTGCAAATGGTGGACGTGGGTTTGATTTCAACAATTAAGAGAAATTTGGATAGGTACATGGATGGGAGGGGTGTGGAGCAGGTGCAGATTGATGGGTCTAGGGAGATTAATGGGTTGGCATCGACTAGATGGACAGAAGGGCCCATTTCTGTGCTGTAGTACTCTATTCCCAGCCTGTCCAAATTGCTCTATTGTATCAGCTTCCAACACCATCTCAGGCATCCACCACTCAAGTAATGAACTTGTCCCACTCATCTTAACTTACCCACTCTCACCAGCATGGACACGTTGGGCATTTTAAGAGCACCTGACCGACTCCTGACCCCAGACGCACTGAGCTCTCACTGACAGCATTAAACCGTGTGCTCCTCCAATCTCTTCCCCCGACCACAGTCCCGGCACTCACGTGCTTTACTGGTGCAGCATTGCCGAGGCCCGGCAGCGGTTCCTCGCCCTCCTCTCGACTGGCAATTTCCATAGCTTCCCCTCGCTCTTCGATCCATCCCTCGTCCAGCTGTGGGGGCGGACAGCAGGGGAAGGGAGAAAAGTTAAGTTGCAGAAGGTTTTCTAGTATTCAGATAGACAGGGACTCAACATAGCTCTGTGCCTGGTAAGTCATGCCTAACCTATCTTTTTTTTTGTAATCTATTTTTTATTGAAGTTCATCATCAAACAAGACCTTCCATAAGATGTATTTCAGATACTGTACATATATATCATATAGTCACATAATATTTATCTGAGGTATACACTTATAGAAAGGAGAGGAAAGAAAGAACAATCGAAAGAAGAAAACTATGTACAAAGTAGAGAGTGATCTTATGCCTAACCTACCTTATAGACTTTTTCAAGGAAGTTACCAGGAAAGTTGAGAAGGCAAGTTATGGGCTTTAGCAAGGCCTCCGACAAGGTCCCACATGGGGGGGTTGGTCAAGAAGGCTTAGTTGCTTGGCATTCAGGATGAGGCAATAAATTGGATTAGACATTGGCTTTGGAGAAGAAGGTTGCTTCTCTGACTAAAAGTCTGTGACTAGTGGACTTCCACAGGCATCAGTGCTGGGTCTGTTGTTGTTTGTCATCTACATCAATGATCTGGATGCTAATGTGGTTAACTGGATCAGCAAATTTGCCGATGGCACATGTGGAGTGGACAGTGAGAAATACTATCAAAGCTTGCAGCAGGATCTGGACCAGCTGGAAAAGTGGGCTGACAAATGGCAGATGGAACTTAATGCACGCACGTGTGATGCGTTGCATTTTGGGAGCATCAACCAGGGTAGGACTTACAGAGTGAATGGTAGGGAACTGAGGAGTGTGGTAGAACACAGGGATCTACAAAAACGGCTCCATAATTTGTTGAAACGTGCGTATTACTTCAGCGGTGGGCAAATTATTAGAAAAGTGTTTTAGAGATGGTATTTATGAGCATTTGGAACAGCATTGCCTGATTGGGGATGGTTTGCGTGGCTTTGTGAGAGGCAGATCGTGCTTCAAAGCTTGAGTGAATTTTTTGAGGACGTGACAAAGCACATTGATGAAGGCAGAGCAGCGGATGTGATGTATATGGATTTTAGTCGGATATTTCATGGAAGGCTTCTTCAGAAAGTCAGGACATGGGATCCAGGGAAACATGGCTGTGTGGATTCAGAATGGCCTTGCCCACAGAAGGGAGAGGGTGGCTGCAGATGGATTTTATCCTGTCTGGAGGTCAGTGACCAGTGGTGTGGCACAGGGACCCCTGCTCTTTGTGATTTTTATAAGTTACTTGGATTAAGAGGTGGAAGGGTAGGTTAATAAGTATGTAGAGGACATGAAGATTGGTGGAGTTGTGGATAATGCAGAAGGTTTTAATGGACATCAAAAGGATCCAGAGCTGGGCTGAGAAGTGGCAGATGGAGTTCAACCCAGGAAAGTGTGAAGTGAGTCATTTTGGAAGGTCAGATTTGCAGGCAGAGTACACTGTTAATGACAGGATTCTCAGCAGTGTGGAGGAACAGAGGGGTCCTAGTCTAGAGAACTCTCAAAGTTGCTGTGCAAGCTGATACGGTGGTGATATGGTGTGTTGGTCTTCATTAGTCAGGGGACTGAGTTCAAGTAATGTTACAACCTATAAAACCCTGGTTAGATCCCACTTGGAGTATCGAGTTCAGTTCTGGTCACCTCATTATAGGAAGGACGTGGAAGATTTAGAGAGGGTGCGGAGGAGATTTACCGGGATGCTGCCTGGATTAGAGAGTATATCTTATAAAGGTAGGTTGATTGAGCTCTTTGGAGCGAAGCAGGATGAGAGGCAACTTGATAGAGATGATAGAGAGGTCCTGCCAAAGGATTTCGACCTGATTAGTGGCCAAGATCGAGTGGACAGCCAGAGACTTTTTCCCTGGACAGAAACAGCTAAGACAGGGGACATAATTTTAAGGTAATTGGAGGAGAGTCTGGGGGGATGTCAGAGATACGTAAGGGACATATAAGGAACTCGTAGATAGCCACAGGGGTGATTGAAAAATGCAGGGCTAGGTTGATTTTGTTACCTCTATCTCCGGCCTGGCTAGGAGTAAGGAGACGTTGGTACTGTCCTCTCGAGTCAAGATGGCGACTGCCTCCTCCCTGTTCTGCACCTCGACCCCGTTTATCTGCATAAATAGACAGGGGCAGCAGTCAGCTCCTCCCCCGCCCCAACCCAGCAGAGACTTCAGATCCCAGCTCACCCACGGCACGCAATGCCCCATCTACTGATCCCCGAACTGCACAGACTGCAGGAAGAAGCACTGTGTTGCTATTAGTGTGGAAGAACACACACACTGTGAACGCGAGAAGCTCTTCTCTCTACCGTTTCTGTGTGGCACGATTTGTTACTTTTATTGTGTGAGGGAGGGGGTTGGGGGTTTGTAAGATCTGATTTTTTTGGGGGGGGGTTGGTGGTTGATGTTTTCCTTTAGTTGGTGGCTATCTGGAGAAGATGAATCCTGGAGTTGTTCACCATACATACCTCGCTAATAAATGAACCTTTCAAAAGGGCCAGACCCTTGAGTTTCACCTGGCTTCATGGTTCTTGCTCTCCTGGTCATTAGATTCATAGGGTTTAAGTTCCTCGATTATGATGAGGCCATTTGAACTCAAGAAAACTCAGACAAGTGCATTTGTCTGCCCAGATTATAATATAGTTCAAGGGTGCACGTTAGCCACAAACTAAAACTCCATCACACACACCTGGGGTCAGACACAGAGTGAATTTCCATCCACACCGTCCCATCACACACTCCCGGGCTCAGACACAGAGTGAAGCTCCCTCCACACCGTCCCATCACACACTCCCGCGGTCAGACACAGAGTGAAGCTCCCTCCACACCGTCCCTCCACACACTCCCGGGGTCAGACACAGAGTGAAGCTCCCTCCCCACTGTCCCATTACACACTCCCAGCGTCAGACACAGAGTGAAGCTCCCTCCACACCGTCCCATCACACACTCCTAGGCTCAGACACAGAGTGAAGCTCCCTCCACACACTCCCGGGGTCAGACACAGAGTGAATCTCCTTCCACACCGTCCCATCACACACTCCCGGGGTCAGACACAGTGATGGGCCGTTTGTGTGCTTTCTCTTCGGGAAGTCTGTAGTATGGATTGTGGCTTGGACCCCACTGGGACCTGGACAGTGTACTGGAGGGGATTGCCTTACCTGAACGATTCGATCTCCCGTCCGTATCCGACCGTCCTTTGCCGCGATACCGTTGGGATTAATCTGCAGATGACCAGGTAACTGTGGTTAAACTAGTTCACTGATACTCTGATGTTTCAGAGAAGGGCAGTGAGGTAGTGTAGCAGTTAGTGTGATGGTATTACAGTGGCAGTGGCCTGCGTTCAATTCCCGCCACTGCCTGTAGGTTCTCCCTGTGACGACGTGGGTTTCCTCCGGGTGCCCTGGTTTCTGCCCCCTTTCCTAACTCTGGTTGCTAGGTTAATTGGTTGTGTAGGTGTAATTGGGTGGCAGAGTCAGTTGGGCAGGAAGGTCGTGTTACCATGCTGTAATAATAGTAATGGCTCCGTCTGTCTAAGTAGACAATGGATACGCCTGGCTCCGGGGCGCAGACCTGGGCGATGAATATGGAGACCCTGGGCTGCCCAGACATCAAGATCCCCCTCTCGGCCTCGTGGATGTGGTCCAAAGGAATGCGAAGCAGTACGTTTGGCATCGGCTTGGCTGCAGGAGCTGCCGGGAGGTGACGTGATACGTCATCCAGCTGCCTTAGGGGCTCCACTCCGGATTTGTGTAGGGTTTACTCCTCAGCCTTCTCTTCTCCCGAAGATACCCACAAGGCAGTGGGATCCGTGACCCTGGATAGGGGCCCATACCGGGTACTGTCAGCCGGAGCCAGCTGAGCCCAGGACTCGTGTAAGGCAGGGTCGTCACGCCCTGTAGTAGTGACATATGGAGCCACGACCCACTACCGTGCTGTATCTCTAAATAAAATAAGTAATTGTTTCTCCTCGGAGGAGCACTTTAATTGAGGCATGACAGGTGCCTGGTGTTTAGAGCATAGGACATAGAAAAGTACAGCACAGAAACTGGCCATTCGGCCCACAATGCTGTGCTGAACCAGCTAAAAAGTAAATCAAGAACACCCAAACACTGATCCCTCCTACGGACACAATATCCGTATCCTCCATTTGTCTATCCAAACATCCCTTAGGAGCCTGTAATGTATTTGCCTCTACCCCCATACCAGGCAGTGCACTCCAGGCATCCACCACTCTGAATAAAATACGTACCCCTCACACCCCCCTTGAACCTACCCCCTCTCACCTTCAATGCCTGCCCTCTGGTGTTAGACATTTCAACCCTGGGAAAGAGATACTTCCTGTCCGCTCTATCTATGCCTCTCATAATCTTCTAAACCTCTCTGTCAGATGTCCCCTCAGTCTGTGGTGCTCCAGAGAAAACAAACCAAGTTTGTCCAGCCTCTTGTGACAGCACATGCCCTTTAAACCAGTCAGCGTTCTGGTAAACCTCTTCTACACCATCTTTAAAGCCACAACGCCCTTCTGAAAGTGAGGTTACCAGAACTGTATTCAGTACCCTGGATGTGGCCCAATGTGTTGGCACGTGGCCAAGTGGTTAAGGCGTCAGTCTAGTGATCTGAAGGTCGCTAGTTCGAGCCTCAGCTGAGGCAGCGTGTTGTGTCCTTGAGCAAGGCACTTAACCACACAGTGCTCTGTGACGACACTGGTGCCAATCTGTATCGGCCCTAGTGCCCTTCCCTTGGACAACATCGGTGGTGTGGAGAGGGGAGACTTGCAGCATGAGCAACTGCCGGTCTTCCATACAGCCTTGCCCAGGCCTGCGCCCTGGAAACCTTCCAAGGCGCAAATCCATGTCTCATGAGACTGACGGATGCCTATAAAGAATATACTCAGCCACTCAGCCCATCGAGTCAGCCCAAACAGTACAGCACAGGATTCCTCCCACAATGTTGTGCCAAAGCAAATGATGAGCTGACCACAACCAATCCTGCATGTTTCCCTTCCCACTGTACCCACCCCCCCCGAAGGCTCCCAAAGAGTCTGCTTCCTCCGGAATTCCCACCCAGTCTGTAAAGAGTTTGTACATTCTCCCTGTGAGCCTTTGGATGCTCTGGTTCCCTCCCACATTCCAAAGATGTATAGGTTAGGGTCAGTAAGTTGTGGGTATGGTATGCTGGGGCCAGAGAGAACGTGACACTTACATCCCCCCCACCCCCCCACCCCAGCAGATCCTCGAACTGTGCTGGTCATTAACACAAACAATATATGCCATTTCAGTCATGATGAAGGCTCTCGGCCCGAAACATCAACTGTACTCCTTTTCCACAGGTGCTGCCTGGCCTACTGAGTTCCTCCAGCATTTTGTGTGTGTTGCTTGAATTTCCAGCATCTGCAGATTGTCTCTTGTTCGTGATGGTATTTCACGCTATGTTTCGATGCCTCTAACAACGTGACAGAGCCCGGGATTGGGACTGAATACAGGTCGCTGGTGAAATGAGGTGTGGCCATCTGGGACATTTATTACAGAGATGAGGAGGAATTTCTTTATCCTGGGGGTGGTAAATCTGTGGAATTCATTGCCACAGATGGCTGTGGAGGCCAAGTCATTGGGTTTATTTACAGTGGAGGTTGATAGATTGTTGATTAGTAAGAGTGCTAAAGATTACGGGGAGAAGGCAGGAGAATGGGGTTGAGAGGGATAATAAATCAGCCATGATGGAATGGTGGAGCAGACTTGATGGTGTATTTCAGCTCCTTATCTATCACTTCCCAGATGTTTACTTCATTCCCATCACTTCACTGATCATCTCCAGCACTGTACACCTTCCCCTCCCCCATCTTCTTATTCGCTGTACAATACGGCCTCCACAGTGAGTGTCTGCCCCCGGACTGAGGGGGAGGGGCAAGGCGAAACACCTTTATACAGGACTCTGTGGGAGGAGCCACAGGGGCAGTCAGCAGAGGGGTGTGTCCAGACAGGCAACCGAGTTACAACATATATACATGGTTTACCACATTGAGTCAGTGGTGAGGAAGGCAAATACAATGTTAGCATTCATCTTGAGAGGACTAGAATATAAAAACAAGGATGTAATGCTGAGGCTTTATACACAACATTGGTCAGGGCACACTGATATTATTGTGAGCAGTTTTAGAGTCAGAATCAGGTTTATTATTACCAGCACGTGACGTGAAATTTGTTAACTTAGCAGCAACAGTTCAATGCAATACGTAATATAGAAAAGAAAAAAAATAAAAATAAGAATAATATTAAATAATTAAGTCAATCAATTATATTATACGTATATTGAATAGATTTAAAAACATGCAGAATACTGTATATTAAAAGAAGTGAGGTAGTGTCCAAGGGTTCAGTGTCCATTTTGGAATCGGATGGCAGAGGGGAAGAAGCTGTTCCTGAATCGCTGAGTGTGTGCCTTCAGGCTCCTGTACCTCCTACCTGATGGTAACAGTGAGAAAAGGGCATGCCCTGGGTGCTGGAGGTCCTTAATAATGAACGCTGCCTTTCTGAGGCACTGCTCCCTGAAGATGTCCTGGGTAATTTGTAGTTTAGTACCCAAGATGGAGCTGACTAGATTTACAATCCTCTGCAGCTTCTTTCGGTTCTGTGCAGCAGCCAGCCCCCACCCACCCATACCAGACAGTGATGTAGCCTGTCAGAATGCTCTCCATGGAACATCTATAGAAGTTTTTGAGTGTACTTGTTGACATGCCAAAATCCCTTATCTAAGAAGGCATGTGCTGGCATTGGGAAGGGTGCAGAGGAGATTCACCAGGATGATCCCAGGAATGAAAGGGTTAACGTAAGAGACGCATTTGTTGGGTCCAGGCCTGTCCTCACCGGAGTTTTGAAGAATGTGGGGGTGGGGGGTGGTGAATCTCACTGAAACCTATGAAATAGTGGAAGGCCCAAACAGAGTGGACATGGAGAGGATAGAGGATTGTTTCCTGTAGTGGGATTCTGGGATCAGAGGGCACAGCCTCAGAATAGAGGGATGTCCCTTTAGAACAAAGATGAGAAGGAATTTCTTTAGCCAGAATTCTTTGCCACAGATGGCTATGGAGACCAAGTCATGGGATATATTTACTGCGGAAGCCGATGGGTTCTGGATTAGTTGGGTTGTCAAAGGCAGGAGAATGGAGTTGACGGGGATAATAACTCAGCCATGATGGGACTCAATAGGCCAATTAGCCTAATTTGCTCCCTATGCCTTGTGGTCTAACAACCCACCCCTCCCTCTTTCACTGCCCCCTCCTTCTCCCTGTGCAGTAGACGGAACAGAAAACCCTGCAGGGAGTGGTTGATGCAGCCCAGCCCATCACGGGGAAAGCTCGCCGCAGCACTGACCCCTGCCACGGGGAAGCAGTGTCCATTATCAAGGACCACCTCCCCCCAACCCCCCCCCCCCCCCACCATCCAGCCCAGGCTCTCTTCTTGTTGCTTCCGTCGGGCAGGAGGTACAGGAGCCTTAGGTCCCACACAGCCAGGTTCAGGAACAATTGCCCTCAACCATCACAGCGACCGGCGTGGATAACTTCTCTCACCTCAAATCTGAACTGATCCCACAACCTACAGACTCACTTTCAAGAACTCTACAATCCATGTTCTCAGTATTTACTTTTTATTTGCACAGATAAATTGATAATAATTTTATTTTGACTTTGAAGATGTGGGTGCATCTTAATCCCATTTCCCAGCGCGTGGCCCATACCCTCTAAACCTTCCCAATCCTGCACCCATTGCGGCACAGCTCGCAATGTTGTGCCAGACTTCTCACCTACACTAAGATCAATCTAACCCCTCCCTCCCCTCCCACACAGGGGCGGTGGTGGAGGTAGATACATTAGGGACATTTAAGAAACTGTCAGACAGACATGATCAGCAACCCGGGTTTAATTCCCGCTGGTGTCGGTAAGGAGTTTGTACATTCTCCCCGTGACTGTGGGTTTCCTCCGGGTGCTCCAGTTTCCTCCCACAGTCCAAAGTTGGTGGGTTAATTGGCCATTCTAAATTGTCCTGTCATTAGGTTAGGGTTAAATTGGGGTTTGACAGGGGTGACAAAGGGTCTGGGCCCGAAACGTTGACCGTGCCTCTTCCTAGAGATGCTGCCTGGCTGCTGTGTTCACCAGCAACTTTTATGTGTGTCGTTTGATGGGAGTTGCTTGGTGATGTGGCTTGATAGGCGGGAAGGGACTACTTCTCGAAGTATCACTGAAATAAAATAAGTTTCTCCTCCCTTACCTTGCCCTGACAAGTAATTTTGAATTCCCCAACCTTGGGAAAAAGACAATGACCTTATCTGTACCTTTTATAATTTCATAAATTTCTGTGAGGTCACTCTTATTTTCCTGTGCTTCAGGGAAATGGTGGTCACTGGTTTGAGATGGTGCCAGCGAAGCACAGTGATGACGCGCTGGCAGTCAACACAACAACTTTACTGATCACACATATTTCTCGAAAACAGATCACTGCAATCCACAGTCTGCAGCTTTCGGAGTCTAGCTTCTGAACCGCCTGTACGACCTGGCATTTTTACAGTGTGAACTGAAGTCTCAAAGTTGCAGGACGGTCGTGCACGGGCTGAATCGAGGCAGCAGGTCCCGGATCCAAGAATAGGGAAGGAGCTAACGTTTGGCTGCTGGAGCAGACTTGGAGGCGGTTTGAAGCAGCAGAATCGAGGCAAGGCAGTGGGGCCTGAGTTCAAGAGCGAGGAACAAGCCAACATTTGAGTGGGAAAAGTCAGGTATGGGCTGAATCGAGGTGGTGGCAGGGCTGGGTCCTAGAGCGAGGCACAATCTGCGGGCTAGATTGAAAAGGTTAGGATGTCAGGGCCAGGGGTGCGAGACGGGCCGGTGTTCAGCTCACTGATCCGTAAGGTTTACTCGTCTCTGTGCTGAACTGAGGCTGTGTCCTGCGAATAACAGGCTCGTGGGCTGGTTGCAGTGATGACTGGCCTTGTGGCGGTAGACTCACTTATGTTCTGAATGTTATTTGCTTACTTTTATTGTTTGTGCAATTTGTTTTTCCTCTCTGCAAATTGGGTCTTTGATGGTCTTTTTTTTAACGGGTTCGATTGGATTTCTTTGTTTTGTGTCTGCCAGTAAGGATAAGAATCTCAAGGTTGTATAAAGTATACCTGCTTTGACAATAATATACTTTAAAGATCCAGTCTGTAACATAAAGATATTAAGGGGAATAGATAGAATGGACAGCCAGCGCCTCTTCCCCAGGGCACCACTGCTCAGTACAAGAGGACATGGCTTTAAGGAAAGGAGTGGGAAGTTCAGGGGAGATATTAGAGGAGGGTGTTTTACTCAAAGTGGTTGGTGCGTGGAATGCACTGCCTGAGTCGGTGGTGGAGGCAGATACACTAGCGAAATTTAAGAGACTACTAGACAGGTATATGGAGGATTTTAAGGTGGAGGGTGATATAAGAGGCAAGGTTTAAGGGTCAGCACAACATTGTGGGCTAGAGGGCCTGTACTGTGCTGTACTGTTCTATGTTCTATGTCCTGCCAAAATGTAACTTCCATTTGCCATTCCTTGGCCCACCTACTCACGATCTCAGCCCGAAGCATCAATTGTTTATTCCCTTCCATAGACGCTGCTGAGTTCCTCTAGCACTGTGTGTGTGTGTGTGTGTGTGTGTGTGTGTGTGTGTGTTGCTCAAGATCTCACTGCAAGAGACCTCCCTCCTCATGGTGACCAATGTCCCCCACCACCAGGTTCAGAAACCCCTCAACTATTAGTCTCCTGACCAGAGAGGGTAACTTCAATTGCCCCAACACTGAATTGATTCCACAACCTATGGATTCACTTTCAAAGACCCTACAATTCTTGCTCTCTGTAGTAATTATTTAGTTAGTTATTATTATTTTGTTCTTTTTATATTTGCATAATTTGCAGTGGCTGTTTGTCCATTTTTGATTCTATTGTGTTTTTTTTTGTATTTACTAAAATGCCCACAGGAAAATGAATCTCAGGGTTGTATATGATGACATATAAAAGGCATCCGTCAGTCTTGCGAGACCATGGATCTGAGCCTGGAAAGTCTTCACTCTCCAGGGTGCAGGCCTGGGGCAAGGTTGTATGGAAGACCGGCAGTTGCCCATGCTGCAAGTCTCCCCTCTCCACGACACCGATGTTGTCCAAGGGAAGGGCAAGGGCCGATACAGCTTGGCACCAGTGTCATCGCAGAGCAATGTGTGGTTAAGTGCCTTGCTCAAGGACACAACACGCTGCCTCAGCCAAGGCTCGAACTCACAACCTTCAGGTCGCTAGTCGAATGCCTTAACCACTTGGCCACATGCCCACAGGTTGACATGTATGTACTTTGATAATAAATTTACTTTGAACTTTTGATTTCAGAGCAAGAGTGCGGGAGTGTAATGGCTGGCGTGACACTAGTGACGGCATTCAGTTCCCGCCACTGTCTGTACACTCTTCCCGTGACTACTTGGAGGAGGCTCCAGTGTTCGCCCATATTCCGGTTTATTTATTATGCGCGTACGCACAATGAAATGCGCCATCTGTGTTAACCAGCGGTGTGCTGGGGGCAGCCGACAAGTGTCGCTGCACGTCCCGGCCCCTAGGCAGCATACCCACAATGCTCGGCAGAACAGCGCACAACACAACAAGCAACAATGGCAACAGAAAGCCCCCGTGATTACAGGGGCGTGATTGGGCGGCACGGGCTTACAGGGCCGGAAGGGTATCTCTAAATAAATAACGTGGATGCTCCTGAAAGCATGCCCCCCCCCATGCTCAAGGACAGCTTTTAACCCACTGTCATAAAGTCATGAAGGCATTAAATGGTTCCCTAGTACGATACGATGGATTCTTGATGTAACAATCTACCTCATTATGATCTTCTCTGCCTGCACCACTAACAATTTATTCTGCATTCAGATTTATCCTGTTCTACTTCAACTGTGATCTCATTTCGTCCCCACCTATCAGAGTTATTGCCTCAAGCAGAGTGTATCTCCTTCGCAGAATCAGCTTTATTACCACTGACAGATGTCATGAAATCTGTTGCTGCGCGGCAGCAGTACAAGGCTAAAAAAGTTACAATAAGGATTTATTTTTATGTGAATAAATAGTGAGATGATGTTCATAAGTCTGATGGTGGAGGGGAAGAAGCTGTCGTTAAAACATTGAGTGTGGGTCTTCAGGCTTCTGTACCTCCTCCCTGATGGTGGTAATGAGAAAGAGGGCATGTTCTGGCTGGTGAGGGACTTCATGATGGATGCCGCCTTCTTGAGAAATCACATGTAGAAGAAGCCCTTGATGGTGGGGAGGGTTGGGCCTGCGATGGAGCTGGGCTGAGACTACAACTGTCCATGGCCTTTTCTGATCCTGTGCATTGGAGCCCCCATAGCCGATGCAACCAGTCAGAATGCACCAAAGATCACCACCATCTGGGCCATGCCATCTGTACCTCCTGCTCCCCTTGGACAGGAGGTACCGAAGTCTGAAGTCCACACCACCAGGTTTGGGAACAGCTACTTCCCTTCAACCATTTGGTTCTTGAACCAACCTGCAGAACCCTATCACTGCAACACTTTGCACCTCAGTGGTTTCTTTTTCTTCATTCTAATTGATGGAAGAAGATGGCGGCGCGATGACATCGCGCGCGGCCTCTCCGGTGATGAATATCTGTTATCTGTCAAGTAGGGGATCGTGCACAATCCTGATTTGATGGAGGCAGACGTGAGCGCATAGCGGAACATCTGGAAAAATTCTGAAATGTCTGCTTTGCTACCGCTGCTACTGTGTGGTAACCGGAATCTCTGGAGCTGAAGGCCTCAAAATCCCCAGCTTTGCGTGTTTCAGCGGCCAGGGAGAGGTCGAAGGCGCTCGGGAAGCTGTATCGGAGAGGTTTGTCGGAAGCTCGAAGTTTTCGGACGGATGGACTCAGAGTCGGCAGCTTCCAAGGTATCGGCAAGTTGACGGTGCCTGGAGGTTTATGGCAGGGAGTTTCTCCCTTTTGCCGCCTGCTATCAGGGACTCGGGAGTTGATCGACTCGGGGACTTTGAGACTGTTTTTTTACTGTGCCCATGGCCTGTTCTTCATCAAATTATGGTATTGCTTTGCACTGCTGTGACTATATGGTATAATTATGTGGTTTTGTCAGTGTTAGTCTTTGGTCTGTCTTGTTTTCTGTGATATCACGCCGGAGAAACATTGTATCATTTCTTAATGCATGTATGCATTTCTAAATGACAATAAAAGAGGACTGAGCGTTCTCATAATCTAATACAGTGCTCTTTTGTGTAAAAATTGTGTATAAATCACCTTACTGCTTTTCTTGTGAGTTCTGCTGTCATCAATCATGAATAGCATAATATAACTGGGCCCAGAACACACACACTCTTACAACTGAAAGATACTTTATTTTACTCACGCACAAGGAGAACAGTGTTGCCCCTGTCACATATAAACTGTTCTGAAGTCAGGACAGGAAACTACTATTTTTATGCAGAATATGCCGATCAGTTATGGATATTGACTACTAGGTAAATTGGATATGTGTGAATTACTTCCCTGCAAGATCAATTGCCAATCAGAGAAGTGTTAAAACTTGAAGCTGATGACCAATGATATTTTTAAGTTAGTAAAGCAATTGTCCTTGGTTATGTTTCACATTCTTCCATTATTCATATCTCGTCTGTCTCTGGCACCCCCTATTGTGTAAAGGCATACTATATTTTAGAAAGACCTTTCTAAAAAAGTCTCGCTACAGAAGCCTCGTGCATCTTCAGTGCATACTGTGCAGTCAGCCCAGCCTATCTCATTTGTAATAATCCGACGTGTCTCTGGTGGTCACACCTGACTACAACAGCCATAGGCTATCCTTGCCTGGATATTGTCTTTAACCCTCGCCTTACTGCAACTTCCTCAATGCTATGTGCTGTGATCCTGCTGCAAATAAGTTTTTCCGTTGCACCTGTGCAGACGTGTCCTCTAAGAGGGCTGCTGAGGGCCACTACCTTGTCGTGGGGTTTGGAGGCTTGCACGTCCCAATAACCCAGAGAGCTACGCTGGCTGGAGTCAGGGCTTTATGCTTTTGCTCTTGGTCACCCATGCCAAACAGGTCAAAGGGTGGAGGCCAGACTAAGTGGTCCACTGGTCCACCAGGTTTGCGGGTTCGTCTCAGGGCTAACAATCTTAAGTTGTCAAAACCGTTACAGAACCAGCAATGAAGATTCCTTCTCTGTGGCCAAGGACAGACTGAGGAGGAGGAACTCCATTGCTGCCCTAAGCACCAGTGGCGTAATTAATTGTGCAGACTTGTATATATGGCAATAAGTTCAACTTTGACATCACCTTCATCCCATTGCTTATTAGGAATTTTGTAAAAAGTGTTCAAAGTCTCTGCTTCCACCATCCATCGTGGTAGGTAGTCTTCAAGATTTACAAAAAAGTAATTGCACCTCACCTTTGATTTAGATATGTGAGGCTTAAATCATGGAGCATGGATAGGAGAGATGGCATAGGACACAAACTCCTCACTCCCACCCTTGTCTGGACCTCATAGATTTCAACCAAGTCCCCTCTCAAGCAACTTTTGCCAGAAAAGGTAGAATCTCCTGGTGACCAGCCATTCCCATTGCAACGTCTGTCAATGGTCTCCACTACTGAGGGGATCTGATTGAAACATATAAGATGATTAAGGGATTGGACACGCTAGGGGCAGGAAACATGTTCCCGATGTTGGGGGAGTCCAGAACCAGAGGCCACAGTTTAAGAATAAGGGGTAGGACATTTAGAACGGAGTTGAGGAAAAACTTTTTCAACCAGAGAGTGGTGGATCTGTGGAATGCTCTGCCTCAGAAGGCAGTGGAGGCCAATTCTCTGGATGCTTTCAAGAAAGAGTTAGATAGAGCTCTTAAATACAGCGGAGTCAAGGGATATGGGGAGAAGGCAGGAACGGGGTACTGATTGTGGATGTTTAGCCATGATCACAGTGAATGGCAGTGCTGGCTTGAAGGGCCGAATGGCCTACTCCTGCACCTATTGTCTATGTCTGTCTTTTTCCATTCCCCATTCTTACCCTTTCTCTCTCCTCACCTGTCCATCAGTTCCCTCTGGTTCTCCTCCTCTTCCCCAGAACATTGACTGTCCATTCCCCTCTATAGATTCTGTTGAGTTCTCCTGACCTGTTGAGTTCCTCCAGCATTATGTATGTGTTGTCCAAGTCACCTCCCTTCCGGTAAGACAGCAGTGGGTCACTGTCTTTTTTAAATGTAAATTTTACAATCACAACACCCTGCTGTACATTGAGAACTTAAAAGTACTGCAGGTCTTCCCCATCAGCTAATTGCTTGTTGGCAGAGAAAGTGAAGGAGGTGGACTTAGTGTGGACATGTTATTGCTTGTGATGGAGAGACATCAGTGCATGAAGGTGGTGTGCAGTCCAATAGTGAGTGATCATCTTGTAAACCTATTGGATATTGGTGGTGTGGACTACTGCATGTCCAGTTCACTGGTTTATTGGCAAATGGCAGGGGAGGTTGTAGCGTGGACTAGGCCTCAAGCTGCGGTGTTGCCTGTTTGCAGCTGCCCTGAAGGAGGTGTTGGAGTCAGGCACTCCACCAGAGTGCTGGAGGTAGTGATGTGCGATGTCCATACTGGAGTCAGTGCTGCCCCCCAGTGTTTGCTTGGGGGAAAACAAGCTGGATTGAGTTTGACTGCAGACTGCTGTAATATTCATAGACTCAGGGACTTGGACTATATATAAGTTTTTATGTGACTATACTTTACTGCTGTGGGCATGTGGTCAAGTGGTTAAGGCATTGGACTAGCGACCTGAAGGTCGTGAGTTTGAGCCCCAGCCGAGGGAACATGTTGTGTCCTTGAGCAAGGCACTTAATCACAGATTGCTCTGCGACGACACTGGTGCCAAGCTGTATGGGTCCTAATGCCCTTCCCTTGGACAACATCGGTGTCATGAAGAGGGGAGACTTGCAGCATGGGCAACTGCTGGTCTTCCATACAACTTTGCCCAGGCCTGCGCCCTGGAGAGTGAAGACCTTCCAGGAACAGATCCATGGTCTCACAAGACTAATGGATACCATCTTTCACTTTACTGCCATTTTATATGTGCCTTCTGCTGTTGCTGGGCACATGGCCAAGTGGTTAAGGCGTTCGTCTAGTGATCTGAAGGTCACTAGTTCGAGCCTCAGCTGTGGCTGCGTGTTTGTGTCCTTGAGCAAGGCACTTAATCACACATTGCTCTCATGTCTGTGCGAGGAATGGCGCCCCACACAGACTTCCAATCTGCACCTTGTAAGGCATGAAAATGCCCGACGCAGGCCTCTCATGGTCTGAGTCGATGTTCCCCTCTGCTCTGTATGACTGTTGGTACAGGTTGAGTACTCCATATCAGAAAATCCAAAATCTGAAATTTTTTTTTGAGGGCTGACTTGACTTCACAAATGGAAAATTCCACAAGGCGTGAGGAAGTTTCCAAGGTGATGTACAGGTTCCTGCAGCTCAGACAGTTCTGAGAAGTGACCTGACATATGTAACGAACAGAAGTTAATGAAACATAGAATAACCCTGCATTAAGTGAAAAATGAAGATCCCAATCGTGTGTCGTCAGCATTGGAGTGAACATATGCCACTTAAAGGTATACTGATCATGAAACATGCAAAGATCTATCACGATGAAATGAAAATTGAAGTTAATTGTGAATATTCAGCAGGCTGGTTGCAGAAATTTAAGAAAAGGCATGGCATTAAATTTTTAAAGATCCATGGTGATAAAGCATCTGCTGATCATGAAGCAGGCAGAGAAATTCATCGATGAGTTTGCGAAGATTGTCGCTGATGAAAATCTAATACGTTGAATATCAGTACATATTTGTGATGAACAAGTGTAACTGTGCTTACTGCTCAGAGTTGGAAATGGCAGTGATCTCAAGCTAGTTCATTATATATTCTAAAATCCAAAAAACCCAAAACACTTTCAGCCCCAAGCATTTCTGCTGTGTTTTGCACCTTGGCCCCAGAGTAATACCGTTTTATTTGGCTGTATTCATGGGTATTCATGTATGGTTGAATGACAATTAAACTTGAACTCTCTCTCTCTCTCTCACCTTTAAAGAATTAAAGATGAATTTGTCACATGTACATCAAAATGAAATGAAATGTGTCATTTGCATCAAATCAAATCAGCGAAGATTGTGCAAGTGTCGTCACACTTCTGGCGGCAATATGGCATGCCAACAACTCTCTAACCCTAACCCGTGGGTGGAAACCGGAGCACCTGGAGGAAACACACGTGGTCACGGAGAGAGAGTAGAAACTCCTTGCAGACAGCAGTGAGATCAAACTCCTATCAGTGGCAGCTGGCTCCGAGGCTTACCGCTGTGCTACACTCCAGACTGCCTGCATCAGATAGCAAGGATGAGTTTGCCAGTTCTGAATTCTACAGTTTGGCCCAGGACATCACAGGTAAAGCCCCCCCAACCGCTGAGCACATCTACAGGAAACACTGTCGTAGGAAAGTGATCATCAGAGACCCCTACCACCCAGGCCAGGCTCTCTTCTCGCTGCTGCCATCAGCTGAAAGTACAGGAGCCTCAGGACTCGCACCAGCAGGTTCAAGAACAGTGACTACCCCTCAACTATCTGGCTTTTGAATAAACTACACTCAGTTTACCCCATTGTTGAAGTGTTCCTATATCCAATGATTTCACTTTAAGGACGCTTTACCTTGTTATTTCATGTTGTCGTTATTTATTGCTATTTATTTATATTTGCATTTGCAGAGTTTGTTGTCTTCTGCACTCTGGTTGATCTTTCATTGATCCTGTTATAGTTACTATTCTATAGATTTGCTGAGTATGCCCACAGGAAGTTGAATCTCAGGGTTGTCTATGGTGACATGTATGTATTTTGATAATAACAGTTACTTTGACCTGTACTTGCAGTTGGAGTTGCCTAGATCCCTCCTCTCAGTGCCTAGGTGAACGCAACTCAAAGCAGTCACAGACACAGTCTGCCAACAAGCGGTAAAGCAGATGAATATTTTCCTTCTAGCGTTGGCATGGTGACAGTCACAGTCTGAGGGGGAGGTGATTGGAGTCTCATGCATGACCTCCCTCTGGGTGGGGAAGGTACGTTGGGGGGGGGTTGTTGGCCGGGGATGAGCAGGGGGCCAGATACAGAGACAAAAAGACTCACAATTGCACTGACACGTACATATCAGCACTCACACAGATACAAGTAGAAAACAGAACATTATTTTAATTTATTTAGAGAAACAGCACGGAACAGCTCCTTCCAGCACATTGAGTCAGCAACCCACCGATTCAACCCTAGCCTAATCACAGGGCAATTTACAATGACCAGTTAGCCTACCAACCAGTATGTCTTTGGTGGGAGGGAACCGGGTCACCCGGAGAAGACCCAAGCGTGTCAGGGGGTGGACGTACAAAGGCCTTACAGAGGACACTGGGTTTGAACTCTGAACTCTGATGCCCTGAGTTGTTAGAGTGTCGCGCTAACCATGGTGCGCTGTGTTTGGCACAGTACAGGCCCTTTGATCTCTTAAACTTACTCTAAGATCCATCTAACCCTTCCCTCTCATTTTTCTATCATCCATGTGGCAATCTAAGAGTTTAATTAATGTTCACGTGCATTCTCACACAGATAGACAAGTACACATTCGCACTTACACACATCCACTCTCAAACATTGTAACGCATACAAATACTCAAAGCCACACACATCCACTCTCAAACACATGCATATGAACGAGTCCACATGCAGACAGTCTCGTTTATGCACACAAAACAAATATAAACCACATGCAGTCACAGTTTGATCGAGGGACGACTGCACAGGTGCGTGGATGTCAGCGAGTTAGACCAGCTCGAAGAGTTTAAAAGGAGACAGCTTTATAAAGCGGGCGACAGAGTAGAGGTGGACTGAGTAGGAGGGCTTTGGCTCAACGGGGCTTCTGCGATAACCGGTCGAGGCGAAGTAGGTTACCTGTGAGGAATAGAAACAGGAAGTCTGTCTGTGAGACTGGTGTTCTGTACTTGGTGTCAGATGTGGGAAGTCCGGGAGACTCCCAGCCTCCTGGATGGCCACATTTGCGCCAGGCGTCAAGCTGCAGCTCCTTAGGGAACTGGAGGTGCAGCTCGATGACCTTCATCTGGTCAGGGGGAGTAAGGAGGTGATAGAGAGGAGCTATAGGCAAGTAGTCACACCGGGGCCTTGGGAGACAGATAAGTGGGTACCAGTCAGGAGAGGGAAGGGCAAGAGTCAGATACTAGCCATGATGAGGCTAAACTCAGGTTGGAGGAGCAACACCTCATATACCGCCTAGGTAGTCTCCAGCCCCTTGGTATGAACATAGAATTTTCCAACTTCCAGTAATTCCCTTCCCCCCCTTCCTCTATCCCTATTTCACTCTACCCCCTCCCCCAGCTCCCTCATGGTTCCGCCTCCTTTTTCTACTACCCATTGTTTTCAGGGCTATGACGTCAATGCTTCCCCTCCCCCATCCCTTTGTCTTTCAAATTACTGGTCTTTCAACTGAAGCTACAAGCATTCTTCAAATCCTTCCCCATCTTTCATTCTTCAGTCCTGACGAAGGGTTCTGGCCCGAAACGTCAACTCATCGTTTCTAACTGGTGCTACCCGACCTGCTGAGTTCATCCAGCGTACTGAAAGTGTTGCTTTGATCACAGCATCTGCAGATTATTTTGTGTTTACTAGCGAGTACCCCTGTGGCTGTCCCCCTTAACAATAGGTACTCCTGTTTGAGTACTGTTGGGGGGTGGGAATCAGCCTACCAGGGGAAGAAGCAACAGTGGCCGTGCCACTGGCACAGAGTCTGGCCCCGTGGCTCAGAAGGGTAGGGAAAGGAAGAGGATAGCAGCAGTAATAGGGGACTCTATAGTTAGGGGGTCAGACAAGCGATTCTGGATGCAGGGAAGAAACACGGATGGGAAGTGCCAGGGTACGGGATGTTTCTGATCGCGTCCACGATCTCCTGAAGAGGGAAGGTGAACAGCCAGAGGCCGTGGTAAATATTGGTACCAACGACAAGTTAGGAAAAGGGAGGAGGTCCTGAAAACAGACTACAGGGAGTTACAAAGGAAATTGAGAAGCAGGACCTCAAAGGTAGTCATCTCGGGATTACTGCCTGTGCCACGCAACAGTGAGTATAGAAATAGAGTGAGGTTGAGGATAAATGCATGGCTGAGGGACTGGAGCAGGGGGCAGGGATTCAGATTTCTGGATCATTGGGTCCTCTTCTGGGTCAGGTGTGACCTGTACAAAAAGGACGGGTTGCACTTGAAGCCGAGGGGGACCAATATCCTGGCGGGGAGGTTTGCTAAGGCTATTGGGAAGAGTTTAAACTAGAATTGGGGGGTGGGAACTGAGCCGAAGAGACAGAGGAAGGGGCTGTAGACTCACAAATAGAGAAAGTTTGGATACAGTGCAAGAGGGAGGATAGGCAGGTGATAGAGAAGGGATGCGTTCAGACTGATGGTTTGAGATGTGTCTATTTTAATGCCAGAAGCAGCATGAACAAAGTGGATGAGCTTAGAGTATGGATCAGTACTTGGAGCTATGATGTTGTGGCCATTACAGAGACTTGGATGACTCAGGGGCAGGAATGGTTACTTAGAGTGCCAGGCTTTAGATGTTTCAGAAAGGATGGGGAGGGAGGCAAAAGAGGTGGGGGCGTGGCACTGCTGATCAGAGATAGTGTCAAAGCTGCAGAAAAGGAAGAAGTCATGGAGGGATTGTCTACCGAGTCTCTGTGGGTGGAAGTTAGAAACAGGAAGGGGTCAATAACTCTACTGGGTGTTTTTTTATAGATCACCCAATAGTAACAGGGACATTGAGGAGCAGATAGGGAGACAGATTCTGGAACGGTGTAATAATAACAGGGTTATCATGGTGGGAGATTTTAATTTCCCATATATTAATTGGCATCTCCCTGGAGCAAGGGGTTTAGATGGGGTGGAGTTTGTTAGGTGTGCTCTATAGCTATTTGAAAGTTAAGGAGTTGTCACTGTTCCCCAACTGTTCACCCACTGAAACGGCAGTCAACTGGCCAGGCTCATTACCCAACACCAGGTCCAGTATGGTCCCTCATGTTGGACTATCTACATAGAAACATAGAAAACCTACAGCACAATACAGGCCCTTTGGCCCACAATGCTGTGCCGAACATGTACTTTAGAAATTACCTAGGGTTACCCATAGCCCTCTATTTTTCTAAGCTCCATGTACCCATCCAGGAGTGCCTTAAAAGACCCTATCGTATCTGCCTCCACCACTGTCGCCGGCCCATTCCACACACTCACCACTCTGCGTAAAAAACTTACCCTGACATCTCCACTTCCAAGCACCTTAAGACTGTGCCCTCTCAGGTTGGCCATTTCACCCCTGGGAACAAGCTTCTGACTATCCACATGAAATCAGGTTATTGATTTAAGAAATCTTCCTGGATACACCTAACAAATACTGCCCCATCTAAACCCCTATGCTAAGGACCCAGTTTATATTAGGGAAATTGAAATCCCCCATGATAACAAGCCTATTCTTTTTACACATTTCCTTAATACCTGGTGGCTATTAGGGGGTCTGTAGTACAATTCCATCAACTCCTATTCCTGAGCTCTACCCAAATGGACTCAGTGCCTGACTCATCCATTATATCTCCTCTGAGTGCAGCTGTGATATTGTCCCTGATTAGTAGGACAACTCACCCCCAAGATAACATCTCTACCTCACTGACGATCAACACACAGGGTGTGTGCTTAGCCCACTGCTCTACTCTGACTGTGTGACTGGGGACAGCTCAAATGTCATCTATAAATTTGCAAACCTCCTCAAACTCCTGATGGAATATAGTCACGGTCTTGCTTTCTTTCTAGCTGCATTGATATGTCAGGACCAGTTTAGATCCTCAGAGATCTTGGCACCCAGAAACCTGAAATTGCTCAGTCTCTCCACTTCTGATCCCTCTATGAGTGTTGGTTCGTGTTCCCTCGTCTTGCCCTTCCTGAAGTCCACAATCAGTTCTTTGGTCTTACTAACGTTAGTGCAAGGTTGTTGCTGTGACACCACTCAACTAACTGGTATATCTCATTCCTGTACACCCCCTCATCTCCATCTGAGACTCTACTAACAATGGTTGTATCATCAGCAAATTTGTAGATGACATCCCTTTTACACTACTAATTTAACTATTTAAATTACTTACTGTAATTCAGTTTTCTTTTTTCTCCATGTTATTACGTATTGCAATGTGCTGCTGCCACAAAGTTAACAAACTTCACGTCATATGCCAGTGATATTAAACCTGATTCTGATGCACACATACATGCAGGTACAGAGCAGTGGGCCACACTCTCTGCACCGGGGTCATCTCCAGAACAGGTCCTGGGATGAGAACAAGGCTCTTCCTCATGGTGAGCCAAGTGCACATGACCAGAACATTGCTCCCCACCCCCCCCACCAATCCCGCTCCACTCAAGTGAATAGTTCTGTTGCCACTCATCGCCTGGATTTGCACATGGCCTGACGGTACTGGGGAACTTCATGTGGCATGCGTGGGTTTTCTCAGTGTCCTCGGGTTTCTTCTCACAGTCCCAAGACGTAGCTGGTATGTTAATTGGTCATTGTAAATTAGGGTTAAATTGAGGTTTTCGTGGTTTGCTAGGTGGCATAGCTTGAAGGGCCAGAAGGGCCTATTCTGTGCTTTATAAACGAATAAGTAAATTTGTCAGAGTCACATAACATGGAAACAGGCTTTTCAGCCCACTGGTTGATGCCAACCAACATTCCCATCCAAGTAAGTCCCACCTGTTGGCGTTTGGCTCATATCCCTCTAAACCTTTATGGTCCAAGCCCCTTTAATATGATGTTAATGCACCTGCCTCACCCACTTCCTCTGCCAGCTCGTTCCATATACCCACCACTTGGTGAGAAAGTTGTCCCTCAGGTTCCTATTAAATCTCTTGCCTCTCAGCTTAAACCTGTGCCCTCTAATTCTCGATTTCCCCAACCCTGGGGAAAAAGTCTGCATGCATAATTCATTACGGGTAATATGCAAAAGTACGTGAATGGCGTATGTTATTACGGCACCAAGTCATTTGTGATTTCCTGATTCCCATGTTTTTCTTTCGATTTGTTTCTGGAGTTAGAAAACATAACAGTGGTGACCAGGTAGTTTCAAAATGAAGCTGAGATGACTACCCATCTGTTGAAGTGCAACATGTTTTTTCTTTACAAGGGGAGAGAGACAGTCGAGTTCAAAAAAAAGCGCAGCACATGATTCTTGGCAAAGGGAGGAAGACAGCTGAGTTTAAAAGAAAAGGCAGAAAATGACAAAATTCACGGATTCATAAACAGCGAGTACTAGGTGATAATAAAAAAATCAGAAATGGCTACATCAGAACGATAGAAATGTTTGATTGCACAACGGATGATGTACACTGAACAAATTGAGCAGTATTTTGAATTAAATGAGAATTAAATGAGAAGCAGTATTTTGAATTAAATGAGAATTAAATGAGAAGCAGTATTTTGAATTAAATGAGAATTAAATGAGAAGCAGTATTTTGAATTAAATGAGAGTGCCAGTTTTGCTGCATAATAGTTGTGAAAGCATACAGTTTGCTTAGAAGTTTGACTACTCCAATAAAACTAGTTGAAATGAGCTTTGCTGCTATCATGAAAGTAATTCAGGAACATATAAAACTGAATCCATTGTTGAATGCAGAATACTTTTGATTTCATAAGTGGAATCAAAAGGAAGGGGAGTTCATTTCAGCTTATGTGGCTAAATTGAAGAGATTTTCTGAGCATTGTCAGTTTAGTAATGGGAACTGAAGCACAACATTACTGGCATGGGCAGAGGAATAGCTGATAGGCAGGAGGCAGTGAGTGAGAATAAAGGTGGCCTTTTCTGGTTGGCTGCCAGTGACTAGTGGTGTTCCTTGGGTCAGTATTCGGACCGATTCTTTCACATTGTTGTCAATGATTTAGATAATGGAATTGATGCCTTTGTGGCAAAGTTTGCAGATGATATGAAGATAGGTGGAGTGGTAGGTAGTGCTGAGGATGCTGTGATTGCAGCAGGACTTAGACAAATTGCAAGATTGCGCAAAAAAGTGGCAGATGGAATACTGTGTTGGGAAATGTTTGGTAAATCATTTTGGTAAAAGGAACAATAGTGCAGACTATTATCTAAAGGAGGAGAAAATTCAAACATCAAAGGTGCAGAGGGACTTTGGAGTTAATTTACAGGTTGAGTCTGTGGTAAAGAAGGCAAATGTAATGTTGGTATTTATTCCAAGGGGAATAGAATATAAAAACAAGGAGATAATACTTTATAAGACGCTAGTCAGTCCGTACTTGGAACATTGTCAACAGTTTTGGGCCCCTCATCTTATAAAGGATGAATTATTATTGGAGAGAGTCCAGAGGAGGTTCACAAGGATGTTTCTGGGGATGAAGAGGTTAACATATGTGGTGTGTTTGGCAGCTTTGAGCTTGTACTCACTGGAATTTAGAAGAATGCAGGGATCTCACTGAAACCTACCAAATGTTGAAAGGGCTAGATAAAGCTGATGCGGAGAGAATGTTTCCTATGGTGGGGGTGTCCAAGACTAGAGGGCCCAGCCTCAAAACTGAGGGGCAACCCTTTAGAACAGAGGTAATAAGGATTTTTTTTTTTTAGCCAGAGAGTAGTGGATCTGTGGAATGCTCTGCCACAGACTGCTGTGAAGGCCAAGACTGTGGGTATATTTAAAGTGAAAATTGACAGGGCATCAAGGGTTATGGCAAAAAGGCAGGTGTATGGGGTTGTGTGGCATCTGGGATCAGCCATGATGGAATGACTTGATGGGCTGAATGGCCTCTTTCTTCTCTTATGTCATGGTCTAAAAGATAACTCCTGTGGGAATGAAATTAATAACGGTGAAATACGACAAACAACAAGCCATATTGGGCTTGTATGTGGTAAGAACAGGAGGGCCAGCATTGTGGAGCCGTGATTGGCTAAGAAAACTACAACTTAATTGGTGATTCAGTCTCCAATGAATGCTTACCATATTTCCTGCAAATAGACTTAGCTGAAAGGTGAATAAGAAAGGTACTGGATGATGCTACAGCAGTGTTCCAGGATGGCAATGGAAGACTCAAAAATATCAAGGGTAAAATAGTGATAAATGAAAATCTCACACCCATGTTTTACAAAGCCATCCGGTTCCTTATACAATCTGTGATAAAGTATTCAGCGAGCTAGATCACATTGAGGTTGAAGGAATTCTCTCCAATGTTGAGTGGTCACCATGGTCTGTCAGGATCTGTAGCAAATCAATCCAAATCCATACCTTCTGCCCAGGAGAGAAGAAAACTTCACAAACCTTTCTGGAGAAAAATACTTGAGCAGAGTGGACTTATCTGAGGTCTACCTACAGATGGAGATGGAAGAAGAGTCCAAAGTGCTTCTCACCATAAATGCTCACTAAGTGCTTTATTGCGATAGTAGGCTTATTTCTGAAGTAGCTTCTGCACCTGCACTCTGATAGAAAGCTATGGACCCGGTGCTGCAAGGCCACCCCGACACTCAGGCACCTGGATGACATCATTGTTATTGGTGAAGATGACAAGGAACATCTCCAAAATTTCAAGACAGTGTTAAATATATTAGAAGATTATGGTTTCAGAGCATGATGTGGAAAGTGTGAATTCTTTAAACAAAGCATTATTTACTGCCGTCACACCATTGATGCATAAGGATTACACAAGCGCGTTGAGAAAAATCGAAGAAGTGGTTGATGCCCCAAGGCCAAAGGATGTGTCACAGTTGTGGTTCTTTTCAGGATTTCCCAATGATTATAACAGGTTCCTCCCAAACCTGGCTACTGTGCTCCACCCCTTAAATTTATTACTACAGTTTGGGAAGAAATGGCAATGGACAAAGCAGTGTGAGGTGGCTTTCCAAAGGGCAAGTGAAATGTGATGTCTGTTACTGTACTCTCATATTCTGATCCACATTGCCCATGGTCCATTGTCCTGCGATGCCTCGCCTTATGGTATAGGTGCAGTCATGTCACATGTTATAAGTGATTGCAAGTGAATGCCCCATAGCCTTTGCATCACGTCCCCTTACTGCTGCAGAGAAAAATTACGCACAGATTGACAGAGAGCTCTTGAGAATGTTTTGGGTTGTTACTTGCATGGAGAGAGTTTACCCTCATTACTGATCATTAACCACTGGTGTCCATTTTCAATCCACAGAAGGTGGTTCCTCGCATTCACGCTTGGATCTCCCCAGACCCACTCTCAGAAGGAATATGCAGGACAAACAGCTGAAGCAAATTGAGGGCTCATCAAACAAGAAAGTTCAATGTTTCACTGCTGGACAAGCAGTCCTGGTGAGGGAGTACAGTGGGTACTGGGAAAGATTAAGGATAGAACCGGACTGCTCTCCGACACAGAGGAGATTGCATCTGATATCATCTGGAGACAACACACTGTTACATGCTCAAGGAGATTTTTTTTGTGAGAATGATGTAATGGTCTTTTGGAGGTCACCTGATGTGATTTTCCCACCAATGTGAGGTCACGTGATGACATGAGTCCCGTGACTATATAAGGGTCGCCCCAGGTGACGCAGTTAGTTTTTGAGTTTGTAGATTTCCAGGTAGAACGTGTTGAGCCTCCGTTTCTGTTGCGTGTTTGTTTTTGTGATGCAGTTTCACTTTTAAAACGGAAGGTGCGTTCTCTTACAAGATATGTATTATTGAACTGGAAATTTGTGGCTGGAAGTGCCAATTTACTCAATTCCGACAGTTTTGAAGGGAGATTGAAGAATTCATCGAAGTGAAGGATCGAGAGAAGTCGGCATCGTTTGGCAGTTTAATAAAGAATCGACCTTATTGAGTCTTCGTTGGAGAGAACCTGCATTGAGATAACTGTTGCAAAAGTGCAATGAGTTCATGCAAAAAGGTGCGCTCTCTCTCTAAAGGAATTTAAAGTCAGTTGATTTAAACTGTTTATTTTCGGCATTAGGAATCCTGTGGACGGAACCAGCAGTAAAGGTGCGTCGGTGAAGAAATCTTTCTCCAGAGAAGTCTCTCCCAATTGAATGTATAAAACTGTTGGACTTCCAAAGTTATCACTCTAAGAACTATATCTGACTGTATCGCTTTAAGAACTGTTTTCGCATTTAATGCTTTAAGAACCAGAGCCGAGTGGTGAGTTGGTGAACGGCTGCGTACCTGTTAACCTCTGGTTAAAGTTTTCCTTTGTTTTTTTTCCTTATCATTTATACGTGTTGAATAAACGTTTGGTTGTTTTTATAAAACCTGGCTCGATTAATATTCATTGTTGCCATAACAACATCAATCAGTTAAAGATATCAGTTAGAGAAGACAATTGTTCAGAGCTGTCAGAGCCACTCCCTGTGGTCCCAGGATCAACTCCTACCACCACTACAGAGGAGGCCCCAGAACCCCAGAACCCCAGAACCAGGAGTTTCACCTACCAAAGAGAGTGACCCCCCCCATCAAGAAAGATGTTATCCCACAAGAGTAAGAAATCCTCCACAGCTATTCAGAGATAAAATCTTGAGGCCTGAATGGGACAATTTAAAATTTATGATGTTGTGTATATCTATATAGTGTAGTGTGTATGTATGCACGTATGTGTGTGTATATAAATGACTACACGCTACATAATCGAGTTGAGATGTATGCTATTTTGATTTGGAGTTTATAGATGAGCAGTGAGGAGTGTTGTGTATATAAAACTTAATTAATATTAAAATTAAGTAATATTGTAAATATATTAACGCAAACACGAAGAAATTTGCAGATGCTGGAATTTCAATCAACACACATAAAATTTGCTGGTGGAACGCAGCAGGCCAGGCAGCATCTGTAGGAAGAGGTACAGTCGACGTTTTGGGCTGAGACCCTTTGTCAGGACTAACTGAAAGAAGAGCTAGTAAGAGATTTGAAAGCAGGAGGGGGAGGGGGAGATCCAAAATGATAGGAGAAGACAGGAGGGGGAAGGATGGAGCCAAGAGCTGGACAGTTGATTCGCAAAAGGGCCAATCAACTGTCTTCGAGCCTATTTCTTCGGCAAGGACTCTCCCACCCCCACCGATGACCCCTTCTCCCGTCTTCGACCCTCCTCCTCTTCATGGACACCCCACTCTGGTCTTCTGCCAGCTCTGGATCTCTTTATTGTTAACTGCTGACGAGACATCAACCGTCTCGACTTCATCACACCTTGTTCCCATTCCAACCTCACTCCTTCCGAACGCTCTGCTCTCCACTCCCTCCGCACTAATCCTAACCTTAATATAAAACCCGCTGATAAGGGGGGTGCTGTTGTAGTCTGGCGTACTGACCTCTACCTTGCCGAGGCACAGCGACAACTCACGGATACCTCCTCTTATTTACCCCTCGATCATGACGCCACTAAGGAGCACCAGCCCATTGTCTCCCACACCATCACCGACTTTATCCGCTCAAGGGATCTCCCATCCACTGCTACCAACCTTATAGTTCCCACACCCCGCACTTCCCGTTTCTACCTCCTACCCAAGATCCACAAACCTGCCTGTCCAGGTAGACCCATTGTCTCAACTTGCTCCTGCCCCACCGAACTCGTTTTTGCATACCTCGACACGGTTTTATCCCCCTTTGTTCAATCCCTTCCCACCTATGTTTGTGACACTTCTCACGCTCTTAAATTTTTCCATGATTTTAAGTTCCCTGGTCCCCACCGCTTTATTTTCACCATGGATGTCCAGTACCTATATACTTCCATCCCCCATCAGGAAGGTCTCAAAGCTCTCTGCTTCTTTTTGGATTCCAGACCTAATCAGTTCCCCTCTACCACCACTTTGCTCCGTCTAGCGGAATTAGTCCTCACTCTTAATAATTTCTCCTTTGGCTCCTCCCATTTCCTCCAAACTAAAGGTGTAGCCATGGGCACCCGTATGGGTCCCAGCTATGCCTGCCTTTTTGTTGGCTTTGTGGAACAATCCATGTTCGAAACCTATACTGGTATCTGTCCCCCACTTTTCCTTCGCTACATCAACGACTGCATTGGTGCTGCTTCCTGCACACATGCTGAGCTCGTTGACTTCATTAACTTTGCCTTCAACTTTCACCCTGCCCTCAAGTTTACCTGGTTCATTTCCGACTCCTCCCTCCCCTTTCTAGATCTTTCTGTCTCTATCTCTGGAGACAGCTTATCTACTGATGTCTACTATAAGCCTACGGCTCTCATAGCTGTCTGGACTATTCCACTTCTCACCCTGACTCTTGCAAAAATGCCATCCCCTTCCGCAATTCCTCCGTCTCCGCCGCATCTGCCGTCAGGATGAGGCTTTTCATTCCAGGACGAGGGAGATGTCTTCCTTTTTTAAAGAAAGGGGCTTCCCTTCCTCCACCATCAACTCTGCTCTCAAACGCATCTCCCCCATTTCACATACATCTGCTCTCACTCCATCCTCCCGCCACCCCACTAGGAATAGGGTTCCGCTTGTCCTCACCTACCACCCCACCAGCCTCCGGGTCCAACATATAATTCTCCGTAACTTCCGCCACCTCCAACCGGATCCCACCACTAAGCGCATCTTTCCCTCCTCCCCACCGCTTTCTGCAGGGATCGCTCCCTACGCGACTCCCTTGTCCATTCGTTCCCCCCCCCCCCCCATCGCTCCCCACTGATCTCCCTCCTGGCACTTATCCTTGTAAGCGGAACAAGTGCTACACATGCCCTTACACTTCCTCCCTTACCACCATTCAGCGCCTCAGACAGTCCTTCCAGGTGAGGCAACACTTCACCTGTGAGTCAGCTGGGGTGATATACTGCATCCGGTTCTCCTGATGTGGCCTTCTATATATTGGCGAGACCCAACGCAGACTGGGAGATCGTTTTGCTGAACACCTAGGCTCTGTCCGCCAGAAAAAGCAGGATCTCCCAGTGGCCATACATTTTAATTCCACATCCCATTCCCATTCTGACATGTCTATCCAGAGCCTCCTCTACTGTAAAGATGAAGCCACACTCAGGTTGGAAGAATAACACCTTATATTCCGTCTGGGTAGCCTCCAACCTGATGGCATGAACATCGACTTCTCCAACTTCCATTAATGCCCCATCTTCCCCTCGTACCCCATCTGTTATTGCCCATCCTCTGGGCTTCCCCCCTCCCCCTTTCTTTCTCCCTGGGCCTCCTGTCCCATGATCCTCTCATATCCCTTTTGCCAATCACCTGTCCAGCTCTTGGCTCCATCCCTCCCCCTCCTGTCTTCTCCTATCATTTTGGATCTCCCCCTCCCCCTCCCACTTTCAAATCTCTTACTAGCTCTTCCTTCAGTTAGTCCTGACGAAGTGTCTCGGCCCGAAACGACGACTGTGCCTCTTCCTAGAGATGCTGCCTGGCCTGCTGTGTTCACCAGCAACTTTTATGTGTGTTGATTGTAAATATATTGTTTGATTAAGCATTCTTTGTTCACTATTCATTCTGGGTTATTTGTAAAAGTACACAAATGGCATACATTGCGCCACCATGTCATATGTGAGCACTTTAAAAGTAAAACTAAGTAGACCTATTTCCCGGCTCCTGAGTTTTTGTTTTGATTTGCTTCTGAATTTACAAAACCTGATATTCCCCCACCCACCCATTTCCCCCTCAACTGGCCTCACCTAACAGCTGTCAGCTTGTATTCCTTCCTCATCACCCTCACCTTCTTATTCGGCTGCCTTCCCCTTTCCTTTCCAGTCCTGATGAAGGGTCTCGGTCTGAAAAGTGATTGTTTATTTCCCTTCATAAATGCCCTTAGTATCCTTAGTATTTGGTCATATATAGCGGTGAAAGGAACTCATCAGCCCACACGTCCTGGACCATTCTGCACAACCTAATCAAAGTTAAAAGTATTACATGTCATGGTATACAACCCTGAGATTAATTTGCTTGCAGGCATACTCAATAAATCCATAATAGAGTAATAGCCATGATTGAATCAATGAGAGACCGCACCAACTTGGGCAAAAAGACTACAAACTGCGTAAATACAAACAGAAAGAAATAACCATATAAATAAATAAATAAATATGCAATAAACACTGAGAACATGAGATGAAGAGTCTTTGAAACTGAGTCCATAGGTCGTGGAAACAGTTCAAAACTTTTACAGATGTACCTTGTAGAGCATTCTAACTGGCTGCATCGCTGTCTGCGATGGGGAGGGGGCACTGCACAGGACTGCAGGATTTAAAGGAGTGATGCCTCAAAAAGGTGGCATCCATCATTGAGGGCCCCCATCACCCAGGACATGCCCTCTTCTCATTGCTACCATCAGGGAGGAGGTACAGAAGCCTGAAGGCCCACACTCAACGATTCAGGAAAAGCTTCTTCCCCTCTGCTGTTTGATTTCTGAATGGACATTGAACCCATGAAATACCTCTACTTTTTTCCCCTCTTTTTGGACTACATATTTAATTTAACTTTTTAAGTATACTGTATATATTTTTTACTGTAATTTACAGATCTTATTGTGTATTGCACTGTACCACTGCTGCATAACAACTGATTTTGTGTCATATGCCAGTGATATTAAACCTGATTCTGAATCAATGATCTGGCAAGTGAAGTTGAGTGAAGTCATCCCCTCTGGTTCAACAGCCTGATGTTTGAGGGGTGATAGCCGTTCCTGAACCTGGTGGTGTGAGTCCTGAGGCTCCTGTACCTTCTTCCTGATGGCAGCTGTGAGAAGAGAGCACCACCTGGGTGGCAGAGGTCTGCTTTGCTGTGACAATGCTCCACGTAGATGTGCTCAGTGGGGGGGAGGGCTTTACCCCCAATGGTCTGACTACCTTAGTGTAACAACATCGTGACCCCGATGTACTGATCAAGAGTTTGCTCTTGATCTAATTGCGCTATTTCTTGTAAAGATTGTGTTTAACATATCTATGTTCTTCCCTTGTGAAAGATCTGCTATCTGACGCTGAAGACCAAGATTTTCCCTGTAGAAGTGGGATGCAGGGGATTCGTTGCTACATCTACGACCAGTCTATTGAAGAAGATAGGGGTGAGGGGTCACTCCCTCCAACAAGCAATCAAGTCCTTGTGAAATGCAGCAGAAGAAAGCAGCAATTGGATTTGGATTAAAAGGGAAGACAACAACTGGGCTGCAAGATGAAGACAGGAGGGTATGGAACTGAGGGGGGTGTATCTGGGACACCAGGTAGCACCGTTGAGCCCTCTGGAGATGTCGTGGGCTTATCAACGAAACATCAAAGAAGGAGGGTGCCCACCTGATGACCCCGATGACGTACCTACCCTCCTTGTCACCACCAAGCCCACTGCCAACATCAAGAGTGCCGACTTACCATAGGGATTGAAACTTCAAGTCCTAGCAGCTCTACTGTGCCTGTGATGTTGCTGAATGTAAGTTCTTCATTGTACCTGTGCACATGAGGACTTGTCTGCAGGTTGAGCACTGAGTTCAAGAGTTGGGAAGTTATGTTGCAGATTTATAAAATTCCGGTTAGGCTCGATCTGGAGTATTGTAGTTATTCCTGCTCACCCCATTATAGGAAAGGATGCTGAGGGTTTGGAGAAGGAGCAGTAGAGGTTTACCAGGACATTGCCTGGATTACAGGGTGTGAGCTACAATGAGAGACTGGACAATAACTTGGGTTATTTTCTCTGGAGTGGTGGAGGATGAGCGGAGATCTGACAGAGGTTTACAAGGTTATGAGAGGCACAGATACAGTAGAACAGACAGCCGGTATGGAGTAGAAACCCTGCCAAACTGCTCTCTGATGGTGCCCGAGGCCGATACTGAACTTGGGATGCTGCGGCTCGGGCCTGCCATTCCCCAGCCCACTCGCCTCGCTTACCTCCCCGATGTAGATGCCGGTGTCGTTCTCGTCGTCAGTGCGGTAACACACAGTCAGACCCAACTTCTCCTGATGCCTCTCCTTGTACAGCTCCACCTCCTGCGCATGCACACAGGTCACATGGTCACACAGTGAGGAAGCAGGCCGTTCGGCCCGACTGCTCCATACCGTCCACAGCCCGGCCCAGTTACCCACCTTCGACCATAACCTTCCCCTCATGCACCTTTCAAATGCCTCTTAAGTGCAATTGTACACCCTGAACGCTCACTACCCTCCGAATGAAGCTGCCTCTCAGGTCTCTTATAAATCCCTCCTTTCTTGTCTTCTATCTTTGCCCTCTAGTTTTGGGCTCCCCAACTCTGGGGAAACTCCAATGACTGTCTACCTTAATAAATCTCCGAATGGTTTTATGAACTTCTGTGAGGTCTCCCCTCATTCTCCTACACTGTACTCCAAGGATTAAAAAGTTCAGCATGGCCAAACTCTCCATTTAACTAAAGCCCTGCAGTCCAAGCAGCATCCTTGTAAATCTCTGCTGCATCCTCTCCATCTGACAATGTCAGACAACCAAATCTGTGCACAGAATGCCAGGTCGGATGACAGACGTGAAAATCAAAATAAAAATCCACCTTTTGGGATTCAGTCTCCTGTCACTGACATGACACTGGTTCCTAGACTGCTCACATCCCAAGGTACTGTGGTTCCCCATCTCTGTGACCCCCTCCAGCCCATACACCCCTTTCTGTCTATGACCATCTCCATCCCCCTTCTCTGTAAACCCCCTCTGACCCCTGCATCCCTCCCCGTCTCTGTGACTCTCCTTGCCCCCCTACCCTCAAGTGGTCTTACAGCTGCAAGCTTCAATATATAGAAGCTACAGCTTCTATATATTGGCGAGACCCGACGCAGGCTGGGAGACCGTTTCGCTGAGAGACAGTTTTGCCGAACACCTACGCTCTGTCCGCCAGAGAAAGCTGGATCTCCCAGTGGCCACACATTTTAATTCCACGTCCCATTCCCATTCTGACATGTCTATCCACAGCCTCCTCTACTGTAAAGATGAAGCCACACTCAGGTTGGAGGAACAATACCTTATATTCCATCTGGGTAGCCTCCAACCTGATGGCATGAATATTGACTTCTCTAGCTTCCGTTAATGCCCCACCTCCCCCTCGTACCCCATCCGTTATTTATTTATTATTATATATTTTCTCTCTCTCTCCTTTTTCTCCCTCTGTCCCTCTGACTATACCCCTTGTCCATCCTCTGGTTCCCCTGCCCCCTTTTCTTTCTCCCCAGGCCTCCTGTCCCATGATCCTCTCGTATCCCCTTTGCCTATCACCTGTCCAGCTCTTGGCTCCATCCCTCCCCCTCCTGTCTTCTCCTATCATTTTGGATCTCCCCCTCCCCTCCCACTTTCAAATCTCTTACTCACTCTTCCTTCAGTTGGTCCTGACGAAGGGTCTCGGCCTGAAATGTCGGCTGTACCTCTTCCTATAGATACTGCCTGGCCTGCTGCGTTCACCAGCAACTTTGATGTGTGTTACAGCTGCAAGAATCCCTTTTGACCCCTGTCCCTCCAGGATTCACTCAGTCGCTCTAGGATTCTCTCCCAATGTCACTCCCAGATTCCCTCCCCCGCTGCAACTCCAGAATTCTTTCCCCACCCCCCCATCATTCCAGCCCTTTGCCGAGCACCGATGAACCCATGAAAAGCCTCATCTGACTGGCTTGTAAGCAGCTCACCTCGTACTCCAAGTCCTCAGATCGATCCACTTCATGGTGACCGCTGTCCATGTAGTCATTAGCTTCGTAGAAATCGTTGCCCAGCGGGGGGCTGTGGGCAGAGCAATGGAGCAAGGGTCAGTGCGGAGGGATAGGAGAGTGAGCCAGAGGCAGTCGAAATCTCCACACCCTCCTCTGGGAGTGCATTGAATTGAATGAAAGGGTCTTTATTCTCATTATACATCGGTACAATGAAACTCTGTTTGGCTGCCTCTCAGGCAATTAAATAAATCGGTAGATAAAAACAAGAGAATAGGGAACATGTAGGGAACGGAGGGACACGTTGGGGACAGAAGCAGACACACGGGGGAACAGTCCGTGTTTATACAGGGTGTGAGTCAGTGTACACAGTCCATGTTTATACAGGGTGTGAGTCAGTGTACGCAGTCCCTGTTTATACAGGGTGTGAGTCAGTGTACGCAGTCCCTGTTTATACAGGGTGTGGGTCAGTGTACACAGTCCCTGTTTATACAGGGTGTGAGTCAGTGTACGCAGTCCCTGTTTATACAGGGTGTGGGTCAGTGTACGCAGTCCCTGTTTATACAGGGTGTGGGTCAGTGTACGCAGTCCCTGTTTATACAGGGTGTGAGTCAGTGTACGCAGTCCCTGTTTATACAGGGTGTGGGTCAGTGTACGCAGTCCCTGTTTATACGGGGTGTGGGTCAGTGTACACAGTCCCTGTTTATACAGGGTGTGAGTCAGTGTACACAGTCCCTGTTTATACGGGGTGTGGGTCAGTGTACACAGTCCCTGTTTATACAGGGTGTGGGTCAGTGTACACAGTCCCTGTTTATACGGGGTGTGGGTCAGTGTACACAGTCCCTGTTTATACAGGGTGTGGGTCAGTGTACACAGTCCCTGTTTATACGGGGTGTGGGTCAGTGTACACAGTCCCTGTTTATACAGGATGTACATGGTTCTGTGTGGGATGTGCTTCACCGTATATGGATCCTGTGTGGAGTCTTTGTTAACATACATAGTCTACATTTGGTTTGTGTTACTGAACGCAGTCCCCATATACTCGTGTTGTGTGGGATGTGTACCCGATCCCTGTGTTGGGTTCGTTTTACTGTACGCTGTCCCCATGCACCATTACCCCCCCCACCCCGTGTGTGAGGTTTGTGTTACTAAGTCGCCGTGTGTGTTCTGTTGCCCGAACCCGGTGCCCACGCCTCCCTGAGCCCGCTTTGCACCAGAGATACTCACAGATCAGACAGGACGTATGGTTCCAGCAGAAGGGGGGGCGGCGAAGGGGGCCGGACCTTGCTCAGGGCCATGATGTGCTCGAAGGTGATGTCCGTCTGGGTCCCGTTGTCCACCAGCTGTGGCTCTGGGGCCGAGGCCAAGGCCGAGGCCGCCTTCCCCCTCGGGCTTCGCCGCATCACCTGGATGACCAGGGGCTCCCTGGGTAGGCGGAGGGTCTCTGCTGACGTCTCCTGGTTCACCCTGCACGCCTCCTTCCCATGAAGCTGTGGGGAAACAGAGGCACACGGTCAGTGTGGCTGGGGGCACCACAGAGGAGGGGCCCCGTGGCAGAGGGGGAAGGATGAGATTTCCACAGTGTAAGGGAAAGGCCAAAGCCCCTCAGTAGAGGGAGGTGATCGGGGCCACTACAGAGAGGGGAGTTAACTCATGGCAGAGGGCAGCAGCTGAGACCCCCACAGCAGAAGTTCCTCAAGACAGACGTGAGCGGCCCACAGAATACAAATTTAAACTGAAGTTATACAAGACAGGGATGATAGATGATAAAACAGGATATTATTTGGGCTGGCTGGTGGCGCAACGACATTGGCGCCAGACCTGGGAGCGGAGATTCCCGGGTTTGAAACCAGTCGGGTCTGCCCCCGAGCACGTGGACTGTGCCATCCGTGCAGGGTTGAGTGTTGAGACCGCAACTCGACCTCGTAAAACAAAGGGAAAATACTGCAAAAATGTCTGTGTGAGGAGTGGCGCGCCACACAGGCTCTCTCTCTCTCGCTCTGCGCCTTGGAAAAAGCCATGAAAAAGACATCGTCACGGACACTCAGATGCACACGCACAGACTTGCACGCACGCAGGCACACGCCAAAAAAAACTAAAAAAAAAAACAGGATATTATTTACAATTCAGCAGGCACTGCCTCAAGAAGGCACTGTCCACCATCCAGGCCGTGCCATCTTCACAGAGCTCCCTGGGCAGGAGGTACAGAAACCCGAAGACTCACATGGCCTCTTCCCTTCAACCACTCAGTTCTTGAACCAGCTGGCACAACCCTAACCACCGTCCAGTACAGCAACTCCGTGACCACTTTGCACTACCGAGGTTTCCGCTTGTGCTGATGGCAAAGAAGTTTGTCCCATGGCCGTCGAGACGTTCAGCGTGTCAATGACCAGCACAGTCCGAGGACGTACGGATGGCAGCCTGCAAGTGTCGCTGTACTGCTGGCGCCAAGATAGCACGCTCACGACTCACTGTGGAATTGGAACGTGTGAGGGAGGCAGGGCACTTGGATGAAACAGGGAAAATGTACAAGTTCTTTACAGACAGTGGTAGGTATTGAATACGGGTTGCTAGTGCTGTAACCTCTTGCACTGTGTCTCTGTGTCTTTGGAAAGTCAATGTTGAATTTACTGCCATATAAGCAAGTCCAAGTTGTCATAGCCCGGGAAGGTAGTTTGGTTAAGCTCCCACTACCTATTAACAACGTTGAGCTCTATAACAACCTACCGATGCTCTCCACTAAAATCGAGGTGAGAAGACTGCAACTAGCGGGGCACTGTCTACGCCACCCCGAGCTACCTGCCAGCCTAGTCATCATATGGGAGCCCAAGCACAGGAGGATGAACCCTGGGCGCCCTCCCAACACTACGGTCAACACGCTCCTAGAAGACAGCGGCGCGGCTAATGTAGATGAACTGAACACACTGATGAGGGAGAGGGAGAAGTGGAGAGTCCGTCATCGTGCCCGACACCAGCCCCCTAGGTCTGAGTCGATGTAGTAGTAGTAGTAGTATTACTACCTATTAAATGCTCCCAAAGCTGTGCATCTCAAATGGCCTCTGACAACCAAGTGGCCTTCACATGTGGCTTAGCTATTAAGCCCGGCAGAACTGTTTCTACTGACAGGAGAAGGGGCAAAGGCAGGTTACTGGCACCTTAAAACCAGTCACTTCGGGCGAATGGGGCTCGTCAGCCATGGCTGGCAGATCATCTAGAAGGAAAACTCTGATCAGAAATTTCCGCTGCCTTGCGGCCATACCCACTCATGGGGAAGGCTTCAGGAGTAAACCCCGAGGAAAAATCCAGAGCTGGAGTCCTACGCTGACTGGCAACTCCTTGTGATGCCGATCTGTGTCAGTCTCTGCCGTTCCTTCGGAGTCATCAGCTGCGTGGGGAGGGGATGGGCAACAGCTCGCTCTCCATGTCACATGGCCCTGGCTTGCTTTTAATATGGACGGCAAGGACGCAACATCTACGGTCAACCCCAGTCAACCGAGGCGGCGCTCGATGCATGGGTCCGTGCATGCATTGGTGCAATGAAAAACCCACTTGCAGCAGCTTCACTGGCAGATAAGCAGCATTCACAAGAACAGCATAAAGTAAACATGAATTATACATAACATTTACCATAAAGGGTAAGAGTTGTGTTCAGAGGAGATTACAGACTCAAGAGATTCTGCAGATGCTGGAAATCCAGAGCAACACAAACAAAATGATGGAGGCACTCAGCAGGCCGGGCAGCATCTATGGACGTGATAAACAGTTGACGTTTCGGGCCGAGATCCTTCACCAGGACAGGAGAAGAAGGGGGAAGAAGCCAGAATAAGAAGGTGGGGGAGGGGGGAGGGAAGAAGGAGCAGTCAGAAGGTGATAGGTGACACCAGGTGGGTGGGGGCAGGGGGAGGAAGTGAGAAGCTGGGTAGTGATAAGTGGAAAAGGCAGAAGGAATCTGATAGGAGAGAAGAGGGAGAAAGGGAAGGAGGGAAGGCACCAGGGAGAGGCGATAAGCAGGTGAGGAGAAGAGGTAAGAAGCCAAAGTGGGGAAATGAGGAAGAGAGAAGGGGGAGGGAGAAGATGATCAGAAGTTGGAGAAATCGACGTTCTTGCCATTGGGTTGGAGGCAACCTAGATAAAGGATGAGCTGTTGTCCCTCCACCCTGAGAGTGGACTCATCACGACAGAAGAGGCGGCCATGGACCAACATGTCAGAATGGGAATGGGGGTAGGAATTTAGATGGAAGTTCACAAAAATGATCCCAGGACTGAAAGGGTTAACATCGGAGGAGTGCTTGAAGGCCTTGGGCTTGTACACGCCAGAGCTTAGAAGAATGAGAGGGGTTTCTCATTGAAACCTATTGAATGTTGAAAGGCCTCAATAGAGTTGACGTGGAGAGGATCTTTATATAACCATATGACAATTACAGCACGGAAACAGGCCATCTCGGCCCTTCTAGTCCGTGCCGAACTCTTACTCTCACCTAGTCCCACTGACCTGCACTCAGCCCATAACCCTCCATTCCTTTCCTGTCCATATATCTATCCAATCTAACTTTAAACGTCAACATCGAACCTGCCTCAACCACTTCTGCTAGAAGCTCGTTCCACACAGCTACCACTCTCTGAGTAAAGAAGTTCCCCCTCATGTTACCCCTAAACTTTTGCCCTTTAACTCTCTACTCATGTCCTCTTGTTTGAATCTCCCCTACTCTCAATGGAAAAAGCCTATCCACGTCAACTCTATCTATCCCCCTCATAATTTTAAATACCTCTATCAAGTCCCCCCTCAACCTTCTACGTTCCAAAGAATAAAGACCCAACTTGTTCAATCTTTCTCTGTAACTTGGGTGATGAAACCCAGGTAACATTCTAGTAAATCTTTCTTCTGGTGAGGGAGTCTAAGACCAGAGGGCACAGACTCATAATAGGGGGGGTATCCTTTTAGAACAGGAACGGGGAGGAATTTCTTTAGCCAGAGGGTAGTGAATCTGTGGAATTCATTGCCACAGACAGCAGAATATTTAAGGCAGAGGTTGAAAGGGTTCTGATTAGTTAGGGTATCAAAGGTTACAGGGAGAAGACAGGAGAGTGGGGTTGAGAGGGAAAATAAATCGTTTCGCATGCTATGGTTCCTGAGGAGATATTGGATTGCATAAAGGGAGAGTTAGTTTAAAAGAAGTGGTCATGGCCAGTTGGAGCATTTTGTGGACCACAGTTCTCAAGGAGTTATTGGATTGTAGAAAGGCTTTGATCATTCAGGAAGCTGAGGGGATTGTTAGACAGGACATAAGGAGAGGCAGTTACACCCAAGGTGCAGGGCGCAGGAAACTGAGGGATGGTCCGGTAGGGGAAAGGGGTTAAGCAGTCAGTTTTACCCGTGGCAGTTCGCCTCAGCCACAAGTTTGGATAATGTTGAGTAGGGGTGGAGGGGAAGGAATGAAAGGACCAAGCAGAGGAAAGCCACTGTGGTTCTGTCTCTGGCTCTGTGGCTCAGAAGGGAAGGTGGAGGGGGGAACGAAGAGGTGAGCAGTAGTGATAGGGGATTTGTTGGTTAGGGGAACAGAAAGGAGATTCTGTGGATGAGAATGTGATTCCCATATGGGCACCAGGGTCAGGGACGTCTCAGAGTGAGTCCACAGCATTCTTAAGTGGGAGGGTGAGCAGCCAGATGTCGTAGTCCACGTCAGTACCAATGATGTGGGTAGTAGGGGTGGCGAGGTCCTGCAGAGTGAGTTCAGGGAGTTAGGTGCTAAGTTAAAGGGCAGGACCTTCAGGGGTATGATCTCAGGACGCGTGGTAGTGAGGAGAAAAATAGGAAGATCAAGAGTGTCAGAGGAAAGAAGTACGAGAGGTGATCGATAAGTTCCTGGCCTAAGTTAGGAGTCAATTTTAGAAAACCGATCACATTTATTTTTCCTACATTTACACACTTAGTCCAATGGTCGTGGAGCATACGGATCCCTTCTTTGTAGAAGTTGGTGTCTTGGACCTCCAGAAGTGGTCCACAGCAGGAGTGATTTATAAGTTTGTGGACTAAGGTAGAAGTAGATGAGTTATTAACTTCAAACTTTCTGCATTTTCACTCAAAGAGTTGAACTGCACGTGCATGTAACGAAAGCTGTATAACTCATCTCCTACCTTGGGCCACAAACTTATCAATCACCCCTGCTGTGGACCACCTGGAGGTCCAAGACGCTCTCGTTACATGCACGTGCAGTTCAACTCTTTGAGTGATAATGCAGAATGTTTGAAGTTAATAACTCGTCTCCTTCTACCTTAGGCCACAAACTTATCGATCACCCCTGCTGTGGACCACTTCTACAAAGAAGGGATCCGTATGCTCCACGACCGCTGGACTAAGTGTGTACATGTAGAAGGGGGCTATGTTGAAAATAACTGTGCTAGGTTTTCTAAAGTTGACTCCTTTTACCTTAGGCCATGAACTTATCAATCAGCCCTTGTGAGTGCACTTGCCATTATTACGGAGAAGGTGCTTGGGAAACAGAAAGGTCTGAAGGTAGATACGTCACCTTGACCAGATGGTGTTAAGCTCAGGGTTCTGAAAGTGGTGGTTGAAGAGATTGTGGAGGCATTGGTAATGATTTGTCAAGAATCAATGGATTCTGGCCTGGTTCTGGAGGACTGGAAAATCGCAAATGTCATTCCACTATTCAAGAAAGGAGAGAGGCAGGAGGAAATGGTCAGTTATCTCCAACACCATATACAAGTTTGCTGATGACACGACTGCTGTGGGCCGTATCAAAGCTGGTGATGAATCGGCCATCAGGAGGGAGATGGTGGTAAAATAACAATAACTGCTCACTCAGTGTCAATAGACTGTGTGCCAGGAACTGACTGCAGACCTCAGCAGAGGGAAGTCAGAGGTCCATGAGCCAGTTCTCATCAGAGGTGGAGAGGGTCAGTAACTTTAAATTCCTGGATGTCACTATCTCTGAGGAACTGTCCTGGACCCATCATATAAATATAATTGTGAAGAAAGCACGCCAGCGCCTCTACTTCCTCAAGAGTTTGCAGAGGTCTGGCATGTCATCGAAAACCTTGGCAAACTTCTATAGATGTGCGGTGGAAAGTGTGCTGACTGGCTGCATTGTGGTCTGGTATAGGAACACCAATGTCTTTGAGTGGAAAATCCCACAAAAGCTAATGAATTCAGTCCAGCACATCATGGGTAAAACCCTCCCAACCATTGAGCACATCAACATGAAACATTGCTGTAGAAAAGCAGCATTCATTATCGAAGATCCTCATCACCCAGGCCATGTTCTTTTCTTGCTGCTGCCATCAGGTAGACGGTACAGGAGCCTCAGGACTCGCACCACCAGGTTCAAGAACAGTTCCCACCCGTCAACCATCAGGCTCTTGAACAAAAGGGAATAACTACACATTCTATTTCTGGTGTTCCCACAACCAATGGTCTCACTTTAAGGACTTTACTTTGTTAGTTCATGCTCTCGTTATTTATTGCTATTTATTTATATTTGCATTTGCACTGTTGTTCATTAATCCAGTTTACAGTTACTGTTCCATAGATTTGTGAAGTATACCCACTGGAGAAAGAATCTCAGAGTTGTATGTGGTGACATGTATGTACTCTGATAGTAAATTTTACTTTGAATTGACCTCGGAAGATGTAGGAGTTGATTGTTAAGAATATGGTTTTGGGGTACTTGGAGTCACATGATTAAATAGGCCAAAGTCACGTGGTTTTCTAAAGGGGAAAATCTTGCCTGACAAATCTGTTAGAATTATTTGAAGAAAGAACAAACTGGATAGACAAAGGAGTATCGGTTGATGTTTTGTTCTTGGATTTTCAGGCGGCTTTTGACAAGTGCCACACGAGGTTATTTCACAAGTTAAGAGCCCATGGTATGACTGGAAAGATACTAGCATGGATAGAGCATTGGCTGATTGGCAGGAAGCAAAGAAGGGGAATAAAGGGAGTCTTTTCTGGTTGGCAGCCGGTGACTAGTGGTGTTCCACAAGGGTCTGTGTTAAGACTGCTATTTACATTATATGTCAATGATTTGGATGAAAGAATTGATGACTTTGTGGCTAAGTATGTGAACGATACAAAAATAGGTGGAGGGGCAGGTAGTGTTGAGGATGCAGAAAGGCTACAAAAAGACTTGGGCAGATTGGGAGAATGGGCAAGGAAGTGGCCGATGGAATAAAGTGTTGGGAAGTGTATGGTCATGGACAAAATTCAAAAATCTGAGGTGCAAAGGGACTTGGGAGTCCTTGTGCTGGGTTCCCTGAAGGTTAATTTGCAAGTTGAGTTGGTGGTGAGCATTCAGTTTGAGAGAACTAGAATATAAAAACAAGAATGTTGAAGATCTCTTAAGGGGCTGGTGATGCCTCACTTGGCGTATTGTGAGTAGTTTTGGACCCATTATCTAAGAAAGGATAAGGGGCCCAAAACAGTAGCCAATGCGCAGGTGCAGGAAGCATCAGAGGCATTGGCAGCAGCAGAGGTCAGGTGGAGGACCACTGAACATGCTGAGTTCTTTCTCCTTGCATGGGTTTTTCTCTCATTACTGATAGGGTCCAGCGGAGTGGTCATTGTTGGAGTGAGGGCTGAGGGCTGGAGTCAGAATGGGAACTTAGAGGCTTTGACTCAAGAGGCTTCGACGAGAAGAGGCTGAGAGCACAGAAACAGCTAAGAAGAGTAGGTTCTTCCTCTTGTTATTGCTGATTTGGTCTTGGTTGCCCATTGTACAGTGCAGACAAGGTGGCAGATATGGCAGTGAAATGCTCCTCCTGTAGGATGTAGGAATTCATGGAACCTGACGGTCTCCCTGCAGGAAGTACGGCCAACTCCAGATCCTGAAAGACTGTATGGAATTGGATGAACTCAGGATCTCGCAATTGATAGAGACGACTTTTGAGCAGGTTACACCCAGAGTGCAGAATTCAGGGAGTAGATGGGCGAACACCAAGAGAGGTAAAGGGAGAAAGAAGTTCCCCTGTGGCCATTCCTTCCAGCAACAGGTATACCCCTTTGGATACTGGTTGGGGGGGGGGGATGACCTATATGGTCAGTCAGACCAATACCACTATGGTTGGCTCTGAGCCTCAGAAGGGTAGGGTGAAGTCAGGCAGAGCAATAGTCATAGAGGACTCAATAGTTAGGGGGACAGATTGGAGATTCTATGGCAGCAAAAGAGACACCAGGGTAGTGTGTTGCCTCCTGGGTGCTAGGGTTCAGGATGTCTCTGAGCGGTTGCAGAATATTCTTGAAGGGGAGGGTGAGCAGCCAGAGATCATGGTACACGTTGGTACCAATGTCATAGGCAGGAGAGGGGTCGAGGTCCTGCGCAGTAAGTCTGGGGAGTTAGGAAGGAGGTTGAAGAGCAGGACCTCCAAGGTGGCAATCTCTGGATTACTCCCTACGAGCTGGGGAAGGTCAGAACAGGAAGATGAACGAGTGGCTGAGGAGGTGGTGCGGGGGGCAGAGTTTCAAGTTCTTGGATCATTGGGACTTTTTTTGGGGAAAGGGTGACCTGCACAAGTGAGATGGGTTGCACATGAACTGAAGGGGAAACCAATATCCTGGGAGGGAGGTTTGTGAATGCTATTGGGGAGGGCTTAAATTAGATTTTTGGGGGGGGGGGACCAAAGTAAAGAGTCAGTTGACGCACAAGTAGAGACAGCTTGTAGGGAATTTGTGAGGAAGGACAGGCAGATGATAGAGCAAAGATGTACTCAGCCTGATGGTTTGAGATGTGTCTATTTCAATGCAAAGCAGATGAACAGACTGTGGATCAATATGTGGAACTATGACATTGTGGCCATTACAAAGATGTCTCAGGGGCAGGAATGGCTGCTGCGTGTGCTAGGCATTAGGTGTTTCAAAAAGGACAGGGAGGGAGGCAAAAGAGGTGGAGGAGTGTCATTGCTAATCAGGGATAGTATCATGGCTGTAGAAAGGGGGAAGACATGGAGGGATTGTCTACTGAGTCATTGTGGGTGGAAGTCAGAAACAGGATGGGGACAATAACTCTACTGGGTGCCTTTTATAGACCCTCCCACCCTGCCAGTTGTAACAGAGACATCAGGGAGCAGATAGGGAGGCAGATTCTGGAATGGTGCAATAATAATAGGGTTGTTGTGATGGGTGATTTTAACTTTCCTAATATTGACTGCAATCCCCTTAGAGCAAGGGGTTTGAATGGGTGGAATTTGTTAGGAGTGTTCAGAAATGTTTCCTGACATAATATGCAGATAAGCCTACAAGAGGAGAGGCTGTACTTGATCTGATATTGGGAAATGAACCTGGTCAGGTGTCAGATCTCTTGGTGGGAGAACACTTTGGAGGCAGTGATCACAAATCTATCTCCTTTACCATAGTGCTGGAGAGGGACAGGAGCAGACAATTTGGGAAAACAATTAATTGGGGTAGGGGGAAATATGATGCTATTGGACAGAAATTTGGGAGCATAAATTGGGAGCAGATGTTCTCAGAGAAATGCATGGCAGAAAAGCATTCTGCATAGGTATGTTCCATTGAGGCAGGGAAAGGATGGTAGGGTAAAAGAACCATGGTGTACAAAGGATGTAGAAAATCTAGTTAAGAAGAAAAGAGAAGTTTACGAAAGGTTCAAGAAACGATGTCCTGGCCTTGGTGGGCCGAATTAAGGAAAACCCCAAGGCATTCTACAAGTATGTGAAGAGCAAGAGGATGTGTGAGAATAGGGCCAATCAGGTGTGATAGTGGAAACGTGTGCATGGAGTCGGAGAAGGTAGTGGAGGTACTTAATGAATACTTTGCTTCAGTATTCACTACGGAATAGGGCCTTCACAATTGTAGGGATGACTGACAGTGGACTGAACCATGAGTATTTAGACATTAAGAAAGAGGACATGCTGGAGCTAATGAAAAGCATTAAGTTAGGTAAGTCGCCGGGTCCAGATGACAGTCTACTGTGGAAAGTGAGGGAGGAGATTGCTGAGCTCTAGCAATGATCAATAGGGACAGGAGAAGTACCAGAAGATTGGAGGGTTGCAAATGTTGTTCCTCTGTTCAAGAAAGGGAGTAGAGATAACCCAGGAAATTATAGACCAGTGAGTCTTACTTCAGTGGTTGGTAAGTTGATGGAGAAGATCCTGAGAGGTAGGATTTATGAGCATTTGGAGAGACATAATCTGATTAGGGATAGTCAGCATGGCTTTGATATGGGGTGAGAACCGAACTGAAGAGATGGAGGAAGGCGCTGTTGGCTCACAAATAGAGAAAGCTTGGAGATAGTGCGAGAGGGAGGATAGGAAGGTGATAGAGAAGGGATGTGCTCAGACTGATGGTTTGAGATGTGTCTATTTTAATGCCAGAAGCAGCATGAACAAAGTGGATGAGCTTAGAGCATGGATCAGTACTTGGAGCTATGATGTTGTGGCCATTACTGAGACTTGGATGGCTCAGGGGCAGGAATGGTTACTTAGAGTTCCAGGCTTTAGATGTTTCAGAAAGGACAGGGAGGGAGGCAAAAGAGGTGGGGGCGTGGCACTGCTGATCAGAGATAGTGTCACGGCTGCAGAAAAGGAGGAGGTCATGGAGAGATTGTATACCGAGTCTCTGTGAGTAGAAGTTAGAAACAGGAAGGGATCAATATCTCTACTGGGTGTTTTTTATAGATCACCCAATAGTAACAGGAACATTGTTGAGCAGATAGGGAGACAGATTCTGGAAAGGTGCAATAATAGCAGGGTTGTCATGGTGGGAGATCTTAATTTCCCAAATATTGACTGGCATCTCCCGAGAGCAAGGTGTTTAGATGGAGTGGATTTTTAAGGTGTGTTCAGGAAGGTTTCTTGACACAATATGTAGATAAGTCTACAAGAGGAGAGGCTGTACTTGATCTGGTATTGGGAAATGAACCTGGTTAGGTGTCAGGTCTCAGTGGGAGAGCATCTTGGAGGTAGTGATCACAATTCTATCACCTTTACCATAATATTGGAGAAGGATAGGAGCAGGCAAGTCAGGAAAGCATTTAATTGGAGTAAAGGGAAATACGAAGCTATCAGGCAGGAACTTGGAAGCATAGATACGTTCTAATGAGACAAGGGAAAGATGGCAGGGTACAGGAACCATGGTGTACAAAGGCTGTAGAAAATCTAGTCAAGAAGAAAAGTTTACAAAACATTCAAAAAAACTAGGTAATGATAGAGATCTAGAAAATTATAAGGCTAGCAGAAAGGAGCTTAAGAATGAAATTAGGAGAGCCAGAAGGGGCCATGAGAAGCCCTTGGCGAGCAGGATGAAGGAAAACCCCAAGGCATTCTATGGGTATGTGAAGAGCAAGAGGATAAGACATGACAGAATAGAACCAATCAAGTGTGACAGTGGAAAAGTGTGTATGGAACTAGAGGAGGTAGTGGAGGTATACTTTGCTTCAGTATTCACTACGGGAAAAGGATCTTGGCAATTGTAGGGATGACTTACAACGGACTGAAAGCTTGAACATATAAACCTTAACAAAGAGGATGTGCTGGGGCTTTTGGAAAGCCTCAAATTGGATAAGTCACTGGGACCGACGAGATACACCCCAGGCTACTGTGGGAGGCGAGGGAGGAAATTGCTGAGCCTCTGGCAGTGATCTTTGCATCATCAAAGGGGACAGGAGAAGTTCCGGAGGATTGGAGGGTTGCAGATGTTGTTCCCTTATTCAAGAAAGGGAGTAGAGATAGTCCAGGAAATTATAGATCAGTGGTTGGTAAGTTGATGGAGAAGATCCTGAGAGGCAGGATTTATGAACATTTGGAGAGGCATAATATGATTAGGAATAGTCAGCATGGCTTTGTCAAAGGCAGGTTGTGCCTTTCAAGCCTGATTGAATTTTTTGAGGCGGTGACTAAACACATTGATGAAGGTAGAGCAGTAGATGCAGTGTATATGGATTTCAACAAGGCATTTAATAAGGTACCCCGTGCAAGGCTTGTTGAGAAAGGCATGGGATCCAAGGGGACCTTGCTTTGTGGATCCAGAACTGGCTTGCCCACAGAAGGCAAAGAGTGGTTGTAGACGGGTCATATTCTGCATGGAGGTTGGTGACCAGTGGTGTGCCTCAGGGATCTGTTCTGGGACCCCTACTCTTTATGATGTTTATAAACTATCTGGATGAGGAAGTGGGAGGGATGGATTAGTAAATTTGCTGACGACACAAAGGTTGGGGGTGCTGTGGATAGTGTGGAGGGGTGTCAGAGGTTACAGCAGGACATTGAAAGGATGCAAAACTGGGCTGAGAAGTGGCAGATGGAGTTCAACCCAGATAAGTGTGGGGTGGTTCATTTTGGTAGGTCAAATATGATGGCAGAATATAGTAGTAATGGAAAGACTCCTGGCAGCGTGGAGGATCAGAGCGATCTTGAGGTCCAAGTCCTTAGGACACTCAAAGCTGCTGCACAGGTTGACTCTGTGGTTAAGAAGGCATATGGTGCATTGTCCTTCATCACCCATGGGATTGAGTTCAAGAGTTGAGAGGTAATAGGTAATGTTACAGCTATATAGGATCCTGGTCATACCCCACTTGGAGTATTGTGCTCAGTTCTGGTCGCCTCACTACAGGAAGGATGTGGAGACAATAGAAAGGGTGCAGAGGAGGTTTACAAGGATGTTGCCTGGATTGGGGAGCATGCCTTATGAGAGTAGGTTGAGTGAACTTGGCCTTTTCTCTTTGGAGTGGTGGAGGATGGGATATGACCTGATAGAGGCATATAAGATGATGAGAGGCATTGATCTTGTGGATAGTCAGAGGCTTTTTCCCAACATGAGAGGGCACAGTTTTAAGGTGCTTGGAAGGAGGTACAATGGAGATGGCAGGAGAAAGTTGTTGTTGTTTTTAAAAAAAATGCAGAGAGTGGTGGGTGAGTGGAATGGGCTGCCGACGACAGTGGTGGAGGTGGATACGATAGGGTCTTTTCAGATACTCTTGGACATGGAGCTTAGTAAAATAGAGGGCTATGGGTAACCCTAGGTAATTTCTTTCTTTCTTTTTCAATCTTTTTTATTGAGTTTCAAATTGATAAACATAATGATAATAATACAAAGGGATTACATTAATAATGGTTAACGTATACAGACACAGACTTTGAGTAACATATTCAATTTAAATCTCCCAGTCTCTTAATAACTGAACATGAAAAAGATTCAAAAAAGAGTTTTTACCCCCTACACTAAACAAAACAAAACAAAGGCTGGGCTGCATATCTCATCGGTTAAGATCATTATTTGTCATTAACTTTGCTCCTCTATACACAAACAAAAACTTCTTAAAAAGGATTTGGAAAAGGTCAGCTTACATCATATGAAAATGTTGAATAAATGGCCCCTAAGTTTCTTCAAATTTAACCGAAGGATCAGTAGTACCACTCCTAATTTTTTTCCAAGTTTAAACATGTTATAGTTTGGGAAAACCATTGAAATATAGTAGGGGGATTAGAATCTTTCCATTTAAGTAAAATGGATCTTCTGGCTATTAATGTAACAAATGCAATCAAACGACAAGCTGAAGGGGATAAATGATTAGAGTCCATCACTGGTAATCCAAAAACTGCAGTAATAGGATGAGGTTGTAAATCAATACACAAAACTACTGAAATAATATCAAAAATGTCTTTCCAATATTTTTCCAAAAGAGGGCAAGATCAGAACATATGTGTCAAGGAAGCTACCTCAGAATTATATGTCACAGATAGGATTTATGTGACCATAAAAACGCACTAACTTGTCCTCAGACATATGGTCTCTATGAACCACCTTAAATTGTATCAAAGCGTGTCTAGCACACTTCGAAGAAGTGTTAACTAGTTGGAGAACTTTCTCCCATTTTTCTATAGGTAAAGATACCTGAAGTTCTCTTTCCCATTCATTCTTAATTTTATCAGAGACACCTAAACGTATTTTTGTAATTAAGTCATAAACAATAGCTATTAAGTTCTTCTGATAAGGGTTTAAACCTAAAATATTTTCTGTAATTTCAGTTTGATGTGATATCGGAAAAGTAGGTAAAATAACCTTCAAAAAGTTTCTAATCTGTAAATATCTGAAAAAATGTGATCTAGGCAAATTATATTTATTAGACAACTGTTCAAAGGACATGAGACAATTATCCATGAATAAATCACGAAAGCATATTATTCCCTTCGTTTTCCATGAAAGAAAAGCTTGATCAGTTCTGGATGGTTGAAAGAAAAAATTGGATATAACAGGACTTGATCGGATAAATTTATCCAATCCAAAAAAATTTACGAAATTGAAACCATGTTTGTATTGTATGTTTAATTATTGGATTAATTGTTTGTTTATTCAGGTTAGTAAGTGCAAATGGAAGCGAAGACCCTCCCTAGGTAATTTCTAAATTAAGTACATGTTCGGCACAGCATTGTGGGCTGAAGGACCTGTATTGTGCTGTAGGTTTTTCTGTGTTTCTCCGTTTCTTACAAGCCTGATTGAGGGTTTTGAGGATGTAACAAAACATACTGATGAAGGTAGAGCAATGGATGTAGTGTATATGGATTTCAGTAAGGCATTTGATAAGGTTCTCTCTGCAAAGCTTATTCAGAAAGTAAGGAGGCATGGGATCCAAGGAGACCTTGCTTTGTGAATCCAGAAATGGCTTGCCCTCAGAAGGCAAAGTGTGGTTGTAGGTGGTTCATATTCTGCATGGAGGTTGGTGACCAGTGGTGATCCACAGGGATATATCAAGGTTGAGTGAACTTGGCCTTTTCTCCTTGGAGCGACAGAGGATGAGAGGTGACCTGATAGAGGTGTATGAGATAATGAGAGGCATTGATCTTGTGGATAGTCAGAGGCTTTTTACCGGGGCTGAAATGGCTAGCACGAAGGGGCCACAGTTTTAAGGTGCTTGGAAGCAGGTACAGAGGAGATGTCAGGGGTGTTTTCTTTTAACACGCAGAGTGATGGGTGCACGAAATGCACTGCCAGCGGTGGTGGTAGAGACAGACAGAATAGGGTCGTTTAAAAGACTCTTAGATAGGTACATGGAGCTGAGAAAAACAGAGGGCTATGTGGTAGGGAAATTCGCGGACATTTCTAGAGTAGGTTACATGATCGGTGCAACGTTGTGGGCCAAATGCCTGTAATGTGCTGTAGGTTTCTATGAGGATGTGCCGGCATTGGGGAGGGTTCAAAGGAGGTTCATGAAAATAATTCCGAAACTGAAAGCCTTATTATATGAGGAGCGTTTGATGCCTCTGGACGTCTACTCACTGGAATTCAGAAGAATGAAGTGGGGGAGGGGGATTCTCATATTGAACGTCGAAAGGCCTCGACAGAGTGGATGTGGAGAGGATGTTTCCTAGGATGGGGGAGTCTAAGACCAGAGAACACGGCTTCAGAATAGAGGGACGTCCATTTAGAATAGAGATGAGGAGGAATTTCTTTAGCCAGAGAGTAGTGAATCTGTGGAATTCATTGTCATGGGTGACTGTGGAGGTCAGTCATTAGGAATATTTAAGGCAGAGGTTGATAGATTCTTGATAAGTCAGGGCATGAAGGGAAATGGGGAGAAGGTGGGAAGATTAGGGCTGAGAAGGAAATGGATCAGCCATGATGAAATGGCAGAGCAGACCCAATGGGGCCAATGGCCCAATTCTACTCCTATATCTTAAAGTCACTATTATACAATTGAACGTGGGGCTAAAGAGCTGGTGCAGGAGGGAGGTCTTTAGATTTTTGGATCATTGGGGTGTCTTCCAGGGACAGTGGGTCCTGCACAGAGGAGACGGTTTATAAACTGTTTGCAAACTTTGTGCGAAGGTTTGCTATTGCTGCTCGGAGTGTGTTTAAATTTGAATCGCATGGGATGGGAACCAGAGTGCCAGTGGAGTGATTGTGGAGAAAGATGCTGTTAAGCCTAGGTAGAAAGTCAGGAATCAATAGATTGAGCATGGTGGGGCTAATGTTTGGAGTTATGTATATTTCAGTGTTAGGGGTATTATACAAAAGGCATGGATCATAGAAACATAGAAATCTACAGCACATTACAGGCCCTTCAGCCCACAGTGTTGTGCTGACCATGTTACCTGCTCTAGAAACTGCCTAGAATTACCCCACTGCATAGCCCTCTATTTTTCTAAGCTCCATGTACCTCTCTGAGAGTATCTTAAAAGACCCTATTGTATCCGCCTCTATCACTGTCTCTGGCAGTGCATTCCACACACCCACCACTCTCTGTGTAAAAAAAAAACCTCTCTCATCCTTCTTGTACCTACTTGCAAGCCCCTTAAAACTGTGCCCTCCTTGGGTTAGCCATTTCAGCCCTGGGAAAAAGCCTCTGGCTAGCCACACAATCAGTGCCTCTCATCATCTTATACGCATGGAATTATGACATTGTAGCCATTAGTGAGACTTGCTTGCAGGAGCAGCAGGACTGGCAGCTCAGTGTTTTAGGGTTTCATTGTTTTAGACCTGATAGAACAGGAGGAGGGGTGGCATTACTAGTCCGGGAAAATGTCACATCAGTACTGTACTCAGTCAGGACAGAGTGGAGAACTTATCTAGCGAGGTTTTATGGGTGGAACGGAGGGATGAGAAAGGTCTGACCACATTAATGGGATATTACAGACCACCCAACAGTCCGAAGGATTTAGAGGAACAAGTTTGTAGAGAGATCACAGACTGTTGCAAGAAACGTAAGACTCTGATAGTAGGTGATTTTAACTTTCCACATATTGACTGGGACTCCCATACTGAAAAGGGACTAGATGGGAAAGAGTTTGTCAAATGTGTTCAGGAAAGTTGTCTTAATCAGTACATAGAAGTCCCAATGAAAGAGTGTGCAATACCTGATCTACTATCAGGGAATGACCACCGGGCAAGTGACAGATGTTTCTGTAGAGGAGCACTTTGCATCCAGTGATCATAATGACATTAGTTTCAAGATAATTATGGAAAAGGATGTCTTGTCCTTGGGTTGAGATTCTTAAATTGGAGAAAGGCCAATTTTGATGGTATCAGAAAAGATATGGCAAGTGTGGATCGGGACAGATGGTTTTCTGGCAAAAGTGTACTTGGCAAGTGGGAGTACAAAGCTTGTATGTTCCTGTCAGAATAAAAGACCAGGATAACAGGTTTAGGGAACCTTGGTTTTTAAGAGATATTTCTTATTGGTTAAGAAAAAGAAAAGGGTGCATTTATAGGCAGATAGGGCCAAATGAGGTACCGCCAGAGTATGAGAAATGCAAGAGAACATACTACAAAGAAATAAGGGCTAAAAGAAGGCATAAGGTTGCTCAAGCAGACAAGGTGAAGGAGAATCCTCAAGAATCCAACAGATATATTTTGAGCAAAAGGATTGCAAGGAACAAAATTGGTCCTCTGGAAGATCAGAATCGTAATCTATCAGTGGAGTCAGAAAAGATGGGAGAGATCTTAAATGTATTTTTTGCGTCTGTATTTACTCAGGCATAAGGGAACACAGCAGTTAGGTTGTGGACTCTGTACAGATTACAGCAGAGGAGTTGTTTGCCGTCTTGAGGCAAACCAGGGTGGACAAATCACCGGGGCCTAACGAGGTGTGCCTCGAACCCTGTGAGAGGCAAGTGTGGAAGTTGCAGGGGCTCTAGAAGAGATATTTAAATTGAACTTAGTGGCAGGTGAGGTACTGGAGGACTGGAGTTATTCTGCTGTTTAAGAGAAGCTCTAAAATTAAACAAGGAAATTATAGGTCGGTGAGCCTGACATCAGAGGTGGGAAAGTCACTGGAAGGTAGACTAAGAGCCAGATATACGAGTATTTGGATGGACATGGTAGGATTAGGGATAGTCAGCTTTGTGCATGGTGGATCGTGTCTAACCAATCCTACACATTTTTTTTTTAAGGATGTTACCAGGAAAGGATGCAGGCAAAGCAGTGGATGTTGTCTATGGAATTCAGCAAGGCATTTGGCAAGGTCCTGATAGGAAGCTGGTTGAAAAGTTTCAGTTACTTGGCATTCAAGATGAGGTGGTAAGTTGGATTGGACATTGGATTTGCTGCAGAAGCCAGAGCGGCAGTAGATGTTTGCCTCTCTGACTGGAGGCCTGTGACTGGTGGAGTGCCACAGGGATTGGTGCTGGGTCCGTTGTTTATCATCTGTATCAATGATCTGGATGATAATGTGGTTAACTGGATCAGCAAATTTACAGATGACACCAAAAGGGGTTGGGGTGTAGTGGACAGCAAGGAAGACTATCAGAACTTGCAGTGGGATCTGGACCCGCTGGAAAAATAGGCTGAAAAATGGTAGATGGAATTTAATGCAGATAAGTGTGTGGTGTTGCACTTTGGGGTGACAAACCAGGGCAGGTCTTACACAGTGAACGGGAGTGCTCTGAGGATGCTGTAGAACAAAGGGATCCGGAAATACAGGTCCATAATTATTTGAAAGTGGTGTCACAGGTAGATAAGGTTGTAAAGAAAGCTTTTAGCGCATGGGACTTCATAGATCAAAGCACTGAGTACAGGAGATGGAATGTTATGTTGAATTTGTACAGGATATTGGTGAGGCCCAACTTGGAGCATCGTGTGCAGTTTTGGTCACCTACCTACAAGAAAGGTATAAATAAGATTGAAATCCTACAGAGAAAATTTACAAAGATGTTTCCAGGACTGGAGGACCTGAGTTACAAGGAAAGATTAAATAGGTTAGAACTTTATTCCTTGGAATGTTGAAGACCGTGGGGAGATTTGATAGAGGTATACAAAATCATGAGGGGTATAGATAAGGTAAAGCAGGTTTTTTCCCCATTGAAGTTGGGTGAGACTACAATTAGAGGTCATGGGTTAAGAGTGAAAGGTGAAATATTTATGGGAACCTGATGGGGAACTTCTTCGCTCAGAGGGTGGTGAAAGTGCGGAATGTGCTGCCAGTAGAAGTGTTGAATATGGGGTTGATTTCAACGTTTAAGAGAATTTCGATAGGTACATGGATGGGAGAGGTATAGAGAGCTTCGGTGCAGATGGAGGTTGATGGGACCACCCAGTTTAATGGTTCAAAATGGACTAGATATCCCAAAGGGCCTGTTTCTGGGCTGTAGCGTTCCATGATTCTATAAATCAGCCATGATGAAATGGCGGAACAGACTCGATATTGAATCAGATGGTTCAATAGACAATAGATGCAGGAGTAGGCTGTTCAGCCCTTCGAGCCAGCACCACCATTCACTGTGATCATGGCTGATCATCTACAATCAGTACCCCGTTCCTGCCTTCTCTCCATATCCCTTGATTCCACTATCTTTAAGAGCTCTGTCTAACTCTTTCTTGAAAGAATCCAGAGAATTGGCCTCCACTGCCTTCTGAAGCAGAGCATTCCACAGAACCACAACCCTCTGTGTGAAAAAGTTTTTCCTCAACTCCGTTCTAAATTGTCTACCCCTTATTCTTAAACTGTGGCCTCTGGTTCTGGACTCTCCCAACATTGGGAACATGTTTCCTGCCTCTAGCATGTCCAATCCCTTAATAATCTTATATGTTTCAATCAGATCCTCTCTCATCCTTCTAAATTCCAGTGTATACAAGCCCAGTCGCTCCAATCTTTCAACATATGACAGTCCTGCCATCCCTGGAATTAACCCAGTGAACCCACGTTGCACTCTCTCCATAGCAAGAATGTCCTTCCTCAAATTTGGAGACCAAAACTGCACACAATACTCCAGGTGTGGTCTCACCAGGGCCCTGTACAACTGCAGAAGGACTTCTTTGCTCCTATATTTAATTCCCCTTGTTATGAAGGCCAACAGGCCTTCAGATAACACAATTGTTACAAGAAAGTAAAAGAATGGCACAATCTCTTCATGACCCAGGTTAAATTCCCCCTCCTGTTCTCCCCATGACCGCAGGGGTTTCCTCCCACATATACAAGAGGTATGGTTCAGTTGGTTATGTGAGTACAATTGCGCAGTGCACATTTGCTGCGCCATCAGGTTTGATGCTGAAGCACCTTCAATAACTCCAAAAGACTGAAGTAGGGTAAATACTGAAAGGCTTTTATTCGCTGTACAATACGACCTCCATGCTGAGTGTCTGCTCCCGAACTGAGGGGGAGGGGCAAGGCGAAATCACCTTTATTCAGGGGTCTGTGGGAGGAGCCACAGGGGCAGTCAGCAGAGGGGCGTGTCCAGATGGTTAACCCAGTTACGATTATATATGGTTTACCACAGCTGTCACTGTCACTGTCATTCTGGCGGCAGGGGCAGGAGCAGCACACCGCCAGGAGGTTTCCCACAGGTTGGCAGCACTCGTTTAAAGGAGAGTTTCGCGGGCGATGAGTAGCCGTAGCAGTGCAGAGTGGAGTAGATAAAAGTACAGAAAGGATAAGCTGTTGTTGGGAGTGGGCCAGTGGTGAGAATGGGAGGGTCAGGCTTTGGCTCGGAAAAAGCGTTGGCTCGGGATTTCTATTAAAGTTTTCTTTTTTTTCTTTCTGTGTCAGGGGTACTTAGTGTAGTTTAAATGGCCATCATGGGTTCTTCATGCTGGATGCTGGAGTCCTGGGAGACCCAGAGTCTCCCGGGGAACTGCATCTGTGTGAAGTGCGTCCGGCTGCAGATCCTTGAAGACCGTGTTAGGGACCTGGAGCGGCAGCTGGATGACCTTCGGCTTGTACGGCAGAGCGTGGAGGATCATCGCTCGGAGTTACAGGGAAGTAGTCACCATTAAGTTGCAGAAGGCAGGTAACTGGGTGACTGTCAGCAGCTGGGATGGGATGGTGAATAGGCAGTTAGTGCAGAGCACCCCTGTGGCCATTCCCCACAATAATAATAAGTATACCATTTTGGATACTGTTGTGGGGGATGACCTCCCAGAGGAATGCCACGGAGACTGGGTTACTGGCACTGAGCACAGGTCCATGGTGCAGAAGGGAAAGAGGAAGAAGTGGGGGCATTAGTGATAGAGGGCTCAGTAGTCAGAGGAACAGACAGGAGATTCTGTGGATGTGAACGGGACACCCGGATGGTATGTTGCCTCCCAGGTGCTAGGGTTAGGGATATCCCGGATTGCGTCCACAGCATTTTGGAAAGGTAGGGAGAGCGGCCAGATGCATATTGGCATCAATGACAAAGGAAGGGAAAAACAAGGAGGTCTGGAGGAGAGAATTTAGAGAGCCAGGTAGAAAGCTGAGACGCAGGATCTCCAGGGTGGTAATTTCTGGATTGCTGCCTGTCCCATGTGCCAGTGAGGGTAGAAACAGGATGATTGGGCAGATAAATCTGTGGCTGACAAGCTGGTGCAGGGGGCAGGGCTTCAGGTTCTTGGATCATCGAGATCTCTTCTGGCATGACCTCTTCAAAAGGACAGGTTGCACCTGAACCCGAGAGCGACCAATATTCTCAGGGGTAGGTTTGTTAGAGTGGTTGGGGAGGGCTTAAACTAATTTGGCAGGGGGGTGGGAACCAGTGTGAAGGGACTCAGGTTAGGACAGATGGTAAAAAAGCAAAGATAGCGTGCAGTCAGACTGTCAGGAAGGTTAGGCAGATGATAGGACAAAATTGCAGACACCAGGGTGAGTATTAGTACATTAGGGATACAGAATCAAAAAGGGTAGCAAATACAGTACTCGGTGTTATATCTCAATGCACAGAGTATAGGAAATAAGGTGGATGATCTTGTTGCACCATTACAGATCGTCAGGGATGATGTTGTGGCCATCACTGAATCGTGGCTGAAGGATGGTTGTAATTGGGAGCTGAATGTCCAAGGTTACACAGTGAATTGGAGGGATAGGAAGGTAGGCAGAGGGGGTGCTGTGCCTCTGCTGGTAAAGAATAGCATCAAATCAGTAGAAAGATGTGACAAAGGATCGGAAGATGTTGAGTTAAGAAACTGCAAGGCTAAAAGGACCCTGATGATAGTTATTTACAGGCCTCCAAACAGTAGCTGGGACATGGACTACACATTGCAACGGGAAATAGAAAAGATGTGTCAAAAGGGCAATATTATGATCGTCATGGGATATTTTAACATGCAGGTATATTGGGAAAATCAAGTTGGTAATGGATCTCAAGAGAGTGAATTTGTTGAATGCCTACGAGATGGCATTTTAGAGCAGTTTGTCATTGAACCTACTAGGAGATCAGCTAGACTGGACTGGGTGTTATGTAATGAACCGGAGGCTTAAGGTGAAAGGATTTTTGGAGGCAGTGATCATAATATAATTGAGTTCAAATTGCAATTTGATAGGGAGAAAGTAAAGTCTGGCATAACAGTATTTCAGTGGAGTAAAGGAAATTACAGAGGTATGAGAGAGGAGCTGGTCAAAGTAAATTGGAAGGAAATGCTGACAGGGATGACAGCAGAGCAGCAAGGCGCGAGTTTCTGGGACAAATGAGGAACGTGCAGGATAGATGTATTCCAAAAGCAAAGAAATACTCAAATGGCAAAATAGTACAACCATAGCTGACAAGGAAAGTCAAAGCTAATTTAAAAGCAAAAGAGAGGGCATACAACAAAGCAAAAATTAGTGGGAAGATAGAGGATTGGGAAGCTTTTAAAAACCTACAGAAAGCAACTAGAAGAATCATTAGGAGGGAAAAGATGAAATATGAAAGCAAGTTATCAATATTAAGGTGGATAAAAAAGATTTTTCAAAGATATAATAAAGAAAGGAGAAATGAGAATGAATATAGAACTGCTAGAAAATGAGGCCGGAAAAATAATAACGGGGGACAAGGAGATGGCAGATGAACTAAATGAGTACTTTGCATCAGTCTTCACTGTGGAAGATACCAGCAGTGTGCCAGATGTTGCAGTGTGTGAGGGAAGAGAAGTGAGTGCAGTTATTATTGCAGGGAAGAAAGTGCTCAAAAAGCTGAAAGACCTAAAGGTGCTTAAGTCAACCGGACCAGATAAATTGCACCCTAGGGTTCTGAAAAAGGTAATGCTAGAGATTGTGGAGGCATTAGTAAAGATCTGTCAAGAATCATTGGACTCTGGCATGGTGCCAAAGGACTGGAAAATTGCAAATGTCACTCCACTCTTAAAGGAGGGAGATAGCAGAAAGGAAATTATAAAGCAGTTAGCCTGACTTTAGCAGTTGGGAAGGTGTTGGAGTCAAATGTTAAGGTTGAGTTTATGGACTACTTGGTGAGACAGGACAAGATTGGACAAAGTCAGGATGGTTTCCTTAAGCGAAAGTCTTGCCTGACAAACCTGTTGGAATTCTTCAAGGAAATTACAAGTAGGATAGATAAAGGGGATGCGGTGGATGTTGTCTATTTGGACTTTCATAAGGCCTTTGGCAAGGTGCCACACGTGAGGCTGCTTACCAACTTAAGAGCCCATACTATTACAGAAAAGTTACCAGCATAGTTGGCGCATTGGCTGATTATTAGGAAGCAGCTAGTGCAAATAAATGTATCCTTTTCTGGTTGGCTGCCAGTGACTAGCGGTGTTCCACAGGGGTCAGTGTTGGGACTGCTATATTTTATGCTGCATATCAATGATTTAGATGATGGAATAGATGGCTTCATTGCCAAGTTTTCAGATGACAGCAAGACTGGTGGAGGAGCAGGTAATATTGAGGAAACAGGAAGGCTGCAGAAGGACTTAGACAGGTTAGGAGAATGGACAAGAAAGTGGCAAATGAAATGCAACCTTGAAAAATGCATGGTCATGCACTTTGGCAGAAGAAATAAATGTGCGGACTATTTTCTAAATGGGCTGAAAATCTCTGACTATGTGCAGAAAACCCTAAAGGTTAATTTGTAGGTTGAGTCGGTGGTGAGGAAGGCAAATGCAATGTTAGCATTCATTTCAAGAGGTCTAGAAAATAAGAGCAGGGATGAGATGCTGAGGCTTAAAATGGCACTGGTGAGGCCTCACCTGGAGTATTGCGAACAGTTTTGGGCTCCTCATTTAAGAAAAGATGTGCTGGCGTTGGAGAAGTTTCAGAGGAGGTTCACAAGGATGATTCCAGGAAGGAAACGGTTATCATATGAAGAACATTTGATGGATCTGGGCCTGTACTCACTGGAATTTAGAAGGGCTTGTGGGGGGGTGGGGGGGTGGAATTTCACTGAAACCTTTCGAATGTTGGAAGCCCCAGACAGAATAGATGTGGAAAGAATCTTTCCCGTGGTGGGGGAATCTGGGACAAGAGGGCACTGCCTCAGGATAGTGGGGCGTCCATTTAAAACAGAGATCCGGAGAAATTTATTTAGCCAGAGGGTGGTGAATCTGTGGAATTTTTAACCATAGACAGCTATGGAGGCCAGGTCATAGGGTGTATTCAAAACAGAGATTGATTGGTTCCAAAGCATCAAATGTTATGGGGAGAAGACCAGGGAGAGGGGCTGAGGAGGGGAAAGATGTTAAGAAAATAGAACATAGAAATCTACAGCACATTACAGGCCCTTCGGCCCACAATGTTGTGCCGACCATGTGACCTATTCTAGAAACTACCTAGAATTTCCCTACTTAGGTTTACAAGGATGTTGCCGGGACTTGAGAAACTCAGTTACAGAGAAAGGTTGAATATGTTAGGACTTTATTCCCTGGAGCGTAGAAGAATGAGGGGAGATTTGATAGAGGTGTATAAAATTATGATGGGTATAGATAGAGTGAATGCAAGCAGGCTTTTTCCACTGAGGCAAGGGGAGAAAAAAACCAGAGGACATGGGTTAAGGGTGAGGGGGGAAAGTTTAAAGGGAACATTAGGGGGGGCTTCTTCACACAGAGAGTGGTGGGAGTATGGAATGAGCTGCCACACGAGGTGGTAAATGCGGGTTCTTTTTTAACATTTAAGAATAAATTGGACAGATACATGGATGGGAGGTGTATGGAGGGATATGGTCCGTGTGCAGGTCAGTGGAACTAGGCAGAAAATGGTTTGGCACAGCCAAGAAGGGCCAAAAGGCCTGCTTCTGTGCTGTAGTTTCTATGGTTTCTATGGTTTCTATTGCATGGCCCTCTATTTTTCTAAGCTCCACCTACCTATCTTAGAGTGTCTTAAGAGACCCTATTGTATCCACCTCTACCACTGTTGCTGGCAGTGCATTCTACGCACCCACCGCTCTCGATGTGAAAAACTTACCCCTGACATCCCCTCTACTTCCAAACACCTTAAACCTATGCCCCCTCGGGTTAGCCATCTCAACCCCGGGAAAAAGCCTCTGACTATCCACACGATCAATGCCTCTAATCATCTTATACACCTCTATCAGGTCACCTCTCATCCTCCGTCGCTCCAGGGAAAAAAGGCCGAGTTCACTCAACCTATTCTCATAAGGCATGTTCTCCAATCCAGGCAACATCCTCGTAAATCTCCTCTGCGCTCTCTCTATAGTATCCACATCCTGGAACTGAACACAGTACTCCATGTGGGGTCTTACATAGCTGTAACATTACCTCACGGCTCTTGAACTCAGTCCCACGGTTGATGAATGCCAACACACCGTTTGCTTTGTCAGCAACACTGTCAACCTGCACAACAGCTTTGAGTGTCCTATGGACATGGATCCCAAGATCCAGCCGCAATTGAGTGGCGGAGTAGACTTGATTGGCCAAATGACCTATTTCTGCTCCTATGTCTTACTGTCTTATTTGTCATTAAATTTGTTTTTTTTTTAAACGGCAGCAGTACCTTGCAACACATAATAAAAAAAATCTATAAATTACAGTTAGAAATACATACAGTGTATTTAGGATAATTGGGACACATCGGGACCAGTACATTTTGGCCCAGTTAGGCAGCTGCCCCAATTAGCTGAAGTTTCATGGAAATAGCTGAAAAGGATCTTTGGTGATGGATGTTGCTATTTGAGGCAGTTCCTCCTGTAGATACTGACAATGGTGGGGAGGGAAGTGCCCGTGATGTTTTGGGCTGAGCCCACTACTCTGCAGCACAAGTTGATAGGGTGGTTAAGAAGCTGCATGGTGTATTGGACCTCATAAATCATGGGGATTGAGTTCAAGAGCTGTGAAGTAGTGTTGCAGCTCTATAAAACCCATGTTAGACTACACTTTGGAGTATTGAGTTCAGTTCTGGTCATCTCATTATAGGAAGGATGTGAAAGCCTTAGAGAGGGTGCAGAGGAGATTTACCAGGCTGCCGCCTGGATTAGAAAAGGTGTCTGATGAGGAAAGGTTGGGTGAGTTAGGACTTTTCCCTTTGGAGCAGGGGAGGACAAGAGGTGAGTTGATAGAGGTGTGTAAGATGATAAGAGGCATAGATCAAGTAGACAGGCAGATTCGCTCCCTGGAAGTAAATGACAAAGATATAGGGGCGTAATTGAGATCCACTAACATAGCGGTTCACGCGACGTTATTACTGTTCATGGTGTCAGAGCACAGAGTATTACTGGCACCCTCTGTGAGGTTATCGTACATCCTCACTGTCCAATGCGCGGGCTTTCCCCTCGGATGCTCTGGTTTGCTCCCATAGTCCAAAGATGTACCGGTGATTATATATTGTCCTATGATTGTGTTGGGATTAAATCAGGTTTGCTGGGCGGTGTGAAGAGCCATAAAGGCCTACTCCACGTTGTACCACTAAATAAGTAATTTTAAATTTAAATTGACTAATTTTAACTATTTTTAATCTCTTTAATATTTAATATTTGTAATCCAGGGAATCAAATATCGCTGTGATGATTGTACGTTCTAGTACCAATTGTTTGGCGACAATAAAGTATAAAGTATTGGAGAAAAGTATAGCAGGGAACGTGAGAGACAGGTCTCTTACAAAGAGAATGGTGGGCGCTTTTAAGAAACCCTTATATAGGGATATGTGTGACGCGTGGCCAAGGGGTTAGGGCGTTGGACTAGCGATCTGAAGGTTGTGAGTTCGAGCCTCAGCCAAGGCAGCATGTTGTGTCCTTGAGCAAGGCACTTAACCACACATTGCTCCAGTCTACCCAGCTGAAAATGGGTACCGGCAAATGCTGGGGGTTAACCTCGCAATAGACTGGCGTCCTATCCGGGAGGGGGAGTCTTGTACTCTCAGTCGCTTTACGCCACGGAAACCGGCATAAGCACTGGCCTGATGAGCCTATAAGGGATATAGATATAGAAAAATGGAGGGCAACGTTTGAGGGAAGAGTTAGATTGATCTTAGAGTAGGTTAAAAGGCTGGCGCAACATCGTGGACTGAAGAGCCTGTACTGTTCTCAGTTTCTTTAACCTTCTAAGCTGCCAGCGAGCCCCCAACTCCACCCCGCAAGCAGTACTTACCACATGTGGACTGGACGGCGAGAGGCGACGTCCAGGAACTCCATGTCGTAGTCCGGCTGGGCCCTGCATATTGATGTGGTGGGGGGAGAGAAGAGGAGAGGAACATCAGTCGAACCCATCAGCACTGGAGAGAGGGTACACCACAAACCAGAAACTCAGCCTGACCAGGAACTGGACTAAGGCTGTCAGAGCTGGTCAGGGGCTGGGGATTGATCCGTGGTGACTGACTCACCCCTGGACACCCCAAGGTTTATACACCTATGCCCAGCCCTTGTGGTCCACAAGGCACAAGTCAGATTGTGATGGTGTGATAGGACACTCCACACTTTACCTTTGCTGAATCTACAAGTCAAGAGTGTGAAGGGACCCTCTCCACTTGCCTGGGTGGAGTTAGTCCATACACTCCACATCCTCCACACCACCTATCCCCCTTTCTACAAGTCAAGAGGGTGATGGGACACTCTCCACTTGCCTGGGTGGGGGTTGTCCATGCACTCCTTGTGGTTTTATAAGCCTCTATCAGGACTCCTCGAGCATCCTTCACTCCAGGAAAACAGTCCCATCAAATCCAGTCTCCTCATAAATCCAGCCTGCCAGTCCTGTTAACATCCCAGTGTGACTTTTCTACACCCTCTCAGGCATAATGACATCCTTCCTATGGCTGGGCGACCAGCAATGCACACGATACTCCAAGTACGGTTTCACCAAAGTCTATGGTAAACCAATGGACTCTCACAGCTATCTGGACTATACCTCATCCCACCTTGCTACTTGAAAAAACAGTATCCTCTTCTCTTGATTCCTCCATCTCCATCACATCTGCTCTCAGGATGAGGCTTTTCATTCTAGAATGGAGATGTCCTCTTTTTTCAAAGAAAGGGGCTTCCTTTCCTCCACCATTAACGCTGCCCTCAACTGCATCTCTTCCATTTCACACACGTCTGCTCTTACCCCATCCTCCCGCCACCCTACCTGGGAACGGGTTTCTCTTGTCCTCACCTACCACCCCACCAGCCTCCACATCCAGCACATAATTCTCCGAAACTTCCGCCACCTCCAACTGGATCCCACCATCAAACACATCTTTCCCTCCCCCCACCCCCCACACTTTCTGCTTTCTGCAGGGCTCACTCCCTACGCGACTCCACTGTCCATTTGTCCCTCCTCGCTGATCTCCCTCCTGGCACTTATCCTTGCAAGTGGAACAAGGGCTACGCCTGCCCCTACACCTCCTCCTACACCTCCTCCCTCACTACCATTCAGGGCCCCAAACAGTCCTTCCAGGTGAGGCGACGCTTCACCTGTGAGTCTGTTGGAGTCATATACTGTGTTCAGTGCTCCCGGTGTGGGCCCTTGTATATCAGTGAGACCTGATGTAGACTGGGAGACCGCTTTGCTGAGCATCTATGCTCCGTCCACCAGAACAAGTGGGATTTCCCAGTGGCCACCTATTATAATTCCCCTTCCCATTCCCATTCCGATATGTCCATCCACGGTCTCCTCCACTGTCGGGATAAGGCCACACTCAGGTTGGAGGAACAATACCTTATATTCCGTTTGGGTAGCCTCCAACCTGATGGTATGACATCAATTTCTCAAACTTCCTCCCGCCTCCCCCCTTCACCATTTCCCATCTCCTTGTCCCTCTCTCAAGTTATCTCCTTGCCCGCCCATCGCCTCCATTTGTTGCTTCTCCTCCCCTCCCCTGTTTTTCTTTCTTCCATGGCCTTCTGTCTCTTTCAACAATCAACTTCCCAGCTCTTTGCTTCATCCCTCCCCTCCAAGTTTCACCTATCACCTGGCATTCCTCTCTCCCCTCACCCCATCTTTCCAATCCACTCCTCAGCATTTTCCTCTCCAGTCCTACTGAAGGGTTTCAGCCCGAAACGTCGACTGTACTTTTTCCATAGATGCTGCCTAGTCTGCTGAGTTCCTCCAGCATTTTGTGTGTGTTGCATGGTTTTACCAAGACCTTGTGCAACTGTAAAATGCTACTCATAAGATACAAGACACAAGCAAAATCAGGCCATTCAGCCCATTGAGTCTGCTCTGCCATTTGATCAAGGCTGAGTTATTGTCCCTCTCATCTCCATTCTCCTGCCTTCTCCCAGTAACCTTTGACTCTCTTACTAACCAAGAACTTATGAAGCTCTGCTTTGAATGTACCCAATGACTTGCCTTTCAGAACCGTCCGTGACCATGAATTCCACAGATTCACCAACCTCTGACGTAGAAATTATTCCTCATCTCCACTCTAAATGGACATCCCTCTATTTTGAGGCTGTGCCCTCTGGTTCTGGACTGCCCCATAACAGGAAACATCCTCTTGGTGTGGAGAAAGCTTCACTCTGTGTCTGACCCTGGGAGTGTGTGATGGGACGGTGTGGAGGGAGCTTCACTCGGTGTCTGACCCCGGGAGTATGTGATGGGACGGTGTGGAGGGAACTTCACTCTGTGTCTGACCCTGGGAGTGTGTGATGGGACGGTGTGGAGGGAGCTTCACTCGGTGTCTGACCCTGGGAGTGTGTGATGGGACGGTGTGGAGAGAGATTCACTCTGTGTCTGACCCCGGGGGGGGGGGGGGGCGGGTGTGATGCGACGGTGTGGAGGGAGCTTCACTGTGTGTCTGACCCCAGGAGTGTGTGATGGGACAGTGTGGAGGGAGCTTCACTGTGTGTCTGACCCTGGGAGTATGTGATGGGACAGTGTGGAGAGAGATTCACTCTGTGTCTGACCCCGGGAGTGTGTGATGGGACGGTGTGGAGGGAGATTCACTCTGTGTCTGACACCGGGAGTGTGTGATGGGACAGTGTGGAGGGAGATTCACTCGGTGTCTGACCCCGGGAGTGTGTGATGGGACGGTGTGGAGGGAGATTCATTCTGTGTCTGACCCTGGGAGTGTGTGATGGGACAGTGTGGAGGGAGCTTCACTCTGTGTCTGACCCCGGTGGGGGGGGGGGGGGGTGATGGGACGGTGTGGAGGAAGTTTCACTCTGTGTCTGACCCCGGGAGTGTGTGATGGGACGGTGTGGAGGGAGATTCACTCTGTGTCTGACACCGGGAGTGTCACAGGTAGATAGAGACAGTGTGGAGGGAGATTCACTCTGTGTCTGACCCCGGGAGTGTGTGATGGGACGGTGTGGAGGGAGATTCATTCTGTGTCTGACCCTGGGAGTGTGTGATGGGATGGTGTGGAGGGAGCTTCACTGTCTGGCTAATTTTGATATCACAGCTCTGAAAGGTGAGGCTGAGAGGGACACACACTGGGGTACATTGTTCGTCCATTCAGAGGATGACACTGGGACACTACGCACCGAGGGTGCAGGAGCAGACCGTAGAGAGTTAATCACGTTTACCATCTCCCACAGCTGTTCACAGCCCTGAGGCTGGGTGCCATCGCTGCCGCCGTCTGCTCAATACTGCAGCTCGTTTCTCCCTCAACTCTGATTGCCACTATCTGTCACGTCCCTATCATCTCATTCTACCCACTGCTTTATCGCAATGCAATCTGGACACAAATACAATGCAGAGGGTGAGAGGAATCGATAAGAGACCGATGCTAGGACCAGGGTGTTTGTGGGCTGAGAACAGCGTAGATCTTACACTGTGAACAGCAGGGCACTGAGGAGCGCTGTGGAACAGAGGGATCTAGTAATACAGGTCTGTAATACCCTGAAAGTAGTGTCACAGGTAGATAGAGTCAGAAAGGAAGCTCTTGACATATTGGCCTTCATTGAGGATTAGAGGGATCTTGGGGTCCGAGTCCATAGGACACTCAAAGCTGCTGCGCAGGTTGACTCTGTGGTTAAGAAGGCATATGGTGCATTGACCTTCATCGACCATGGGGTTGAGTTTGAAAGCCAAGAGGTAATGTTGCAGCTATTAGGACCCTGGTCAGACCCCACTTGGAGTACTGTGCTCAGTTCTGGTCACCTCACTACAGGAAGGATGTGGAAACCGTAGAAAGGGTGCAGAGCAGATTTACAAGGATATTGCCTGGATTGGGGAGCATGCCTTATGAGAATAGGTTGACTGAACTCGGCCTTTTCTCCTTGGAGCGATGGAGGATGAGAGGTGACCTGATAGAGGTGTATAAGGTGATGAGAGGCATTGATCGTGTGGATAGTCAGAGGCTTTTTCCCAGGGCTGAAATGGCTAACACAAAAGGCACAGTTTTAAGGTGCTTGGAAGTAGGTACAGAGGAGATGTCAGGGGTAAGGTTTTTTTTTTTTTTTTTTTTTTTTTTACGCAGAGTGGTGAATGTGTGGAATGGACTGACAGCGATGGTGCTGGAGGCGGATATGATAGGGTCTTGTAAGAGACATGGAGCTTAGAAAAATAGAGGGCTATGGGTACCCCTCGGTAATTTCTAAAGTCAGTACATGTTCAGCACAGCATTGTGGGCCGAAGGGCCTGTATTGTGCTGTAGGCTTTCTGTGTTTCTATAAGTCAAAGTATTGAGTACTGAAGTTGGGATGTTATGTTGAAATTGTATAAAACATCGCTGATGCCTAATTTGGAGTTTTGTGTGTAGTTTTGGTCACCTACCTACGGGAAAGATATCTCAATAAGATCGAAAAAGTGCAGAGAAAGTTTACAAGGATGTTGCCAGGACTTGAGGACCCTCGTTATAGGGGGAGGTTGAATAGGTTAGAACTTTATCCTCAGAGTGTACAAGACCGAGAGGAGGTTTGATAGAGGTGTACACAATTTTGAGGGATAGACATGGCAAATGCAAGCAGGCTTTTTCCACTGAGGTTGGGTGGGACTCAAATTAGAGTTTAAGGGTGAAAGGTGAAATGTTTAAGGGGAACATGCGGAGAAACTTCTTTACTCAAGAGGGTGGAGGTAGTGTGAGTGAGTGGTGGATGCGGGATCGAGTCCAGTATCTAAAATAGTGCGAGTTTGGGAGGGTATGGTGGATTCAGGTGGGATTAACCAGTATAACAGTTTCATATGGACTCGGTGGGCCATGTTCTGTGTTTAGATGACTCTCACAGAGGGAAAGGGCTGGATAAATAAACTGATTTATTGACCTTCTATCTGTTCTGAGAGAAAGGGCCCAAAACTGTACTTATTCAAATGGCTGTTAAACACTGCCAATGTGACTGGCACGACCAGTGGCTGCTTGTTCCAGACAAGAACCACCCTCTGCGTGAAGAAGCTGCCCCTGACATCCCTAAAATTAAACCTCTGCCCTCTTGTTTTTACCACTCCCTTACTGGGAAAAGATTGTGCTTTCACCCCGTTGGTGCCCTTCAATCTTATATATCTGTGTCAGGTATGGGACCCGTGGGCAACCTCTGTCCATCTCGGTCCTGGGGCTCTCTCAATCCCACGGACACTCTATGTCCTTCTTGCAGTCATGGTCACTCTCTGTCCGATCCTCTCAGCATCACAGATGCTCTCTGTCCGTCTTGAACCCTCGGGCACTCTCTCAGTCCCACGGTTGCTCTCTGGTTACGCTCAGTGATATGCAGGCAATGGGAGGGATAGTTCAGCATGGGAAGAGCCCACAGATGTGGCTGAGCGGACTCTCTGGACAGTGTCAGATGAGGAAAGGGTGCAGTCTCCTGAACGCTGAGGAATGACCATTGGGTTTTCCCTCGTCTCCACAGGGGCCAGACAGGATAGTGCGGCATTCCCTCCCTGCTTGGCTCCAATCCCACAGTTTCCTGAAGAGGGGCTGTGCTAACCATGGTCTCGGAACCTCCCATGACGAGGGCTGCGTTGGTATTCACGGTGGTTCTGCATGCGGGTCTGCAGCCGGATGAGACATTCCTCAGCACAGCTGGCAGACACCAGCTCTTCTTCTCTATCCATCGCCCTCTCCTTTCTCTATTTTTTTCTTCTCTCTCTCTCTCTCTCTCTCTCTCTCTCTCCCTTCCCAGGCAGACACCAGCTCCCATTCACAAGGAAATCTGCAGATGCTGGAATTTCAAGCAACACACATAAAAGTTGCAAGTGAACGCAGCAGGCCAGGCAGCATCTCTAGGAAGAGGTAGAGTCGATGTTTTGGGCCGAGACCCTTCATCAGGACTAACTGAAGGAAGAGCTAGTAAGCTCCCATTCTCTCACTCTCACCTCTCTCTCTCCCAGTGCCCCTCCAACAGGCAGCCGCAAGCTCTCCTCTCTCCCCCATTCTCCACCAGACAGCAGCTCCCCTTCTCCCTCTCTCAACTTCCCCTTACTCACTCCGCCTCTCCCCTCACCCTCTCTCTCCCCAAGATGCAGACTCCAGTGTTCCCTCAACCCTTTCTCCCTCTCTCTCATTCTCCCTGCAGGAAGGGCAGTGAGGAGGGAGCCCTGCGCAGTGGGACACGCGGTGAGCAGGGAGCCCTGCGCCGTGGGACACGCAGTGAGGAGGGAGCCCTGCGCCATGGGACACGCAGTGAGGAGGGAGTCCTGCGCTGTGAGGAGGGGTGGTCAGGAGTGAGCGCTTCACTGTGGGACGGACAGTGAGGAGAGAACACCGCACTGAGGCAGGGATGTTGAGGATGGTGCTGTGCTGTGGGGAGGGAACACCACACAGGAGGGAGGATTGATCAGGAGGGAGTGCCGTGCTGGTTGAGGGGGCTGAGGAGGTAGTGCCGTGCTGGTGGAGGAGGGGGTGAGGAGGGAGAGCCGTGCTGGTGAAGGGGGGCGAGGAGGAGGGAGCGCCGTGCTGGTGGAGGGTGGTGAGGAGGGAGTGCCATGCTGGTGGAGAGTGGTGAGGAGGGAGTGCCGTGCTGGTGGAGCGGGTGAGGAGGGAGCGCCGTGCTGGTGGAGGGTGGTGAGGAGGGAGTGCCATGCTGGTGGAGAGTGGTGAGGAGGGAGTGCCGTGCTGGTGGAGCGGGTGAGGAGGGAGTGCCGTGCTGGTGGAGCGGGGGGGGTGAGGAGAGAAGGCGGTGCTGGTGGAGGAGGGGGTGAGGAGGGAACGCCGTGCTGGTGAAGGGGGGCGAGGAGGAGGGAGTGCCGTGCTGGTGGAGGGTGGTGAGGAGGGAGTGCCATGCTGGTGGAGGGTGGTGAGGAGGGAGTGCCGTGCTGGTGGAGCGGGTGAGGAGGGAGTGCCGTGCTGGTGGAGGGGGGGGGCGAGGAGGGAAGGCGGTGCTGGTGGAGCGGGTGAGGAGGGAGTGCTGTGCTGGTGGAGTGGGGTGAGGAGGGAAGGCGGTGCTGGTGGAGGGGGGGGTGAGGAGGGAGTGCCGTGCTGGTGGAGGGGGGGGTGAGGAGGGAGTGCCGTGCTGGTGGGGGGGGGGTGAGGAGGGAGTGCCGTGCTGGTGGAGGGGGGGGTGAGGAGGGAAGGCCGTGCTGGTGGAGGGGGGTGAGGAGGGAAGGCGGTGCTGGTGGAGGGGGGGGGTGAGGAGGGAAGGCCGTGCTGGTGGAGGGGTGGTGAGGAGGGAAGGCGGTGCTGGTGGAGGGGGGGGGTGAGGAGGGAGTGCCGTGCTGGTGGGGGGGGGGTGAGAAGGGAGTGCCGTGCTGGTGGAGATGTAGTGAGGAAGGAGTGCCGTGCTGGCGGAGGGGGGTGAGGAGGAAGTGCCGTGCTGGTGGAGGGGGTGAGGAGGGAGTGCCGTGCAGGTGGAGGGGGGTGAGGAGGGAGTGCCGTGCTGGTGGAGGGGGTGAGGAGGGAGTGCCGTGCTGGTGGAGGGGTGAGGAGGGAGGGCCGTGCAGGTGGAGGGGGGTGAGAAGGGAGTGCCGTGCTGGTGGAGATGTAGTGAGGAAGGAGTGCGGTGCTGGTGGAGGGGGGTGATGAGGGAGTGCCGTGCTGGTGGAGGGGTGAGGAGGGAGTGCGGTGCTGGTGGAGGGGGGTGAGGAGGGAGTGCGGTGCTGGTGGAGGGGGGGCGAGGAGGGAGTGCCGTGCTGGTGAAGGGGGGTGAGGAGGGAGTGCCATGCTGGTGGAGGGGGTGAGGAGGGAGTGCCATGCTAGTGGAGGTGGGAGTGAGGAGGGAGTGCGGTGCTGGTGGAGGGGGGTGAGGAGGGAGTGCCGTGCTGGTGGAGGAGGGGGTGAGGAGGGAGTGCCGAGCTGGTGGAACTGGGTGTGGAGGGAGTGAAGTGCTGGTGGAGGGGCGATGGGGAGGGAGTGCCGTGCTGGTGGAGGGGGGTGTGAGGAGGGAGTGCCGTACTGGTGGAACTGGGTGTGGAGGGAGTGAAGTGCTGGTGGAGGGGCGATGGGGAGGGAGTGCCGTGCTGGTGGAGGGGATGAGGAGGGAGTGCCGTGCTGGTGGAGGTGGGTGAGGACGGAGTGCTGTGCTGGTGGAGGTGGGTGAGGACGGAGGGCCGTGCTGGTGGAGGGGGTGAGGACGGAGGGCCGTGCAGGTGGCGGGGGTGAGGAGGGAGGGCCGTGCAGGTGGAGGGGGTGAGGAGGGAGTGCCGTGTTGGTGGAGGGGTGATGGGGAGGGAGTGCCGTGCTGGTGGAGGGGGTGAGGAGGGAGGGCCGTGCTGGTGGAGGTGGGCGAGGACGGAGTGCCGTGCTGGTGGAGGGGGTGAGGAGGGAGGGCCGTGCAGGTGGAGGGGGGTGAGGAGGGAGTGCCGTGCAGGTGGAGGGGGGTGAGGAGGGAGTGCCGTGCAGGTGGAGGGGGGTGAGGAGGGAGTGCCGTGCTGGTGGAGGGGTGAGGAGGGAGTGCGGTGCTGGTGGAGGGGGGTGAGGAGGGAGTGCGGTGCTGGTGGAGGGGGGGCGAGGAGGGAGTGCCGTGCTGGTGAAGGGGGGTGAGGAGGGAGTGCGGTGCTGGTGGAGGGGGGGGCGAGGAGGGAGTGCCGTGCTGGTGGAGGGTGGTGAGGAGGGAGTGCCATGCTGGTGGAGGGGGTGAGGAGGGAGTGCCATGCTGGTGGAGGGGGTGAGGAGGGAGTGCCGTGCTGGTGGAGGGGGGAGAGGAAGGAGTGCCGTGCTGGTGGAGGGGGGAGAGGAAGGAGTGCCGTGCTGGTGGAGGGGTGAGGAGGGAGTGCCGTGCTGGCGGAGGGGGTGAGGAGGGAGTGCGGTGCTGGTGGAGAGGGGTGAGGAGGGAGGGCCGTGCCGGTGGAGGGGGGTGATGAGGGAGTGCCGTGCCGGTGGAGGGGGGGGGTGAGGAGGGAAGGCCGTGCTGGTGGAGGGGGGGGGTGAGGAGGGAGTACCGTGCTGGTGGAGGGGGGAGTGAGGAGGGAGTGCCGTGCCGGTGGAGGGGGGTGAGGAGGGAGTGCCGTGTTGCTGGAGGGGTGATGGGGAGGGAGTGCCGTGCCGGTGGAGGGGGGTGATGAGGGAGTGCCGTGTTGCTGGAGGGGTGATGGGGAGGGAGTGCCGTGCCGGTGGAGGGGGGTGATGAGGGAGTGCCGTGTTGCTGGAGGGGTGATGGGGAGGGAGTGCCGTGCCGGTGGAGGGGGGTGAGGAGGGAGTGCCGTGTTGCTGGAGGGGTGATGGGGAGGGAGTGCCGTGCCGGTGGAGGGGGGTGAGGAGGGAGTGCCGTGTTGCTGGAGGGGTGATGGGGAGGGAGTGCCGTGCCGGTGGAGGGGGGTGATGAGGGAGTGCCGTGCTGGTGGAGAGGGGAGAGGAGGGAGTGCCGTGCTGGTGGAGAGGGGTGAGGAGGGAGTGCCGTGCTGGTGGAGGGGGCTGAGGAGGTAGTGCCGTGCTGGTGGAGGAGGGGGTGAGGAGGGAGCGCCGTGCTGGTGGAGTGGGGTGAGGAGGGAGTGCCGCGCTGGTGAAGGGGGGCGAGGAGGAGGGAGTGCCGTGCTGGTGGAGGGTGGTGAGGAGGGAGTGCCGTGCTGGTGGAGGGTGGTGAGGAGGGAGTGCCGTGCTGGTGGAGGGTGGTGAGGAGGGAGTGCCGTGCTGGTGGAGGTGGGTGAGGACGGAGGGCCGTGCTGGTGGAGGTGGGTGAGGACGGAGGGCCGTGCTGGTGGAGTTGGGTGAGGACAGAGGGCCGTGCTGGTGGAGGGGGTGAGGACGGAGGGCCGTGCTGGTGGAGGGGGTGAGGAGGGAGGGCAGTGCAGGTGGCGAGGGTGAGGAGGGAGGGCCGTGCAGGTGGAGGGGGTGAGGAGGGAGTGCCGTGTTGGTGGAGGGGTGATGGGGAGGGAGTGCCGTGCTGGTGGAGGGGGTGAGTAGGGAGGGCCGTGCTGGTGGAGGTGGGCGAGGACGGAGTGCCGTGCTGGAAGAGGGGGTGAGGAGGGAGGGCCGTGCAGGTGGAGGGGGGTGAGGAGGGAGTGCCGTGCAGGTGGAGGGGGGTGAGGAGGGAGTGCCGTACTGGTGGAGGGGGTGAGGAGGGACCGCCGTGCTGGAGGAGGGGTGAGGAGGGCGTGCCGTGCTGGGGAAGGGGTGAGGAGGGAGTGCGGTGCTGGTGGAGGGGGGTGAGGAGGGAGTGCGGTGCTGGTGGAGGGGGGTGAGGAGGGAGTGCCGTGCTGGTGAAGGGGGGTGAGGAGGGAGTGCCATGCTGGTGGAGGGGGTGAGGAGGGAGTGCCGTGCTGGTGGAAGGGGGAGAGGAGGAAGTGCCGTGCTGGTGGAGGGGGGTGAGGAGGGTGTGCCGCGGTGTGGTAGGTGTAGTGAGGAAGGAGTGCGTGCTGGTGGAGGAGTGAGGAGGGAGTGCGGTGCTGGTGGAGGGGGGTGAGGAGGGAGGGCCATGCTGGTGGAGGAGGGGGTGAGGAGGGAGTGCCGTGCTGGTGGAGGGGGGAGTGAGGAGGGAGTGCCGTGCTGGTGGAGGGGGGTGAGGAGGGAGTGCCGTGTTGCTGGAGGGGTGATGGGGAGGGAGTGCCGTGCCGGTGGAGGGGGGTGATGAGGGAGTGCCGTGCTGGTGGAGAGGGGAAAGGAGGGAGTGCCGTGCTGGTGGAGAGGGGTGAAGAGGGAGTGCCGTGCTGGCGGAGGGGGGTGAGGAGGGAGTGCCGCGGTGTGGGAGGTGTAGTGAGGAAGGTGTGCCGTGCTGGTGGAGGGGTGAGGAGGGAGTGCGGTCCTGGTGGAGTGGGGAGAGGAGGGAGTGCCGTGCTGGTGGAGGGGGGTGAGGAGGGAGTGCCATGCTGGTGGAGAGGGGTCAGGAGGGAGTGTCGTGATGTGGGAGGTGTAGTGAGGAAGGAGTGCGGTGCTGGTGGAGGGGTGAGGAGGGAGTGCCGTGCTGGTGGAGGGGGTGAGGAAGGAGTGCGGTGCTGGTGGAGGTGGGTGAGGAGGGAGTGCGGTGCTGGTGGAGGGGTGAGGAGGAAGTGCCACGATGTGGGAGGTGTAGTGAGGAGGGAGTGCTGTTCTGGTGGAGGTGTGAGGAGGGAGTGCCGTGCTGGTGGAGGTGGGTGAGGAGGGAGTGCCGCGATGTGGGAGGTGTAGTGAGGAGGGAGTGCCGCGATGTGGGAGGTGTAGTGAGGAGGGAGTGCTGTTCTGGTGGAGGGGTGAGGAGGAAGTTCCGAGCTGGTGGAGGGGTAAGGAGGGAGTGTCGTGATGTGGGAGGTGTAGTGAGGAAGGAGTGCCGTGCTGGTGGAGGGGTGAGGAGGGAGTGCCGTGCTGGTGGAGGGGGTGAGGAAGGAGTGCGGTGCTGGTGGAGGGAAGTGAGGAGGGAGTTCCGTGCTTGTGGAGGGGGGAGAGGAGGGAGTTCCGAGCTGGTGGAGGGGTAAGGAGGGAGTGTCGTGATGTGGGAGGTGTAGTGAGGAAGGAGTGCCGTGCTGTTGGAGGGGTGAGGAGGGAGTGCCGTGCTGGTGGAGGGGGTGAGGAAGGAGTGCGGTGCTGGTGGAGGGGAGTGAGGAGGGAGTTCCGTGCTTGTGGAGGGGTAAGGATGGAGTGCCACGATGTGGGAGGTGTAGTGAGGTGGGAGTGCTGTTCTGGTGGAGGTGTGAGGAGGGAGTGCCGTGCTGGTGGAGGTGGGTGAGGAGGGAGTGTCGCGATGTGGGAGGTGTAGTGAGGAAGGAGTGCCGTGCTGGTGGAGGGGGTGAGGAAGGAGTGCGGTGCTGGTGGAGGGGGGTGAGGAGGGAGTTCCGTGCTGGTGGAGGGGTAAGGATGGAGTGCCACGATGTGGGAGGTGTAGTGAGGAGGGAGTACCGCGATGTGGGAGGTGTAGTGAGGTGGGAGTGCTGTTCTGGTGGAGGTGTGAGGAGGGAGTGCCATGCTGGTGGAGGTGGGTGAGGAGGGAGGGCCATGCTGGTGGAGGAGGGGGTGAGGAGGGAGTGCCGTGCTGGTGGAGGAGGGGGTGAGGAGGGAGTGCCGTGCTGGTGGAGGGGGGTGAGGAGGGAGTGCCGTGTTGCTGGAGGGGTGATGGGGAGGGAGTGCCGTGCCAGTGGAGGGGGGTGATGAGGGAGTGCCGTGCTGGTGGAGGAGGGGTGATGGGGAGGGAGTGCCGTGCTGGTGGAGAGGGGTGAGGAGGGAGTGCCGCGGTGTGGGAGGTGTAGTGAGGAAGGTGTGCCGTGCTGGTGGAGGGGTGAGGAGGGAGTGCGGTCCTGGTGGAGGGGGGTGAGGAGGGAGTGCCGTGCTGGTGGAGGAGGGGGTGAGGAGGGAGTGCGGTGCTGGTGGAGGGGGGTGAGGAGGCAGTGCCGTGCTGGCGGAGGGGGGTCAGGAGGGAGTGCCGCGGTGTGGGAGGTGTAGTGAGGAAGGAGTGCCGTGCTGGTGGAAGGGTGAGGAGGGAGTGCCGTGCTGGTGGAGGGGGTGAGGAGGGAGTGCTGTTCTGGTGGAGGGGGGAGAGGAGGGAGTGCCGTGCTGATGGAGAGGGGAGAGGAGGGAGTGCCTTGCTGGCGGAGGGGGTTGAGGAGGGAGTACCGCGATGTGCGAGATGTAGTGAGGAAGGAGTGCCGTGCTGGTGGAGGGGAGAGGAGGGAGTGCTGTGCTGGTGGAGGGGGTGAGGAAGCAGTGCGGTGCTGGTGGAGGGTTGTGAGGAGGGAGTGCGGTGCTGGTGGAGGGGGTGAGGAGGGAGTGCCGTGCTGGTGGAGAGGGGAGAGGAGGGAGTTCCGAGCTGGTGGAGGGGTAAGGAGGGAGTGTCGTGATGTGGGAGGTGTAGTGAGGAAGGAGTGCCGTGCTGGTGGAGGGGTGAGGAGGGAGTGCCGTGCTGGTGGAGGGGGTGAGGAAGGAGTGCGGTGCTTGTGGAGGGAAGTGAGGAGGGAGTTCCGTGCTTGTGGAGGGGGGAGAGGAGGGAGTTCCGAGCTGGTGGAGGGGTAAGGAGGGAGTGTCGTGATGTGGGAGGTGTAGTGAGGAAGGAGTGCCGTGCTGTTGGAGGGGTGAGGAGGGAGTGCCGTGCTGGTGGAGGGGGTGAGGAAGGAGTGCGGTGCTGGTGGAGGGGAGTGAGGAGGGAGTTCCGTGCTTGTGGAGGGGTAAGGATTGAGTGCCGCGATGTGGGAGGTGTAGTGAGGTGGGAGTGCTGTTCTGGTGGAGGTGTGAGGAAGGAGTGCCGTGCTGGTGGAGGGGGTGAGGAAGGAGTGCGGTGCGGGTGGAGGGGGGTGAGGAGGGAGTTCCGTGCTGGTGGAGGGGTAAGGATGGAGTGCCGTGATGTGGGAGGTGTAGTGAGGAGGGAGTGCCGCGATGTGGGAGGTGTAGTGAGGAGGGAGTGCCGTTCTGGTGGAGGGGTGAGTAGGGAGTGCCGCGATGTGGGAGGTGTAGTGACGAGGGAGTGCTGTTCTGGTGGAGGGGTGAGGAGGGAGTGCCGCGATGTGGGAGGTGTAGTGAGGAGGGAGTGCTTTTCTGTTGGAGGGGTGAGGAGGGAGTGCCGTGCTGGTGGAGGTGGGTGAGGAGGGAGTGCCGCGATGTGGGAGGTGTAGTGAGGGAGTGTCGCGATGCGGGAGGTGTAGTGAGGAGGGAGTGCTGTTCTGGTGGAGGTGGGTGAGGAGGGAGTGCCGTGCTGGTGGAGGGGTAAGGAGGGAGTGCCGCGATGTGGGAGGTGTAGTGAGGAGGGATTGCTGTTCTGGTGGAGGTGTGAGGAGGGAATGCCGCGATGTGGGCGGTGTAGTGAGGAGGGAGTACCTTTCTGGTGGAGGGGGTGAGGAGGGAGTGCCGTGCTGGTGGAGGTGGGTGAGGAGAGAGTGCCGTGATGTGGGAGGTGTAGTGAGGAGTGAATGCTGTTCTGGTGGAGGGGTGAGGAAGGAGTGCCGCGATGTGGGAGGTGTAGTGAGGAAGGAGTGCTGTTCTGGTGGAGAGGGTAGAGGAGGGAGTTCCGTGCTGGTGGAGGGGGTGAGGAGGGAGTGCCTTGCTGGTGGAGGTGGGTGAGGAGGGAGTGCCTTGCTGGTGGAGGTGGGTGAGGAGGGAGTGCCTTGCTGGTGGAGGGGGTGAGGAGGGAGTGCCGTGATGTGGGAGGTGTAGTGAGGAGGGAGTGCCGCGACGTGGGAGGTGTAGTGAGGAGGGAGTGCCGTGCTGGTGGAGGTGGGTGAGGAGGGAGTGCCGCGATGTGGGAGGTGTAGTGAGGAGGGAGTGCCGCGACGTGGGAGGTGTAGTGAGGAGGGAGTGCTGTTCTTGTGGAGGGTTGAGGAAGGAGTGCCGCGATGTGGGAGGTGTAGTGAGGAGGGAGTGCTGTTCTGGTGGAGGGGTGAGGAGGGAGTGCGGTGCTGGTGGAGGGGGGTGAGGAGGAAGTGCCGCGATGTGGGAGGTGTAGTGAGGAGGGAGTGCTGTTCTGGTGGAGGGGGTGAGGAGGGAGTGCTGTTCTGGTGGAGGGGGGAGAGGAGGGAGTGCCGTGCCGGTGGAGGGGGGTGAGGAGGGAGTGCCGTGCTAGTGGAGGGGGGCGAGGAGGGAGTGCCGCGGTGTGGGAGGTGTAGTGAGGAAGGAGTGCCGTGCTGGTGGAAGGGTGAGGAGGGAGTGCGGTGCTGGTGGAGGGGGGTGAGGAGGGAGTGCCGCGATGTGGGAGGTGTAGTGAGGAGGGAGTGCTGTTCTGGTGGAGGGGGTGAGGAGGGAGTGCTGTTCTGGTGGAGGGGGGAGAGGAGGGAGTGCCGTGCCGGTGGAGGGGGGTGAGGAGGGAGTGCCGTGCTAGTGGAGGGGGGCGAGGAGGGAGTGCCGCGGTGTGGGAGGTGTAGTGAGGAAGGAGTGCCGTGCTGGTGGAAGGGTGAGGAGGGAGTGCGGTGCTGGTGGAGGGGGGTGAGGAGGGAGTGCCGCGATGTGGGAGGTGTAGTGAGGAGGGAGTGCCGTGCTGGTGGAGGGGGTGAGGAGGGAGTGCTGTTCTGGTGGAGGGGGGAGAGGAGGGAGTGCCGTGCTGATGGAGAGGGGAGAGGAGGGAGTGCCTTGCTGGCGGAGGGGGTTGAGGAGGGAGTACCGCGATGTGCGAGATGTAGTGAGGAAGGAGTGCCGTGCTGGTGGAGGGGAGAGGAGGGAGTGCTGTGCTGGTGGAGGGGGTGAGGAAGCAGTGCGGTGCTGGTGGAGGGTTGTGAGGAGGGAGTGCGGTGCTGGTGGAGAGGGGAGAGGAGGGAGTTCCGAGCTGGTGGAGGGGTAAGGAGGGAGTGTCGTGATGTGGGAGGTGTAGTGAGGAAGGAGTGCCGTGCTGGTGGAGGGGTGAGGAGGGAGTGCCGTGCTGGTGGAGGGGGTGAGGAAGGAGTGCGGTGCTTGTGGAGGGAAGTGAGGAGGGAGTTCCGTGCTTGTGGAGGGGGGAGAGGAGGGAGTTCCGAGCTGGTGGAGGGGTAAGGAGGGAGTGTCGTGATGTGGGAGGTGTAGTGAGGAAGGAGTGCCGTGCTGTTGGAGGGGTGAGGAGGGAGTGCCGTGCTGGTGGAGGGGGTGAGGAAGGAGTGCGGTGCTGGTGGAGGGGAGTGAGGAGGGAGTTCCGTGCTTGTGGAGGGGTAAGGATTGAGTGCCGCGATGTGGGAGGTGTAGTGAGGTGGGAGTGCTGTTCTGGTGGAGGTGTGAGGAAGGAGTGCCGTGCTGGTGGAGGGGGTGAGGAAGGAGTGCGGTGCGGGTGGAGGGGGGTGAGGAGGGAGTTCCGTGCTGGTGGAGGGGTAAGGATGGAGTGCCGCGATGTGGGAGGTGTAGTGAGGAGGGAGTGCCGCGATGTGGGAGGTGTAGTGAGGAGGGAGTGCCGTTCTGGTGGAGGGGTGAGTAGGGAGTGCCGCGATGTGGGAGGTGTAGTGACGAGGGAGTGCTGTTCTGGTGGAGGGGTGAGGAGGGAGTGCCGCGATGTGGGAGGTGTAGTGAGGAGGGAGTGCCGTGCTGGTGGAGGTGGGTGAGGAGGGAGTGCCGCGATGTGGGAGGTGTAGTGAGGGAGTGTCGCGATGCGGGAGGTGTAGTGAGGAGGGAGTGCTGTTCTGGTGGAGGTGGGTGAGGAGGGAGTGCCGTGCTGGTGGAGGGGTAAGGAGGGAGTGCCGCGATGTGGGAGGTGTAGTGAGGAGGGATTGCTGTTCTGGTGGAGGTGTGAGGAGGGAATGCCGCGATGTGGGCGGTGTAGTGAGGAGGGAGTACCTTTCTGGTGGAGGGGGTGAGGAGGGAGTGCCGTGCTGGTGGAGGTGGGTGAGGAGAGAGTGCCGTGATGTGGGAGGTGTAGTGAGGAGTGAATGCTGTTCTGGTGGAGGGGTGAGGAAGGAGTGCCGCGATGTGGGAGGTGTAGTGAGGAAGGAGTGCTGTTCTGGTGGAGAGGGTAGAGGAGGGAGTTCCGTGCTGGTGGAGGGGGTGAGGAGGGAGTGCCTTGCTGGTGGAGGTGGGTGAGGAGGGAGTGCCTTGCTGGTGGAGGTGGGTGAGGAGGGAGTGCCTTGCTGGTGGAGGGGGTGAGGAGGGAGTGCCGTGATGTGGGAGGTGTAGTGAGGAGGGAGTGCCGCGACGTGGGAGGTGTAGTGAGGAGGGAGTGCCGTGCTGGTGGAGGTGGGTGAGGAGGGAGTGCCGCGATGTGGGAGGTGTAGTGAGGAGGGAGTGCCGCGACGTGGGAGGTGTAGTGAGGAGGGAGTGCTGTTCTTGTGGAGGGTTGAGGAAGGAGTGCCGCGATGTGGGAGGTGTAGTGAGGAGGGAGTGCTGTTCTGGTGGAGGGGTGAGGAGGGAGTGCGGTGCTGGTGGAGGGGGGTGAGGAGGAAGTGCCGCGATGTGGGAGGTGTAGTGAGGAGGGAGTGCTGTTCTGGTGGAGGGGTGAGGAGAGAGTACCGTGATGTGGGAGGTGTAGTGAGGAAGGAGTGCCGTGCTGGTGGAGGGGGTGAGGAGGGAGTGCTGTTCTGGTGGAGGGGGGAGAGGAGGGAGTGCCGTGCTGGTGGAGGGGGGAGAGGAGGTAGTGCCGTGCTGGTGGAGGGGGGTGAGGAGGGAGTGCCGTGCTGGTGGAGGGGGGTGAGGACGGAGTGCCGCGATGTTGGAGGGGGGTGAGGACGGAGTGCCGTGCTGGTGGAGGTGGGTGAGGAGGGAGTGCCGCGATGTTGGAGGGGAGTGAGGAGGGAGTGCCGTGCTGGTGGAGGGGGTGAGGAGGGAGAGCCGTGCTGGTGGAGGGGTGAGGAGGGAGTTCCGAGCTGGTGGAGGGGTAAGGAGGGAGTGTCGTGATGTGGGAGGTGTAGTGAGGAAGGAGTGCCGTGCTGGTGGAGGGGTGAGGAGGGAGTGCCGCAATGTTGGAGGGGAGTGAGGAGGGAGTGCCGTACTGGTGGAGGGGGTGAGGAGGGAGTTCAGTGCTGGTGGAGGGGTAAGGAGGGAGTGTCGTGATGTGGGAGGTGTAGTGAGGAAGGAGTGCGGTGCTGGTGGAGGGGTGAGGAGGGAGTGCCGCGATGTGGGAGGTGTAGTGAGGAGGGAGTGCCCCAATGTGGGAGGTGTAGTGAGGAGGGAGTGCCGTGCTGGCGGAGGGGGGTGAGGAGGGAGTGCCATGCTGGTGGAGGGGGGTGAGGAGGGAGTGTCACGATGTGGGAGGTGTAGTGAGGAAGGAGTGCCGTGCTGGTGGAGGGGTGAGGAGGGAGTGCCGTGCTGGTGGAGGGGGTGAGGAAGGAGTGCGGTGCTGGTGGAGGGGGGTGAGGAGGGAGTGCCGCGCTGTGGGAGGTGTAGTGAGGAGGGAGTGCTGCGATGTGGGAGGTGTAGTGAGGAGTGAATGCTGTTCTGGTGGAGGGGGGTGAGGAGGGAGTGCCGCGATGTGGGAGGTGTAGTGAGGAGGGAGTGCTTTTCTGGTGGAGGAGGTGAGGAGGGGGTGCCTTGCTGGTGGAGGGGGTGAGGAGGGAGTGCCTTGCTGTTGGAGGTGGGTGAGGAGGGATTGCCTTGCTGGTGGAGGGAGTGAGGAGGGAGTGCCGCGATGTGGGAGGTGTAGTGAGGAGGGAGTGCCGCGACGTGGGAGGTGTAGTGAGGAGGGGTGCTGTTCTGGTGGAGAGGGTAGAGGAGGGAGTTCCGTGCTGGTGGAGGGGGTGAGGAGGGAGTGCCTTGCTGGTGGAGGTGGGTGAAGAGGGAGTGCCTTGCTGGTGGAGGTGGGTGAGGAGGGAGTGCCTTGCTGGTGGAGGGGGTGAGGAGGGAGTGCCGCGATGTGGGAGGTGTAGTGAGGAGGGAGTGCCGCGACGTGGGAGGTGTAGTGAGGAGGGAGTGCCGTGCTGGTGGAGGTGGGTGAGGAGGGAGTGCCGCAATGTGGGAGGTGTAGTGAGGAGGGAGTGCCGTGCTGGTGGAGGTGGGTGAGGAGGGAGTGCCGCGATGTGGGAGGTGTAGTGAGGAGGGAGTGCCGCGATGTGGGAGGTGTAGTGAGGAGGGAGTGCTGTTCTGGTGGAGTGGTGAGGAGGGAGTGCCGCGATGTGGGAGGTGTAGTGAGGAGGGAGTGCTTTTCTGGTGGAGGGGGTGAGGACGGGGTGCCTTGCTGGTGGAGGGGGTGAGGAGGGAGTGCTGTACTGGTGGAGGGGGTGAGGAGGGAGTGCCGTGCTGGTGGAGGTGGGTGAGGAGTGAGTGCCGCGATGTGGGAGGTGTAGTGAGGAGGGAGTGCTGTACTGGTGGAGGGGTGAGGAGGGAGTGCTGTTCTGGTGGAGGGGTGAGGAGAGAGTGCCGTGATGTGGGAGGTGTAGTGAGGAAGGAGTGCCATGCTGGTGGAGGGGGTGAGGAGGGAGTGCTGTTCTGGTGGAGTGGGGAGAGGAGGGAGTGCCGTGCTGGTGGAGGGGGGAGAGGAGGTAGTGCCGTGCTGGTGGAGGGGGGTGAGGAGGGAGTGCCGTGCTGGTGGAGGGGGGTGAGGACGGAGTGCCGTGCTGGTGGAGGGGGGTGAGGACGGAGTGCCGCGATGTTGGAGGTGGGTGAGGAGGGAGTGCCTTGCTGGTGGAGGTGGGTGAGGAGGGAGTGCCGCGATGTTAGAGGGGGGTGAGGAGGGAGTGCCGTGCTGGTGGAGGGGGGTGAGGACGGAGTGCCGTGCTGGTGGAGGGGGGTGAGGACGGAGTGCCGCGATGTTGGAGGTGGGTGAGGAGGGAGTGCCTTGCTGGTGGAGGTGGGTGAGGAGGGAGTGCCGCGATGTTAGAGGGGGGTGAGGAGGGAGTGCCGTGCTGGTGGAGGGGGTGAGGAGGGAGTGCCTTGCTGGTGGAAGGGGTGAGGAGGGAGTGCCGTACTGGTGGAGATGTAAGTAGGGAGTGCCGCGATGTGGGAGGTGTAGTGAGGAGGGAGTGCCGTGCTGGTGGAGGGGTGAGGAGGGAGTGCCGTGCTGGTGGAGGGGGTGAGGAAGGAGTGCGGTGCTGGTGGAGGGGGGTGAGGAGGGAGTACCGTGCTGGTGGAGATGTAAGTAGGGAGTGCCGCGATGTGGGAGGTGTAGTGAGGAGGGAGTGCCGTGCTGATGGAGGAGGGTGAGGAGGAAGTGCCACGATGTGGGAGGTGTGGTGAGGAGGGAGTGCTGTTCTGGTGGAGGTGTGAGGAGGGAGTGCCGTGCTGGTGGAGGTGGGTGAGGAGGGAGTGCCGCGATGTGGGAGGTGTAGTGAGGAGGGAGTGCCGCGATGTGGGAGGTGTAGTGAGGAGGGAGTGCTGTTCTGGTGGAGGGGTGAGGAGGGAGTGCCGCGATGTGGGAGGTGTAGTGAGGAGGGAGTGCTTTTCTGGTGGAGGGGGTGAGGAGGGGGTGCCTTGCTGGTGGAGGGGGTGAGGAGGGAGTGCTGTACTGGTGGAGGGGGTGAGGAGGGAGTGCCGTGCTGGTGGAGGTGGGTGAGGAGTGAGTGCCGCGATGTGGGAGGTGTAGTGAGGTGGGAGTGCTGTTCTGGTGGAGGTGTGAGGAAGGAGTGCCGTGCTGGTGGAGGGGGTGAGGAAGGAGTGCGGTGCGGGTGGAGGGGGGTGAGGAGGGAGTTCCGTGCTGGTGGAGGGGTAAGGATGGAGTGCCGCGATGTGGGAGGTGTAGTGAGGAGGGAGTGCCGCGATGTGGGAGGTGTAGTGAGGAGGGAGTGCCGTTCTGGTGGAGGGGTGAGTAGGGAGTGCCGCGATGTGGGAGGTGTAGTGACGAGGGAGTGCTGTTCTGGTGGAGGGGTGAGGAGGGAGTGCCGCGATGTGGGAGGTGTAGTGAGGAGGGAGTGCCGTGCTGGTGGAGGTGGGTGAGGAGGGAGTGCCGCGATGTGGGAGGTGTAGTGAGGGAGTGTCGCGATGCGGGAGGTGTAGTGAGGAGGGAGTGCTGTTCTGGTGGAGGTGGGTGAGGAGGGAGTGCCGTGCTGGTGGAGGGGTAAGGAGGGAGTGCCGCGATGTGGGAGGTGTAGTGAGGAGGGATTGCTGTTCTGGTGGAGGTGTGAGGAGGGAATGCCGCGATGTGGGCGGTGTAGTGAGGAGGGAGTACCTTTCTGGTGGAGGGGGTGAGGAGGGAGTGCCGTGCTGGTGGAGGTGGGTGAGGAGAGAGTGCCGTGATGTGGGAGGTGTAGTGAGGAGTGAATGCTGTTCTGGTGGAGGGGTGAGGAAGGAGTGCCGCGATGTGGGAGGTGTAGTGAGGAAGGAGTGCTGTTCTGGTGGAGAGGGTAGAGGAGGGAGTTCCGTGCTGGTGGAGGGGGTGAGGAGGGAGTGCCTTGCTGGTGGAGGTGGGTGAGGAGGGAGTGCCTTGCTGGTGGAGGTGGGTGAGGAGGGAGTGCCGTGATGTGGGAGGTGTAGTGAGGAGGGAGTGCCGCGATGTGGGAGGTGTAGTGAGGAGGGAGTGCCGTGCTGGTGGAGGTGGGTGAGGAGGGAGTGCCGCGATGTGGGAGGTGTAGTGAGGGAGTGTCGCGATGCGGGAGGTGTAGTGAGGAGGGAGTGCTGTTCTGGTGGAGGTGGGTGAGGAGGGAGTGCCGTGCTGGTGGAGGGGTAAGGAGGGAGTGCCGCGATGTGGGAGGTGTAGTGAGGAGGGATTGCTGTTCTGGTGGAGGTGTGAGGAGGGAATGCCGCGATGTGGGCGGTGTAGTGAGGAGGGAGTACCTTTCTGGTGGAGGGGGTGAGGAGGGAGTGCCGTGCTGGTGGAGGTGGGTGAGGAGAGAGTGCCGTGATGTGGGAGGTGTAGTGAGGAGTGAATGCTGTTCTGGTGGAGGGGTGAGGAAGGAGTGCCGCGATGTGGGAGGTGTAGTGAGGAAGGAGTGCTGTTCTGGTGGAGAGGGTAGAGGAGGGAGTTCCGTGCTGGTGGAGGGGGTGAGGAGGGAGTGCCTTGCTGGTGGAGGTGGGTGAGGAGGGAGTGCCTTGCTGGTGGAGGGGGTGAGGAGGGAGTGCCGTGATGTGGGAGGTGTAGTGAGGAGGGAGTGCCGCGACGTGGGAGGTGTAGTGAGGAGGGAGTGCCGTGCTGGTGGAGGTGGGTGAGGAGGGAGTGCCGCGATGTGGGAGGTGTAGTGAGGAGGGAGTGCCGCGACGTGGGAGGTGTAGTGAGGAGGGAGTGCTGTTCTTGTGGAGGGTTGAGGAAGGAGTGCCGCGATGTGGGAGGTGTAGTGAGGAGGGAGTGCTGTTCTGGTGGAGGGGTGAGGAGGGAGTGCGGTGCTGGTGGAGGGGGGTGAGGAGGAAGTGCCGCGATGTGGGAGGTGTAGTGAGGAGGGAGTGCTGTTCTGGTGGAGGGGTGAGGAGAGAGTACCGTGATGTGGGAGGTGTAGTGAGGAAGGAGTGCCGTGCTGGTGGAGGGGGTGAGGAGGGAGTGCTGTTCTGGTGGAGGGGGGAGAGGAGGGAGTGCCGTGCTGGTGGAGGGGGGAGAGGAGGTAGTGCCGTGCTGGTGGAGGGGGGTGAGGAGGGAGTGCCGTGCTGGTGGAGGGGGGTGAGGACGGAGTGCCGCGATGTTGGAGGGGGGTGAGGACGGAGTGCCGTGCTGGTGGAGGTGGGTGAGGAGGGAGTGCCGCGATGTTGGAGGGGAGTGAGGAGGGAGTGCCGTGCTGGTGGAGGGGGGTGAGGAGGGAGAGCCGTGCTGGTGGAGGGGTGAGGAGGGAGTTCCGAGCTGGTGGAGGGGTAAGGAGGGAGTGTCGTGATGTGGGAGGTGTAGTGAGGAAGGAGTGCCGTGCTGGTGGAGGGGTGAGGAGGGAGTGCCGCAATGTTGGAGGGGAGTGAGGAGGGAGTGCCGTACTGGTGGAGGGGGTGAGGAGGGAGTTCAGTGCTGGTGGAGGGGTAAGGAGGGAGTGTCGTGATGTGGGAGGTGTAGTGAGGAAGGAGTGCGGTGCTGGTGGAGGGGTGAGGAGGGAGTGCCGCGATGTGGGAGGTGTAGTGAGGAGGGAGTGCCCCAATGTGGGAGGTGTAGTGAGGAGGGAGTGCCGTGCTGGCGGAGGGGGGTGAGGAGGGAGTGCCATGCTGGTGGAGGGGGGTGAGGAGGGAGTGTCACGATGTGGGAGGTGTAGTGAGGAAGGAGTGCCGTGCTGGTGGAGGGGTGAGGAGGGAGTGCCGTGCTGGTGGAGGGGGTGAGGAAGGAGTGCGGTGCTGGTGGAGGGGGGTGAGGAGGGAGTGCCGCGCTGTGGGAGGTGTAGTGAGGAGGGAGTGCCGCGATGTGGGAGGTGTAGTGAGGAGTGAATGCTGTTCTGGTGGAGGGGGGTGAGGAGGGAGTGCCGCGATGTGGGAGGTGTAGTGAGGAGGGAGTGCTTTTCTGGTGGAGGAGGTGAGGAGGGGGTGCCTTGCTGGTGGAGGGGGTGAGGAGGGAGTGCCTTGCTGGTGGAGGTGGGTGAGGAGGGAGTGCCGCGATGTGGGAGGTGTAGTGAGGAGGGAGTGCCGCGATGTGGGAGGTGTAGTGAGGAGGGAGTGCTGTTCTGGTGGAGGGGTGAGGAGGGAGTGCCGCGATGTGGGAGGTGTAGTGAGGAGGGAGTGCTTTTCTGGTGGAGGGGGTGAGGAGGGGGTGCCTTGCTGGTGGAGGGGGTGAGGAGGGAGTGCTGTACTGGTGGAGGGGGTGAGGAGGGAGTGCCGTGCTGGTGGAGGTGGGTGAGGAGTGAGTGCCGCGATGTGGGAGGTGTAGTGAGGAGGGAGTGCTGTACTGGTGGAGGGGTGAGGAGGGAATGCCGTGCTGGTGGAGGTGGGTGAGGAGTGAGTGCCGCGATGTGGGAGGTGTAGTGAGGAGGGAGTGCTGTTCTGGTGGAGGGGTGAGGAGGGAATGCCGTGCTGGTGGAGGTGTGAGGAGGGAGTGCCGCGATGTGGGAGGTGTAGTGAGGAGGGAGTGCCGTGCTGGTGGAGGGGGGAGAGGAGGGAGTGCCGTGCTGGTGGTGGTGGGTGAGGATGGAGTGTCGCGATATGGGAGGTGTAGTGAGGAGGGAGTGCCGTGCTGGTGGAGGGGGGAGAGGAGGGACTGCTGTGCTGGTGGAGGGGGGTGAGGAGGGAGTGTCGCGATGTGGGAGGTGTAGTGAGGAGGGAGTGCCGTGCTGGTGGAGGGGGGAGAGGAGGGACTGCTGTGCTGGTGGAGGGGGTTGAGGAGGGAGTGTCGCGATGTGGGAGGTGTAGTGAGGAGGGAGTGCCGTGCTGGTGGAGGGGGTGAGGAGGGAGAGCCGTGCTGGTGGAGGGGTGAGGAGGGAGTTCCGAGCTGGTGGAGGGGTAAGGAGGGAGTGTCGTGATGTGGGAGGTGTAGTGAGGAAGGAGTGCCGTGCTGGTGGAGGGGTGAGGAGGGAGTGCCGTGCTGGTGGAGGGGGTGAGGAAGGAGTGCGGTGCTGGTGGAGGGGGGTGTGGAGGGAGTTCCGTGCTTGTGGAGGGGTAAGGATGGAGTGCCGCGATGTGGGAGGTGTAGTGAGGAGGGAGTGCCGCGACGTGGGAGGTGTAGTGAGGAGGGAATGCCGTGCTGGTGGAGGTGTGTGAGGAGGGAGTGCCGCGATGTGGGAGGTGTAGTGATGAGGGAGTGCCGCGATGTGGGAGGTGTAGTGAGGAGGGAGTGCTGTTCTGGTGGAGGGGGTGAGGAGGGACTGTCGCGATGTGGGAGGTGTAGTGAGGAAGGAGTGCCGTGCTGGTGGAAGGGTGAGGAGGGAGAGCCGTGCTGGTGGAGGGGGTGAGGAGGGAGAGCCATGCTGGTGGAGGCGTGAGTAGGGAGTTCCGTGCTGGTGGAGGGGTGAGGAGGGAGTGCCGCGATGTGGGAGGTGTAGTGAGGAAGGAGTGCCGTGCTGGTGGAGGTGTAGTGAGGAGAGAGTGCCGTGATGTGGGAGGTGTAGTGAGGAAGGAGTGCCGTGCTGGTGGAGGGGGTGAGGAGGGAGTGCCTTGCTGGTGGAGGTGGGTGAGGAGGGAGTGCCGTGCTGGTGGAGGGGTGAGGAGGGAGTGCCGTGCTGGTGGAGGGGTGAGAAGGGAGTGCCGCGATGTGGGAGGTGTAGTGAGGAGGGAACGCGACACCGTGTGAAGAACGATGAAGTAGAATTACTGTACAGACTGAGGGCAGGGAGGGAAACTCCCGGGACCAAGATGGGTGTTGATCTTCTGCAGAATCATGCTGGGGAAATGCCCCCCGTGTTGTGATTCTTCCCCCCACCCAAAGAACAGATCAGTACTGTAAGCTGCTTATATCCAATTCCCTGTTAAACCCCCCATCATCCCTTTCAGCATTATTCCTTAATTCAGTCTGTGAACAACAGCGAGACAATGCAAATTCCCCTCAGGGTCCAGCACAATCTTTGTAGAGCAAAGCTTATTAGTGGAGATTCACACAGAATAATTGCCCTGTCCCAGGGGCGGGGAAGAGTCCTTGCTATGACACTTTGATGGAGAGGCTCCACAGAAGGTTCACAAGAATGATTCTCAGAATGAAAGGGTTAATGTATCAGGAGCGATTGATGCCTCTGTGCCTGTACTCGCTGGAGTTTCAAAGAATGAGGGGAGATTACATTGAAACCTGTCGAATATTGAAAAGGCCTCGACAGAGTGGATGTGGAGGGAATGTTTCCTATTGTGGGGCAGTCTTGGTCCAGAGGGCACTGCCTCCGAATAATGGGACATCCATTTAGAATGGAGATGAGGAGGAATTTCTTTAGCCAGAGGTGATGGCTCTGTGGAATTCGCAGCAACAGACGACTGTGGAGGCCAAGTATACTTAAAGCAGAGGTTGATAGGTTTTTGATTAGTCAAGGTGTCAAAGGTTACAGGGAGAAGGCAGGAGAAAGGGGATGAGGGGATAATAAATCAGCTGTGATGGAATGGCGGAGCAGAGTTGATGGGCTGAACAGCCAAATTTGCTCCTGTCTTATGCTTATTTTTCCTCTCCCCCCATCTCCCCTGACCCATTCCTCCTGGCTCCTCCATTCTCTCCTCGCACACTCACTCTTTCAAGAGTATTTATTTCTTGTACTTTCAGGCACTGTTCAGCCCTCAAAAGGTTGGCCTTTGCTGGTTACACGTACACAGTGAAATGCGTCGTTTGTGTCGAGGGCCAGCACAGTGTGAGGTTTGTGTTGGGGCCAGCTCGCAAACGTCGCCACGCTGCCGGCACCGACATAGAACGCCAACTCGCCAGCTCACCAACCCGAACCCGTCCTGTATGTCTTTGGACCGTAGGAGGAAGGTGGAGCACCCAGAGTAACGGGGAGAGCCTGCAGACTCCTTATAGACAGCGTATTGAATCTGGGTCGGTGGTGCTGTAACAATGCTACACTGACAACCATGCTGCCTTTGCCTCTACGGCAGGTCCAAAAGCAATTCCCTCCCCACAGTTATTTATCCCTCTCTCTCCTTCTGGCCTCCCCCCGGACTCTCCCACCACCTGGGGCTGGTGGGACAGGGAGACAGTATGTGCTGCGGGATTTATCAGTCTTGATTCATCGCCCTAGCTCTAGTCAGCTCATTACAAAAGGGACGGGTTGCACCCGAACCTGAGGGGGACCATTATTCCCGCAGGCAGGTTTGTTAGAAATGTGGGGGATGATTTAAGCTAATTTGCCAGAGGTATGGGAACCAAAATGAAGGGACTCAGGATAGGGCGGATGGTGAAAAAGCAAAGATAGCGTGCAGTCAGACTGCCAGGAAGGGCAGAATTGCAGCCAGCAGGGTGAGTATCAGTGCATTAGGGATGCAGAATCACGGATAGCAAATACAGCACTCAAAGTGTTATATCTCAATGCACAGAGTATAAAAAATAAAGTAGATGATCTTGTTGCACTATTACAGATGGTCAGGTATGGTGTGGCCATCACTGAATTGTGGTTTAAGGATGGTTGTAGTTGGGAGCTGAATGGCCAAGGTTACATGTTGTATCAGAGGGATAGGAAAGTAGGCAGATGGGGTGGTGTGGTTCTGCTGGTAGAGACTGGCCTCAAATCAGTAGAAAGATTTGATGTAGGATTGGAAGATATTAAATCCTTGTGGGTTGAGTTAAGAAACTGCAAGGGTGAAAGGACCCCATTGTCAGTTATATACAAGCCTCTCAACAGTAGCTGGAACGTGGGCCACAGATTACAATAACAAATAGAAAAGGCATGTCAAAAGAGCATTGTTATGATAGTCATGGGAGATTTTAACATGCAGGTGGATTGGGAAAATCAGGTTAGAAATGGATCTCAAGGGATTGAGTTTGTTGAATGCCTACGGAATGGCTTTTTAGAGCAGCTTGTCGTTGAGCTACTAGGGGATCAGCTAGACTGGATTGGGTGTTATGTAATGAACCGGAGGCAATTAGCGAGCTTAAGGTAAAAGAGCCTTCAGGAGCCAGTGATCACAATGTGATTGAGTTCAACTTGAAATCTGACAGGGAGAAAGTAAAGTCTGATATAGAAGGAGATGCTGGTAGGGATGACAGCAGAGCAGTAATGGCATGGGTTTCTGGGACAAATGAGGAAGGTGCAGGATAGATGTATTCCAAAAACAAATAAATACTCAAATGGCAAAATAGTACAATCGTGGCCGACAAGGAAAGTCAAAGCTAATGTAAAAACAAAAGAGAGGACATACAACAAAACAAAAATTAGTGGGAAGGTAGAGAATTGGGAAGTGTTTAAAAACCTACAGAGAGCAACTAAAAGGATCATTAGAAGGGAAAAGATGAAATATGAAAGCAGGCTATCAAACAATATCAATGTGGATTGTAGAAGCTTTGTCAAGTATGTAAACAGTAAAAGAGAGATGAGAGTGAGTATAAGACCACTAGAAAATGAGGCTGGAGAAATAATAATGGGGGATAAGGAGATGGTAGACGAACTAAATGAGTATTTTGCATCAGTCTTCACTGTGGAAGACACTAGCAGTGTGCCAGGTATTGAAGGGTGTGAGGGAAGAGAAATGAGTGCAGTTACTATTACAAGGGAGAAGGTGCTCAAAAAAGCTGTAAGACCCAAGGGTACTTAAATCACCTGGACCAGATGAACTGCACCCTACGGTTCTGAAAGCAGTAATGGTAGAGATTATGGAGGCATTAGTAATGATCTTTCAAGAATCATTGGACTCTGGCATGGTACCAAAGGATTGGAAAATTGCAAATGTCACTCCACTCTTAAAGGAGGGAGATAGCAGAAAGGAAATTATAGACCAGCTAGCCTGACCTCAGTGGTTGGGAAGATGTTGGAGTCAATTGTTAAGGATTAGGTTATAAAGTACTTGGTGACACAGGGCAGAGTCAACCTGCTGGTTGACTAGCACATTGCTAGTGTCTTCCACAGTGAAGACTGATGCAAAATACTCAATTAGTTTGCCTACCATATCCTTGTCCCCCACTATTATTTCTCCAGCCTCATTTTCTAGTGGTCTTTAGGGAAAATCTTGCTTGATGAAGGTATTAGAATTCTTTGAAGAGAATGCAAGTAGGATAGATAAAGGGGATTTAGTGGATGTTGTATATCTGGATTCTAAGAAGCCCTTTGACAAAGTGCCACAAATGAGATTGCTTACCAGTTAAGAGCCCATGCTATTACTGACATGGTTAGATTGGTAGGAGGCAGCGAGTGGGAATAAAAGGATCCTTGTCTGGTTGACTGCCAGTGACTAGTGGTGTTCCGCAGGGGTCGGTGTTGGGATGGCTTCTTTTTATGCTGTATATTAATGATTTATATGATAGAATAGACGGCTTTGTTGCCAAGTTTGCAATGACATGAAGATTGGTGGAGGGACAGGTCGTGTTGACAGGTAGGCTGCAGTAGAACTTAGACAGATCAGGAGAATGGGCTAGAAAATGACAAACAAAATACAATGTTGGAAAATACATGGTCATGCACTTGGTAATAGAAATAAAAGTGCAGTCTATTTTCTAAACGAGGAAAACATCCAAAATTATGAGATGCAAAGGGACTTGCGCAGAACATCCAACCTGTGGAGGCAAGGTTGTTGGGTGTATTTAAGGCAGAGATTGATAGGCTCTTGATTGGACATGGCATCTAAAGTTACAGGGAGAAGGCTGAGGAATGGCGTTGAAAAGGAATAAAGGATCAACCATGATTGAATGGTGGAGAAGACTTGATGGGCCAAATGGCCTAATTCTGCTCCTATGTCTTATGGTCTTATAGGTAGGATATCGAACACAGAATACAGGGTTAATGGCAGGATTCTTAGCAGGATCTTGGGGTCCACGGGCATGTACCCCTCAAAGATACCATGCAAGTTGATAGGGTGGTTAAGAACGTGTGTGGTTTTCATTAGTTGAGAGGGGAGGTATTTAAAGGGGACCCAAGGGTCAACTTCTTCACTCAGAGGGTGGTGATTGTACGGAACGAGCTGCCAGAGGAAGTGGCTGAGGCAGGAGCATTTACAATGTTTAGAATCAGAGTCAGGTTTAAATCACTGGCAGACAGTATTGTGCCAAAGTCTTAGGCTCGTATTGTATACATAACTAGGGTGCCAAAGACATTTGCACGGTACTGTGCATGTCAACATGGAGCAGAGAGCGAGTTTGTGAATCAGAATCAGACTTGGGTTTAATAACACTGGCATATGTTGTGAAATTTGTTAACTTACTAGCAGTGACGAATATAGAAAAAACAAGCAAATCATTTACAGTAGGTATATATGTATATTAAATAGATTAAAAATGGTATAGAAACATAAATAACTAAAAATAAAGTGAAGAAGTGTTCATGGCTTCAATGTCCATTTAGGAATCATGTGGCAGAGGTTCCTGAATTGCTGAGTGTGTGCCTTCAGGCTCCTGTACCTCCTTCCTGACGGTAACAATGAGAGGAGGGCACGTCCTGGGTGATGGGGGTCCTTAATAATCTTGCGGGTGCAAAGGATGTCGTGAATGGTGAAGGTGGAGTGCCACGGGAGGGTGTGATGTGGGTGGCAGACAATGAGTGCGGGGCAGGGGGTGATGTGGGTGCAGACTCACCCTGTCCTGAGACACCAGGCAGGGTCATTTGATTACAAATAACTGGTTTATTGATCATTACAAATGTCTCTCTGATGCTTCCCACTTTCCCTGCCCCCTTCCCTCTCAGTCCACAATAGAGACCCGTATCAGAAACAGGTTTATCATCACTCACACATCATGAAATTTGTTTTTCTTTGAGGCAGCAGTCTAGTGCAATACATAAGTATACTACAGTACTGTGT